>NC_135236.1:622032313-622339563 GCF_051348905.1 Ranitomeya variabilis | reverse complement strand
TATCCATGTAACCGCTGTAAAGCTGCCATGAGCCTATTGTTTGTTATTTTAGGCCTTTGATAGCCTGTCTGCGGTCCCTACTTTAAATACTCCTCCACTGACCACCAAGCTGCCTGTGTATCCATGTAACCGCTGTAAAGCTGCCATGAGCCTATTGTTTGTTATTTTAGGCCTTTGATAGCCTGTCTGCGGTCCCTACTTTAAATACTCCTCCACTGACCACCAAGCTGCCTGCCCGTGTATCCATGTAACCGCTGTAAAACTGCCATAAGCCTATTGTTTGTTATTTTAGGCCTTTGATAGCCTGTCTGCGGTCCCTACTTTAAATACTCCTCCACTGACCACCAAGCTGCCTGCCCGTGTATCCATGTAACCGCTGTAAAGCTGCCATGAGCCTATTGTTTGTTATTTTAGGCCTTTGATAGCCTGTCTGCGGTCCCTACTTTAAATACTCCTCCACTGACCACCAAGCTGCCTGCCCGTGTATCCATGTAACCGCTGTAAAACTGCCATGAGCCTATTGTTTGTTATTTTAGGCCTTTGATAGCCTGTCTGCGGTCCCTACTTTAAATACTCCTCCACTGACCACCAAGCTGCCTGCCCGTGTATCCATGTAACCGCTGTAAAACTGCCATAAGCCTATTGTTTGTTATTTTAGGCCTTTGATAGCCTGTCTGCGGTCCCTACTTTAAATACTCCTCCACTGACCACCAAGCTGCCTGCCCGTGTATCCATGTAACCGCTGTAAAGCTGCCATGAGCCTATTGTTTGTTATTTTAGGCCTTTGATAGCCTGTCTGCGGTCCCTACTTTAAATACTCCTCCACTGACCACCAAGCTGCCTGCCCGTGTATCCATGTAACCGCTGTAAAACTGCCATGAGCCTATTGTTTGTTATTTTAGGCCTTTGATAGCCTGTCTGCGGTCCCTACTTTAAATACTCCTCCACTCACCACCAAGCTGCCTGTGTATCCATGTAACCGCTGTAAAGCTGCCATGAGCCTATTGTTTGTTATTTTAGGCCTTTGATAGCCTGTCTGCGGTCCCTACTTTAAATACTCCTCCACTCACCACCAAGCTGCCCGTGTATCCATGTAACCGCTGTAAAACTGCCATGAGCCTATTGTTTGTTATTTTAGGCCTTTGATAGCCTGTCTGCGGTCCCTACTTTAAATACTCCTCCACTCACCACCAAGCTGCCCGTGTATCCATGTAACCGCTGTAAAACTGCCATGAGCCTATTGTTTGTTATTTTAGGCCTTCGAAGCCTGTCTGCGGTCCCTCCTTCCACTAGGCCTCCACTGACCAGACCACTGCTGCCCGTGTACCCCTGGAACCAATTTTAAAGTGCCTACAGCCAGCCCATTTTATTGTGTTAGGCCTTCGAAGCCTGTCTGCGGTCCCTCCTTCCACTAGGCCTCCACTGACCAGACCACTGCTGCCCGTGTACCCCTGGAACCAATTTTAAAGTGCCTACAGCCAGCCCATTTTATTGTGTTAGGCTTTCGAAGCCTGTCTGCGGTCCCTCCTTCCACTAGGCCTCCACTCACCTGACCACTGCTGCCCGTGTACCCCTGGAACCAATAATAAAGTGCCTACAGCCAGCCCATTTTATTATGTTAGGCCTTTGAAGCCTGTCTGCGGTCCCTCCTTCCACTAGGCCTCCACTGACCAGACCACTGCTGCCCGTGTACCCCTGGAACCAATAATAAAGTGCCTACCGCCAGCCCATTTTATTATGTTAGGCCTTCGAAGCCTGTCTAAGGTCCCTCCTTCCACTAGGCCTCCACTCACCTGACCACTGCTGCCCGTGTACCCCTGGAACCAATAATAAAGTGCCTAGAGCCTATTTTTTTATTTAATTTAATATTAATAAAGCCAGGATGAACTACGATATACCACGCTATGAGCTACCCAGTTGACAATTCTTTTGCGAGAAAAGCCATCCCACCCCTCCACCTGCATGTTAAAGACCGCATTGTCCTTGCATTCTGTCAATTTATCAGTCCAAAGGTATACCTGACAACAGACACATGGACCTGTAGGCCTGGCCACGGAAGGTTACGTGTCCTTTGTGGCTAAATGGGTTAATGTATTGGATGCATGGTCCACACAGGGGACAGCCTGCAAAGTCTGTCTGCAGTCCCTAATTCAAGTTGTCCTCAACTGAATAAAGCTGAGCTTCTACCTTCTGGCTCTGATTAACTGCTGTTTTTAAAAAAATTGGCTGTTCCGTCCTTCTAAAGGTGTCTGCCCCTGCCTGGTGTTGTCCTCAACTGAATAAAGCTGAGCTTCAACCTTCAGTTCCAAACATACAACAGAAAACTGGTACAATACAAAAAGTGGCCTCCAGCTACAAAAACTTTCTCCTACAAGTAGTTAACTGACAGTTTTTTTTCCAGTGAAAACACAGATATGGCATCCAACGAGTGTTGTCCTGTCTCGTCTTCTTTATATTATTGCCAAGAAGCTGCAACTGAATAAAGCTGAGCTTCAACCTTCAGTTCCAAATTACCATTTTTAAAAAAGCAATTGGCTGTTCCGGCCTACTAAAGGTGTCTGTCTGCCCCTGCCTGGTGTTGTCCTCAACTGAATAAAGCTGAGCTTCAACCTTCTGTTCCAAATTACCATTTTTAAAAAAGCAATTGGCTGTTCCGGCCTACTAAAGGTGTCTGTCTGCCCCTGCCTGGTGTTGTCCTCAACTGAATAAAGCTGAGCTTCAACCTTCTGTTCCAAATTACCATTTTTAAAAAAGCAATTGGCTGTTCCGGCCTACTAAAGGTGTCTGTCTGCCCCTGCCTGGTGTTGTCCTCAACTGAATAAAGCTGAGCTTCAACCTTCTGTTCCAAATTACCATTTTTAAAAAAGCAATTGGCTGTTCCGGCCTACTAAAGGTGTCTGTCTGCCCCTGCCTGGTGTTGTCCTCAACTGAATAAAGCTGAGCTTCAACCTTCTGTTCCAAATTACCATTTTTAAAAAAGCAATTGGCTGTTCCGGCCTACTAAAGGTGTCTGTCTGCCCCTGCCTGGTGTTGTCCTCAACTGAATAAAGCTGAGCTTCTACCTTCTGTTCCAAATTACCATTTTTAAAAAAGCAATTGGCTGTTCCGGCCTACTAAAGGTGTCTGTCTGCCCCTGCCTGGTGTTGTCCTCAACTGAATAAAGCTGAGCTTCAACCTTCTGTTCCAAATTACCATTTTTAAAAAAGCAATTGGCTGTTCCGGCCTACTAAAGGTGTCTGTCTGCCCCTGCCTGGTGTTGTCCTCAACTGAATAAAGCTGAGCTTCTACCTTCTGTTCCAAATTACCATTTTTAAAAATGCAATTGGCTGTTCCGGCCTACTAAAGGTGAATGTCTGCCCCTGCCTGGTGTTGTCCTCAACTGAATAAAGCTGAGCTTCTACCTTCTGCCTCTTACTAACTGCTGTTTTTTAAAAAAATTGGCTGTTCCGGCCTACTAAAGGTGTCTGTCTGCCCCTGCCTGGTGTTGTCCTCAACTGAATAAAGCTGAGCTTCAACCTTCTGTTCCAAATTACCATTTTTAAAAATGCAATTGGCTGTTCCGGCCTACTAAAGGTGAATGTCTGCCCCTGCCTGGTGTTGTCCTCAACTGAATAAAGCTGAGCTTCAACCTTCAGTTCCAAATTACCATTTTTAAAAATGCAATTGGCTGTTCCGGCCTACTAAAGGTGTCTGTCTGCCCCTGCCTGGTGTTGTCCTCAACTGAATAAAGCTGAGCTTCAACCTTCTGTTCCAAATTACCATTTTTAAAAATGCCATTGGCTGTTCCGGCCTACTAAAGGTGTCTGTCTGCCCCTGCCTGGTGTTGTCCTCAACTGAATAAAGCTGAGCTTCAACCTTCTGTTCCAAATTACCATTTTTAAAAATGCAATTGGCTGTTCCGGCCTACTAAAGGTGTCTGTCTGCCCCTGCCTGGTGTTGTCCTCAACTGAATAAAGCTGAGCTTCAACCTTCTGTTCCAAATTACCATTTTTAAAAATGCAATTGGCTGTTCCGGCCTACTAAAGGTGTCTGTCTGCCCCTGCCTGGTGTTGTCCTCAACTGAATAAAGCTGAGCTTCAACCTTCTGCCTCTTACTAACTGCTGTTTTTTTAAAAAATTGGCTGTTCCGGCCTACTAAAGGTGTCTGTCTGCCCCTGCCTGGTGTTGTCCTCAACTGAATAAAGCTGAGCTTCAACCTTCAGTTCCAAATTACCATTTTTAACCCCTTCCTGACATCTGACGTACTATCCCGTCGAGGTGGGGTGGGCCCGTATGACCGCCGACGGGATAGTACGTCATACGCGATCAGCGGCGCTCACGGGGGGAGCGCCGCCGATCGCGGCCGGGTGTCAGCTGATTATCACAGCTGACATCCGGCACTATGTGCCAGGAGCGGTCACGGACCGCCCCCGGCACATTAACCCCCGGCACACCGCGATCAAACATGATCGCGATGTGCCGGCGGTGCAGGGAAGCATCGCGCAGGGAGGGGGCTCCCTGCGGGCTTCCCTGAGCCCCCCGCAGCAACGCGATGTGATCGCGTTGCTGCGAGGGTCTTACCTCCCTCCCTGCAGCTCCCAGACCCGGATCCAAGATGGCCGCGGATCCGGGTCCTGCAGGGAGGGAGGTGGCTTCACAGACGCCTGCTCAGAGCAGGCACTGTGAAGCAGCCTGCACTTTCCTCAGATCGGTGATCTGTCAGAGTGCTATGCAAACTGGCAGATCACCGATCTGTATTGTCCCCCCCTGGGGCAAAGTAAAAAAGTTTAAAAAAATTTTTTCCAAATGTGTAAAAAAAAAAAAAAAAAATATTCCAAAATAATGAAAAAAAAAAAAAAATATTATTCCCATAAATACATTTCTTTATCTAAATAAAATAAAAAAAACAATAAAAGTACACATATTTAGTATCGCCGCGTCCGTAACGACCCAACCTATAAAACTGCCCCACTAGTTAACCCCTTCAGTAAACACCGTAAGAAAAAAAAAAAAAAAACGAGGCAAAAAACAACGCTTTATTACCATACCGCCGAACAAAAAGTGGAATAACACGCGATCAAAAAGACGGATATAAATAACCATGGTACCGCTGAAAACGGCATCTTGTCCCGCAAAAAACGAGCCGCCATACAGCATCATCAGCAAAAAAATAAAAAAGTTATAGTCCTGAGAATAAAGCGATACCAAAATAATAATTTTTTCTATAAAATAGTTTTTATCGTATAAAAGCGCCAAAACATAAAAAAATTATATAAATGAGATATCGCTGTAATCGTACTGACCCGACGAATAAAACTGCTTTATCAATTTTACCAAACGCGGAACGGTATAAACGCCTCTCCCAAAAGAAATTCATGAATAGCTGGTTTTTAGTCCTTCTGCCTCACAAAAATCGGAATAAAAAGTGATCAAAAATGGTCACGTGTCCGAAAATGTTACCAATAAAAACGTCAACTCGTCCCACAAAAAACAAGACCTCACATGACTCTGTGGACCAAAATGTGGAAAAATTATAGGTCTCAAAATGTGGAGACGCAAAAACTTTTTTGCTATAAAAAGCGTCTTTTAGGCTGGTTTCACACTTGCGTTTTTATCTGCATGCGTTTTTTAAAAAAACGCATGTGTGAAAAAACGCATGTAAACGTGGTAAAACGCATGCGTTTTTAGACGCATGCGTTTTTATAGAAAAACACAAGAAAACAAACAAAAAAAAAAAACCCTACCCCTAACCCTACCCCTAACCTGAAATACGTGGCACTAAAATATACGTTTATATACGTATATAAGTGCCACGATATTTCAGTGGCCACGTATATAAGTGCCACGTATATAAGTGCCACGTATATAAGTGCCACGTACTTAAGTGCCACGTACTTAAGTGCCACGTACTTAAGTGCCACGTACTTAAGTGCCACGTACTTAAGTGCCACGTATTTACGTGCCACGTATTTACGTGCCACGTATTTACGTGCCACGTACTTAAGTGCCACGTACTTAAGTGCCACGTACTTAAGTGCCACGTATTTACGTGCCACGATATTTCAGTGCCACGTATAACCACATAGTTATAGTATTTATAGTACGTGGCACTGAAATACGTGGCACTGAAATATCGTGGCACTGAAACACGTGGCACTGAAACACGTGGCACTGAAACACGTGGCACTTAAATATGTGGCACTTAAATATGTGGCAATTAAATACGTGGCACTTAAATACGTGGCACTTATGACTGTCAGAAAATGTTCATTAAACGGTTAGAGGTGAGGTTAGGGGTAGGGTTAGGGTTACCGTTGGGATTAGGGTTAGGGGTGTGTTTGGGTTAGGGTTTCAGGTAGAATTGGGGAGTTTCCACTGTTCAGGCACATCAGGGGCTCTCCAAACGCGACATGGCGTCCGATCTCAATTCCAGCCAATTCTGCGTTGAAAAAGTAAAACAGTGCTCCTTCCCTTCCGAGCTCTCCCGTGCGTCCAAAAAGGGGTTTATCCCAACATATGGGTTATCAGCGTACTCGGGACAAATTGAACAACAACTTCTGGGGTCCAAGTTCTCTTGTTATCCTTGGGAAAATAAAAATTTGGGGGGCTAAAAATCATTTTTGTGGGAAAAAAATATGTTTTATTTTCACGGCTCTGCGTTGTAAACTGTAGTGAAACACTTGGGGGTTCAAAGTTCTCACAACACATCTAGATAAGTTCCTTGGGAGGTCTAGTTTCCAATATGGGGTCACTTGTGGGGGGTTTGTACTGTTTGGGTACATCAGGGGCTCTGCAAATGCAACGTGACGCCTGCAGACCAATCCATTTAAGTCTGCATTCCAAATGGCGCTCCTTCCCTTCCGAGCTCTGTCATGTGCCCAAACAGTGGTTACCCCCCACATAGGGGGTATCAGCGTACTCAGGACAAATTGGAAAACAACTTTTAGGGTCCAATTTATTCTGTTACCCTTGTAAAAATACAAAGCTGGGGGCTAAAAAATCATTTTTGTGAAAAAAAAAAGAATTTTTATTTTCACGGCTTTGCGTTACAAACTGTAGTGAAACACTTGGGGGTTCAAAGTTCTCACAACACATCTAGATAAGTTCCTTGGGAGGTCTAGTTTCCAATATGGGGTCACTTGTGGGGGGTTTGTACTGTTTGGGTACATCAGGGGCTCTGCAAATGCAACGTGACGCCTGCAGACCAATCCATTTAAGTCTGCATTCCAAATGGCGCTCCTTCCCTTCCGAGCTCTGTCATGTGCCCAAACAGTGGTTACCCCCCACATAGGGGGTATCAGCGTACTCAGGACAAATTGGACAACAACTTGTAGGGTCCAATTTATTCTGTTACCCTTGTAAAAATACAAAGCTGGGGGCTAAAAAATCATTTTTGTGAAAAAAAAAAAGAATTTTTATTTTCACGGCTTTGCGTTACAAACTGTAGTGAAACACTTGGGGGTTCAAAGTTCTCACAACACATCTAGATAAGTTCCTTGGGAGGTCTAGTTTCCAATATGGGGTCACTTGTGGGGGGTTTGTACTGTTTGGGTACATCAGGGGCTCTGCAAATGCAACGTGACGCCTGCAGACCAATCCATTTAAGTCTGCATTCCAAATGGCGCTCCTTCCCTTCCGAGCTCTGTCATGTGCCCAAACAGTGGTTACCCCCCACATAGGGGGTATCAGCGTACTCAGGACAAATTGGAAAACAATTTTTAGGGTCCAATTTATTCTGTTACCCTTGTAAAAATACAAAGCTGGGGGCTAAAAAATCATTTTTGTGAAAAAAAAAAGAATTTTTATTTTCACGGCTTTGCGTTACAAACTGTAGTGAAACACTTGGGGGTTCAAAGTTCTCACAACACATCTAGATAAGTTCCTTGGGAGGTCTAGTTTCCAATATGGGGTCACTTGTGGGGGGTTTGTACTGTTTGGGTACATCAGGGGCTCTGCAAATGCAACGTGACGCCTGCAGACCAATCCATTTAAGTCTGCATTCCAAATGGCGCTCCTTCCCTTCCGAGCTCTGTCATGTGCACAAACAGTGGTTACCCCACACATAGGGGGTATCAGCGTACTCAGGACAAATTGGAAAACAACTTTTAGGGTCCAATTTATTCTGTTACCCTTGTAAAAATACAAAGCTGGGGGCTAAAAAATCATTTTTGTGAAAAAAAAAAGAATTTTTATTTTCACGGCTTTGCGTTACAAACTGTAGTGAAACACTTGGGGGTTCAAAGTTCTCACAACACATCTAGATAAGTTCCTTGGGAGGTCTAGTTTCCAATATGGGGTCACTTGTGGGGGGTTTGTACTGTTTGGGTACATCAGGGGCTCTGCAAATGCAACGTGACGCCTGCAGACCAATCCATTTAAGTCTGCATTCCAAATGGCGCTCCTTCCCTTCCGAGCTCTGTCATGCGCCCAAACAGTGGTTACCCTCCATATATGGGGTATCAGCGTACTCAGGACAAATTGGACAACAACTTTTGGGGTCCAGTTTATTCTGTTACTCTTGTAAAAATACAAAAGCTGGGGGCTAAAAAATCATTTTTGTGAAAAAAAAAAAAGAATTTTTATTTTCACGGCTCTGCGTTATAATCTGTAGTGAAACACTTGGGGGTGCAAAGCTCTCAAAACACATCTAGATAAGTTCCTTAGGGGGTCTAATTTCCAAAATGGTGTCATTTGTGGGGGGTTTCAATGTTTAGGCACATCAGGGGCTCTCCAAACGCAACATGGCGTCCCATCTCAATTCCAGTCAATTTTGCATTGAAAAGTCAAATGGCGCTCCTTCCCTTCCAAGCTCTGCCATGCGCCCAAACAGTGGTTTACCCCAACATATGGGGTATCTGCGTACTCAGGACAAATTGCACAACGTTTTTTGGGGACCAATTTCTTCTCTTACCCTTGGGAAAATAAAAAATTGGGGGCGAAAAGATCATTTTTGTGAAAAAATATGATTTTTTATTTTTACGGCTCTGCATTATAAACTTCTGTGAAGCACTTGGTGGGTCAAAGTGCTCACCACACATCTAGATAAGTTCCTTAGGGGGTCTACTTTCCAAAATGGTGTCACTTGTAGGAGGTTTCAATGTTTAGGCACATCAGGGGCTCTCCAAACGCAACATGGCGTCCCATCTCAATTCCAGTCAATTTTGCATTGAAAAGTCAAATGGCGCTCCTTCACTTCCGAGCTCTGCCATGCGCCCAAACAGTGGTTTACCCCAACATATGGGGTATCTGCGTACTCAGGACAAATTGCACAACATTTTTTGGGGACCAATTTCTTCTCTTACCCTTGGGAAAATAAAAAATTGGGGGCGAAAAGATCATTTTTGTGAAAAAATATGATTTTTTATTTTTACGGCTCTGCATTATAAACTTCTGTGAAGCACTTGGTGGGTCAAAGTGCTCACCACACATCTAGATAAGTTCCTTAGGGGGTCTACTTTCCAAAATGGTGTCACTTGTAGGGGGTTTCAATGTTTAGGCACATCAGGGGCTCTCCAAACGCAACATGGCGTCCCATCTCAATTCCAGTCAATTTTGCATTGAAAAGTCAAATGGCGCTCCTTCCCTTCCAAGCTCTGCCATGCGCCCAAACAGTGGTTTACCCCAACATATGGGGTATCTGCGTACTCAGGACAAATTGCACAACATTTTTTGGGGACCAATTTCTTCTCTTACCATTGGGAAAATAAAAAATTGGGGGCGAAAAGATCATTTTTGTGAAAAAATATGATTTTTTATTTTTACGGCTCTGCATTATAAACTTCTGTGAAGCACTTGGTGGGTCAAAGTGCTCACCACACATCTAGATAAGTTCCTTAGGGGGTCTACTTTCCAAAATGGTGTCACTTGTAGGGGGTTTCAATGTTTAGGCACATCAGGGGCTCTCCAAACGCAACATGGCGTCCCATCTCAATTCCAGTCAATTTTGCATTGAAAAGTCAAATGGCGCTCCTTCCCTTCCAAGCTCTGCCATGCGCCCAAACAATGGTTTACACCCACATATGGGGTATCAGCGTACTCAGGACAAATTGTACAACAACTTTTGCAGTCTATTTTCTCCTGTTACCCTTGGTAAAATAAAACAAATTGGAGCTGAAATAAATTTTGTGTGAAAAAAAATTAAATGTTCATTTTTATTTAAACATTCCAAAAATTCCTGTGAAACACCTGAAGGGTTAATAAACTTCTTGAGTGTGGTTTTGAGCACCTTGAGGGGTGCAGTTTTTAGAATGGTGTCACACTTGGGTATTTTCTATCATACAGACCCCTCAAAATGACTTCAAATGAGATGTGGTCCCTAAAAAAAAATGGTGTTGTAAAAATGAGAAATTTCTGGTCAACTTTTAACCCTTATAACTCCCTAACAAAAAAAAATTTTGGTTCCAAAATTGTGCTGATGTAAAGTAGACATGTGGGAAATGTTACTTATTAAGTATTTTGCGTGACATATGTCTGTGATTTAAGGGCATAAAAATTCAAAGTTGGAAAATTGCAAAATTTTCAAAATTTTCGCCAAATTTCCGTTTTTTTCACAAATAAACGCAAGTTATATCGAAGAAATTTTACCACTATCATGAAGTACAATATGTCACAAGAAAACAATGTCAGAATCGCCAAGATCCGTTGAAGCGTTCCAGAGTTATAACCTCCTAAAGGGACAGTGGTCAGAATTGTAAAAATTGGCCCGGTCATTAACGTGCAAACCACCCTTGGGGGTGAAGGGGTTAAAAATGCCATTGGCTGTTCCGGCCTACTAAAGGTGTCTGTCTGCCCCTGCCTGGTGTTGTCCTCAACTGAATAAAGCTGAGCTTCTACCTTCTGCCTCTTACTAACTGCTGTTTTTTTAAAAAATTGGCTGTTCCGGCCTACTAAAGGTGTCTGTCTGCCCCTGCCTGGTGTTGTCCTCAACTGAATAAAGCTGAGCTTCAACCTTCTGTTCCAAATTACCATTTTTAAAAATGCAATTGGCTGTTCCGGCCTACTAAAGGTGAATGTCTGCCCCTGCCTGGTGTTGTCCTCAACTGAATAAAGCTGAGCTTCAACCTTCAGTTCCAAATTACCATTTTTAAAAATGCAATTGGCTGTTCCGGCCTACTAAAGGTGTCTGTCTGCCCCTGCCTGGTGTTGTCCTCAACTGAATAAAGCTGAGCTTCAACCTTCTGTTCCAAATTACCATTTTTAAAAATGCCATTGGCTGTTCCGGCCTACTAAAGGTGTCTGTCTGCCCCTGCCTGGTGTTGTCCTCAACTGAATAAAGCTGAGCTTCAACCTTCTGTTCCAAATTACCATTTTTAAAAAAGCAATTGGCTGTTCCGGCCTACTAAAGGTGTCTGTCTGCCCCTGCCTGGTGTTGTCCTCAACTGAATAAAGCTGAGCTTCTACCTTCTGTTCCAAATTACCATTTTTAAAAATGCAATTGGCTGTTCCGGCCTACTAAAGGTGAATGTCTGCCCCTGCCTGGTGTTGTCCTCAACTGAATAAAGCTGAGCTTCTACCTTCTGCCTCTTACTAACTGCTGTTTTTTAAAAAAATTGGCTGTTCCGGCCTACTAAAGGTGTCTGTCTGCCCCTGCCTGGTGTTGTCCTCAACTGAATAAAGCTGAGCTTCAACCTTCTGTTCCAAATTACCATTTTTAAAAATGCAATTGGCTGTTCCGGCCTACTAAAGGTGAATGTCTGCCCCTGCCTGGTGTTGTCCTCAACTGAATAAAGCTGAGCTTCAACCTTCAGTTCCAAATTACCATTTTTAAAAATGCAATTGGCTGTTCCGGCCTACTAAAGGTGTCTGTCTGCCCCTGCCTGGTGTTGTCCTCAACTGAATAAAGCTGAACTTCAACCTTCTGTTCCAAATTACCATTTTTAAAAATGCAATTGGCTGTTCCGGCCTACTAAAGGTGAATGTCTGCCCCTGCCTGGTGTTGTCCTCAACTGAATAAAGCTGAGCTTCAACCTTCTGTTCCAAATTACCATTTTTAAAAAAGCAATTGGCTGTTCCGGCCTACTAAAGGTGTCTGTCTGCCCCTGCCTGGTGTTGTCCTCAACTGAACAAAGCTGAGCTTCCACATTCTGGCTTTCGCCCTATACTATCAGATATTAAACTGCATTTGGCCTACTAGTGTGGTTATGCCCTTGAAACAGTGTCTGCTGCTCTTGGGTTTGCTACTCCACTGAACAAAGCAATGCCGCCTGTTTAGTCCTGTTACCAATTTTGAACTGCATTTAGCCTACTTTATTCTTTGGCCCTATATCTGTTTCCTCCTCATCCTGCCCATTGCCCAGCCACTGCTAGATGAGTCTGCTGGTACATTGACCTAGACCACTACATTCCCCTTATACTCTACACAGCCAGAATCTGACCCTGCTGAAAGTAAGGTTCCCCTTCCCGCATGTTATACCACCTTACACAGGGACAGAGAGGAAGGTGCAGATGAAAGTGCAGGTTCCTTCATCAGGTGGGGGGGCATACTCGTTGGCGACGTCACTGGCACAGGGCCCCTCAGAGTACGCAAAAGTGTCGCTGCTGGTGGGAGGCGCCCCCGCCATGCAAACACACATCGCTGTACTTTGAGGGGCCCTGTGCCAGTGCCAATGCGAACGAGTGGGCCCCCCCTGCTTGCTCAGGATCACAGCACTTGCAACGTTGAAATACTTACCTTTCCCTGCAACACCGCCGTGACGTAGTCCGCATTTCCTGGGCCCACAAAAAACTTGAGCCGGCCCTACTCCCCCCACAACTTTTGCCAAATGACCCCCAATTCCCTATGCCCAACTATTATTATAAAGTTAATTAAGATTGACAAGCTTCAGAAACAAGAATGGATGTTTTTGGCATTAAAATGGGCACTGTAGGTGTTTTCCTGGCCTCCACTCACTGCCGACTATGCTTCCCCATTGACTTGCATTGGGTTTCGTGTTTCGGTCGATCCCCGACTTTTAGCGATAATCGGCCGACTGCACTCGACTCGACTCTGGACAAAATCGGGTTTCACAAAACCCGACTCGATCTTAAAAAAATGAAAGTCGCTCAACTCTAGGTATCGGTATCGGATGGTATTGGCCGATATCAAAAAAATATTGGATATCGCCGATACCGATACCCGATACCAATGCAAGTCAATGGGACACAAGTATCAGAAGGTATCCTGGATGGTTCTCAGGGTCTGAAGGAGAGGAAACTCTCCTTCAGGCCCTGGGATCCATATTCATGTGTTAAAAAAAGAATAAAAATAAAAAATAGGGATATACTCACCCTCGGACACGCCCTGGTAGTAACCGCTGCAATCGGCAGCCTCCGTTCCTAAGAATGAGCGAGTGAAGGACCTGCGATGATGTCGCGGCTTGTGATTGGTCGCGTGACCGCTCATGTGACCGCTCACACGACCAATCACAAGCCGCGACGTCATCGCAGGTCCTGAACTCACTGCATTCTTAGGAACGGAGGCTGCCGGTTACATCGGTAAGGTCCAGGGGCCGCTGGACGGGTGAGTATATCCATATTTTTTATTTTAATTCTTTATTTTTTACATGAATATGGATCCCAGGGCCTGAAGGAGAGTCTCCTCTCCTCCAGACCCTGGGAACCATACACTGGGAACTTCCGATTCCGATTTCCGATATCACAAAAATATCGGTATCGGAATTCCGATACAGCAAATATCGGCCGATACCCGATGCTTGCGGTATCGGAATGCTCAACACTAGTGGTAATGTGTGGGTACGGAGCCTCATGTGGTAATGTGGGGGGACGGAGTCTCGTGTGGTAATGTGGGGGGACGGAGCCTCGTGTGGTAATGTGTGGGGATGGAGCTTTGTGGTAATGTGGGGGGGCGGGATTATGTGTGGAAATGTGGTGGGGGGCGGGATTATGTGTGGTAATGTGGTGGGGGCGGGATTATGTGTGGTAATGTGGTGGGGGCGAGATTATGTGTGGCAAAGTGGTGGGGTGGCAGGATTGTGTGTGGTAATGTGGTGGGAGGGTGGGATTATGTGTGGTAATGGGGTGAGGGCGGAGCTACTGTGCAGGGTGTGGGATTATCTCTGGTAATGTGGGGGGTGGGATTATGTGTGGTAATGTGGTGGGAGGGTGGGATTATGTGTGGTAATGTGGTGGGAGGGTGGGATTATGTGTGGTGATGGGGTGAGGGCGGAGCTACTGTGCAGGATGCGGGATTATCTGTGGTAATGTGGCGGGGGGGCGGGATTATGTGTGGTAATGTGGTGGGGGCAGGATTATGTGTGGTGATGGGGTGGGGGCGGAGCTACTGTGCAGAGTGCGGGATTATCTGTGGTAATGTGGTGGGGGGCAGGATTATGTGTGGTAATGTGGTGGGGGGCGGGATTATGTGTGGTAATGTGGTGGGGGGACGGGATTATGTGTGGTAATGTGGTGGGGGGCGGGATTATGTGTGGTAATGTGGTGGGGCAGCGGGATTATGTGTGGTAATGTGGTGGGGGCAGGATTGTGCGTTGTAATGTGGTGGGGGGATTGTGTGTGGTAAGGTGGTGGGGGGCGGCATTGTGTGTGGTTATGTGGTGGGGCGGCGGGATTGTGTATGGTAATGTGGTGGGGGGGATTTTGTATGGTAATGTGGGGGGCGGGATTGTGTATGGTGATCTGGTGGGGGGGTGGGATTGTGTATGGTGATGTGGTGGGGGTGGGATAGTGTGTGGTAATGTGGTGGGGGGAGGGATTATGTGTGGTAATGTGGTGGGGGCGGGATTATGTATGGTAATGTAGGGGGTGGGATTGTGAGTGGTAATGTGGTGGGGGCGGGATTTTGTGTTGTAATGTGGTGGGGGTGGGATTGTGTGTGGTAATGTGGTGGGGGGCAGGATTGTGTGTGGTGATGTGGTGGGGGGCGGGATTGTGTGTGGTAATGTGATAGGGGGCGGGATTGTGTGTTAATGTGGTGGGGGGCGGGATTATGTGTGGTAATATGGTGTGGGGGCGGGATTATGTGTGGTAATGTGGTGGGGGGCCGGATTGTGTGTGGTGATGTGGTGGGGGCAGGATTGTGTGTGGTAATGTGATAGGGGGCGGGATTGTGTGTGGTAATGTGGTGGGGGCAGGATTGTGTGGTAATATGGTGGGGGAGGGATTATGTGTGGTAATATGGTGGGGGGGCGGGATTATGTGTGGTATTATGGTGGGGGGGCGGGATTATGTGTGGCAATGTGGTGGGGGGCGGGATTATGTGTGGCAATATGGCGGGGGGCGGGATTATGTGTGTTAATGTGGTGGGGGGCGGAATTATATGTGGTAACGTGGTGGGGGGCGAGATTATGTGTGGTAATGTGGTGGGGGAATTATGTGTGGTAATGTGGTGGTTGGGGGCAGGATTATGAGTGGTAATGTAGTTGGGGGCAGGATTATGTGTGGTGGTGTGGGATTATCTGTGCTAATGTGGTGGGGGGTGGGATTATGTGTGGTAATGTGGTGAGTGGGGCGGGATTATGTGTGGTAATGTGGTAGGGGGCAGGATTATGTGTGGTAATGTGGTGGGGGGGCGGGATTATGTGTGGTAATGTGGTGGGGGGTCGGGATTATGTGTGGTGATGTGGTGGGGGGGCGGGATTATGTGTGGTGATGTGTTGGGGGCGGGATTATGTGTGGTGATGGGGTGAGGGGGCGGGATTATGTGTGGTGATGGGGTGGGGGGCAGGATTATGTGTGGTATTGTGGTGGGGGGAGGGATTATGTGTGGTAATATGGTGGGGCGGCGGGATTATGTGTGGTAATGTGGTGGGAGCAGGATTGTGTGTTGCAGTGTGGTGGGGGGATTGTGTGTGGTAAGGTAGTGGGTGGCGGGATTGTGTGTGGTGATGTGGTGGGGGGCGGGATTATGTGTGGTAATGTGGGGGGTGGGATTATGTGTGGTAATGTGGTGGGAGGGTGGGATTATGTGTGGTGATGGGGTGAGGGCGGAGCTACTGTGCAGGGTGTGGGATTATCTGTGGTAATGTGGCGGGGGCGGAATTATGTGTGGTAATGTGATGGGGGGCGGGACGGAGCTACTGTGCAGAGTGCGGGATTATCTGTGGTAATGTGGTGGGGGCGGGATTATGTGTGGTAATGTGGTGGGGGCGGGATTATGTGTGGTGATGAGGTGGGGGACGGAGCTACTGTGCAGAGTGTGGGATTATCTGTGGTAATGTGGTGGGGGGCAGGATTATGTGTGGTAATGTGGTGGGGGGACGGGATTATGTGTGGTAATGTGGTGGGGGGGCGGGATTATGTGTGGTAATATGGTGGGGCGGCGGGATTATGTGTGGTAATGTGGTGGGAGCAGGATTGTGTGTTGCAGTGTGGTGGCGGGATTGTGTGTGGTGATGTGGTGGGGGGCGGGATTATGTGTGGTAATGTGGGGGGTGGGATTATGTGTGGTAATGTGGTGGGAGGGTGGGATTATGTGTGGTAATGGGGTGAGGGCGGAGCTACTGTGCAGAGTGCGGGATTATCTGTGGTAATGTGGTGGGGGCGGGATTATGTGTGGTAATGTGGTGGGGGCGGGATTATGTGTGGTGATGAGGTGGGGGACGGAGCTACTGTGCAGAGTGTGGGATTATGTGCGGTAATGTTGTGGGGGCGGGATTATGTGTGGTGATGGGGTCGGGGGCGGAGCTACTCTGCAGAGTGCGGGATTATCTGTGGTAATCCAAGCAGAAGAAAACAAGAAGTGCACTCACCGGTCTTTTGTGCAATAGTCCGTTATTCAGAACATGTGCGGGCACACTGGGGAGAACGTGGATAAAATTTCTTTCATCCACGTTCTCCCCAGTGTGCCCGCACATGTTCTGAATAAAGGACTATCGCACAAAAGACCGGTGAGTGCACTTCTTGTTTTCTTCTGCTTGGATTCATCTTATTCTACTATTTAAGTGCACCCAGTGTCTGTCAGGCATATATGGCATAGCAGCGGCATTCAGTTGTAGTTTCTGTGGAGGCGGTTCATCATGCGGGCATAACGGTGCCGTGTATTTTTTTCTACATTTTCACAGCCGTTATCTGTGGTAATGTGGTGGGGGGCAGGATTATGTGTGGTGATGTGGTGGGGGCAGGATTATGTGTGGTAATGTGGTGGGGGGCAGGATTATGTGTGGTAATGTGGTGGGGGGCGGGATTGCGTGTGGTAATGTGGTGGGTGGCGGGATTATGTGTGGTAATGTGGTGGGGGGCAGGATTGTGTGTGGTAATGTGGTGGGGGGCAGGATTATGTGTGGTAATGTGGTGGGGGGCAGGATTATGTGTGGTAATGTGGTGGGGGGATTGTGTGTGGTAATGTGGTGGGGGCTGGATTGTGTGTGGCTATGTGGTGGGGGGCGGGATTATGCGTGGCGGGATTGTGTGGTAATGTGGTGGGGGGCAGGATTATGTGTGGTAATGTGGTGGGGGGATTGTGTGTGGTAATGTGGTGGGGGCTGGATTGTGTGTGGCTATGTGGTGGGGGGCGGGATTATGCGTGGCGGGATTGTGTGCAGTAATGTGCTGGAAGGTGGGATTATGTGTGGTAATGTGGCGGGGGGCAGGATTGTGTGTGGTGATGTGTGGGGGCAGAGCTACTGTGCAGGGGGGGGATTAGCGAATAATCATGATGCCTCTTATATATAGATGTATTACTAATTAGTTAATGTCACCTTAAAATACAAAGGTGACATTAACTCCTTATTACCCCATATTCCACCGCTACAGGGCAGTGGGAAGAGAGAGGCTAAGTGCCGGAATTGGTGCATCTTACAAATGCCCCTTTGCTGGGGTGGCTGGGGGCAGATGTTTTTAGCCAGGGGGGCCAATAACCGTGGTCCCTTTCTAGGCTATTAAAATCTGCCCTCACTCGCTGGCTTTCCCTCTCTGGTGCAGAAAATTATGCGGGAGCCCATGCCATTTTTTTCCGTGAATACATTCTTCTATTAAATACATACAAAGGTCCCAAATTTTACACACACATACTACTAACAGTATTAGTCACCGACATATATAAGTCTAACTGTTCTGCAATGGTTTACTGTGTGTAAACCATATTTCCTATCCTGTCGGCTTCTGCAATGAATTTGCAGAAGCCGACAAATTAATTGTCAGCTATTCTGCTATCTGTTATGAACTGGTGGCCTAGGAGCAGCATGGACGAGCTCTGGAGTAGGTGGCCTCTATACTGACCGCAGACCCTGAACTTAACACATCAACTAGAAGTAGCCGTGGGATGTTCCTGTCACTCCCTAGACACCTCGTCACGGCCGGAGGACTAATTACACCTAAAGGAAGAAACAGGAATACTATCTTGCCTCAGAGAAAATTCCCAAAGGAAAGGCAGCCCCCCACAAATATTGACTGTGAGAGGAGAGGGAAATTACAAACGCAGACTGAAAACAGAATTTAGCAAAGGAGGCCACGCTACCTAGAAAGAAAAGACAGGAAAGAGTACTGTGCGGTCAGTATAAAAAATACTACAAAATCCACCACAGAGAATACAAAAATCTCCACACCTAACTAAAGGCATGGAGGGTAACTCTGTGACTCCAGAGCTTCCAACTTGGCTGAGTAAATCTTAACACAGACAAAGCTGGAAAAGAAAAAACATAGCAATTCACAGAACTATTAAGTCCACCGCATGTGGACTGGACTGCAAAAACAGAGCCAGGACTTATCTTTGATGATTTGGACAATCCAGAAGGAGAAACCAAGCAGAGATGTGGATCCCTAGAAAAACAATGGACAACTGGCACTCAATAAAGGAAGGAGCCAGACTAAATAGCCCCGTCCAAAGTGGAAGCAGCTGATGACTGTTGTGAAGGACAAACAGCAGCACTACCACTTATAACCACCGGAGGGAGCCTAAGAGCAGAACCCACAACAGAATTCACAACAGCTATCTATCTGTCTATAAAATATAAATATATATATATATATATATATATATGTGTGTGTGTCACTTACATATACAGTGCGTGGCGAAAGTATTCAGCTCCCTGGAACTGGAACTTTGCAACCTTTTCCCACATATGCTTCAAACATAAAGATACCAAAGGTAAATTTTTGGAAGTGGAACACAATTGTGAAGTTGAACAAAGTTGATGGTTATTTTAAATTTTTGCGGAAATTCAAAAACTGAAAAGTGGGGCGTGCAACATTATTCGTCCCCTTTACTTTCAGTGCAGCAAACTCACTCCAGAAGTTCATTGTGGATCTCTGAATGATCCAATGTTGTCCTAAATGCCTAAAGATGATAAATAAAATCACATGTAATCAAATTTCCTTATAAATGCACCTGCTCTGTGATAGTCTCAGGGTTCTGTTTGAAGCCCAGAGAGCATCATGAAGACCAAGGAACACAACAGAAAGGTTTGCGATACTGTTGTGGAGAAGTTTAAAGCCGGATTTGGATACAAAATGATTTCCAAAAATTTAAACATCCCAAGGAGCACTGTGCAAGCGATCATATTGAAATGGAAGGAGTATAATACCACTGCAAATCTACCAAGACCCGGCCGTCCCTCTAAACTTTCATCTCAAACAAGGAGAAGACTGATCAGAGATGTATCCAAGAGGCCCATGATCACTCTGGATGAACTGCAGAGATCTACAGCTGAGGTGGGACAGTCTGTCCATAGGACAACAATCAGTCATACACTTCATAAATCTGGCCTTTATGGAAGAGTGGCAAGAAGAAAGCCATTTCTCAAAGATATCCATAAAAAGTGTTGTTTAAAGTTTGCAACAAGCCACCTGGGAGACACACCAAACATGTGGAAGAAGGTGCTCTGGTCAGATGAGACCAAAATCAAACTTTTTGGCAATAATGCCAAACGATATGTTTGGTGTAAAGGCAACATAGCTCATCACCCTGAATACACCATCTCCACTTTCAAACATGGTGGTGGCAGCATCATGGTTTGGACCTGCTTTTCTTCAGCAGGGACAGGGAAGATGGCTAAAATTGATGGGAAGATGGATGGAGCCAAATACAGGACCATTCTTGAAGAAAATCTGTTGGAGTCTGTAAAAGACCTGAAACTGGGACAGAGATTTGTCTTCCAACAGGACAATGATCTCAAAAATAAAGCAAAATCCACAATGGAATGGTTTACAAATAAACATTTCCAGGTGTTAGAATGGCCAACTCAAAGTCCATACCTCAATCAAATCGAGAATCTGTGGAAAGAGCTGAAAACTGCTGTTCACAAACGATCTCCATCAAACCTCACTGAGCTCGAGATGTTTGCCAAGGAAGAATGGGCAAGGATTTCAGTCTCTCGATATACAAAACTGATAGAGACATACCCCAAGTCATTTGCAGCTATAATCGCAGCAAAAGGTGGCGCAACAAAGTATTAAGCTAAAGGGACCACAGATAGTATTGCACGCCCCACTTTTCAGTATTTGAATTTCTACAAAAATTTAAAAGAACCAATAAATTTCATTCAACTTCACAATTGTGTTCCACTTGTTGTTGATTCTTCACCAAAAATGTATATTTTGTATCTTTATGTTTGAAGCATGATATGTGGGAAAAGGTTGAAAAGTTCCAGGGAGCCAAACACTTTCGCAAGGCTGTTATGACCCCAATGGCGAGGGTCTCAGAGGTACGTGGAAGTCTGCAGAATACAAAAATCCAGCTCATAGGGCAGTGGTAACTGGGTTGACCATATATCTACTCCTAACGCCAACACTAGAAGTAGCCGGGGATCATTCCTACGTTGATTCTAGATGACACGCTCCAGCCGGAGAATCTAGCTACCCCTAGTAGAGGAAAACAAAAGACCTTTCTTGCCTCCAGAGAAGGGGACCCCAAAGCTGGATAGAAGCCCCCCACAAATAATAACGGTGAGGTAAGAGGAAATGACAAACACAGAAATGAACCAGGTTTAGCACAGAGAGGCCCGCTTACTGATAGCAGAATAAAGAAAGGTAACTTATATGGTCAACAAAAACCCTATCAAAATCCACACTGGAAATTCAAGAACCCCCGAACCGTCTAACGGTCCGGGGGGAGAACACCAGCCCCCTAGAGCTTCCAGCAAAGGTCAGGATATAGATTTGGAACAAGCTGGACAAAAATACAAAACCAAAACAAATAGCAAAAAGCAAAAGGCAGACTTAGCTGATATAACTGGAACCAGGATCAGTAGACAAGAGCACAGCAGACTAGCTCTGATAACTACGTTGCCAGGCATTGAACTGAAGGTCTAGGGAGCTTATATAGCAACACCCCTAACTAACGACCCAGGTGCGGATAAAAGGAATGACAGAAAAACCAGAGTCAAAAAACTAGTAACCACTAGAGGGAGCAAAAAGCAAATTCACAACAGTACCCCCCCCTTAGTGAGGGGTCACCGAACCCTCACCACGACCACCAGGGCGATCAGGATGAGCGGCATGAAAGGCACGAACTAAATCGGCCGCATGAACATCAGAGGCGACCACCCAGGAATTATCCTCCTGACCATAGCCCTTCCACTTGACCAGGTACTGAAGCCTCCGCCTGGAGAGGCGAGAATCCAAGATCTTCTCCACCACGTACTCCAACTCGCCCTCAACCAACACCGGAGCAGGAGGCTCAGCAGAAGGAACTACAGGCACAATGTACCGCCGCAACAAGGACCTATGAAATACATTGTGAATAGCAAACGACACAGGAAGATCCAGACGAAAAGATACAGGATTAAGGATTTCCAATATCTTGTAAGGCCCAATAAAACGAGGTTTAAATTTGGGAGAGGAGACCTTCATAGGAACAAAGCGGGAAGAAAGCCATACCAAATCCCCAACGCGTAGTCGGGGACCCACACCGCGGCGGCGGTTGGCAAAGCGCTGAGCCCTCTCCTGTGACAACTTCAAGTTGTCCACCACATGATTCCAGATCCGCTGCAACCTATCTACCACAGAATCCACCCCAGGACAGTCAGAAGGCTCCACATGACCCGAAGAAAAGCGAGGATGGAAACCAGAGTTGCAGAAAAAAGGCGAAACCAAGGTGGCGGAACTAGCCCGATTATTAAGGGCAAACTCAGCCAACGGCAAGAATGTCACCCAATCATCCTGAGTCCTGATCAGCAGAGACAAAACACCTCAAATAAGCCTCCAAAGTCTGATTGGTTCGCTCCGTCTGTCCATTAGTCTGAGGATGGAAAGCAGACGAAAACGACAAATCAATGCCCATCCTACTACAAAAGGATCGCCAGAACCTAGAAACGAACTGGGATCCTCTGTCTGACACAATATTCTCAGGGATGCCGTGCAAACGAACCACGTTCTGGAAAAACACAGGAACCAGATCGGAAGAGGAAGGCAGCTTAGGCAAAGGAACCAAATGGACCATCTTGGAGAAGCGATCACATATCACCCAGATAACGGACATGCCCTGAGATAGTGGAAGATCAGAAATGAAATCCATGGAGATATGTGTCCAAGGTCTCTTCGGGACAGGCAAGGGCAAGAGCAAACCGCTGGCACGAGAACAGCAAGGCTTAGCTCGAGCACAAGTCCCACAGGACTGCACAAATGACCGCACATCCCTTGACAAGGAAGGCCACCAAAAGGACCTGGCCACCAGATCTCTGGTGCCAAAAATTCCCGGGTGACCTGCCAACACCGAGGAATGAACCTCGGAAATGACTCTGCTGGTCCATTTATCCGGGACAAACAGTCTGTCAGGTGGACAAGACTCAGGCCTATCAGCCTGAAATCTCTGCAACACACGTCGCAGATCCGGAGAAATAGCTGACAAGATAACTCCATCTTTAAGAATACCAACAGGATCAGCGACTCCAGGAGCATCAGGCACAAAGCTCCTAGAAAGAGCATCGGCCTTCACATTCTTTGAACCTGGTAAATACGAGACAACAAAATCAAAGCGGGAGAAAAACAATGACCAGCGGGCCTGTCTCGGATTAAGGCGTTTAGCAGACTCGAGATACATCAGATTTTTGTGATCAGTCAAGACCACCACACGATGCTTAGCACCCTCGAGCCAATGACGCCACTCCTCAAATGCCCATTTCATGGCCAACAACTCCCGATTGCCCACATCATAATTTCGCTCGGCAGGCGAAAACTTCCTGGAGAAAAAGGCACAAGGTTTCATAACAGAGCAACCAGGGCCTCTCTGCGACAAAACGGCCCCTGCTCCAATCTCTGAAGCATCCACCTCAACCTGAAAGGGAAGTGAGACATCGGGCTGGCACAAAACAGGCGCCGAAGTAAACCGGCGCTTCAACTCCTGGAAAGCCTCCACGGCAGCAGGAGCCCAGTTAGCTACATCGGAGCCCTTCTTGGTCATATCCGTCAACGGTTTCACAATGCTAGAAAAATTAGCGATAAAACGACGGTAGAAGTTAGCGAAACCCAAGAACTTCTGAAGACTCTTAACCGACGAGGGCTGAGTCCAATCAAGAATAGCTCGGACCTTGACTGGGTCCATCTCCACAGCAGAAGGGGAAAAAATGAACCCCAAAAAAGGAACCTTCTGTACACCAAAGAGACACTTTGAGCCCTTGACAAACAAAGAATTTTCACGCAAAATTTTAAAGACCAACCTGACCTGCTCCACATGCGAATCCCAATCATCAGAAAAAACCAAAATATCATCCAGATAAACAATCAAAAATTTATCCAGATACTTCCGGAAAATGTCATGCATAAAGGACTGAAAAACTGAAGGCGCATTGGAGAGCCCAAAAGGCATCACCAAGTACTCAAAATGACCTTCGGGCGTATTGAATGCGGTTTTCCATTCATCACCTTGCTTAATGCGCACAAGGTTGTACGCACCACGAAGGTCTATCTTGGTGAACCACTTGGCACCTTTAATCCGGGCAAACAAGTCAGACAACAGCGGTAAAGGATACTGAAATTTGACAGTGATCTTATTTAAAAGCCGATAATCAATACAAGGTCTCAAAGATCCGTCCTTTTTTGCCACAAAAAAGAATCCCGCACCAAGGGGGGAAGAAGACGGACGAATATGTCCTTTCTCCAGAGACTCCTTGATATATGAACGCATAGCGGTATGTTCAGGTACCGACAGATTAAACAGTCTTCCCTTAGGAAACTTACTGCCTGGGATCAAATCTATAGCACAGTCACAGTCCCTATGAGGAGGCAGTGCACTGGACTCAGACTCACTGAAGACATCCTGATAATCAGACAAATACTCCGGAACTTCCGAAGGCGTAGAAGAAGCAATAGACACAGGCAGGGAATCCCCATGAATACCACGACAGCCCCAACTTGAGACTGACATAGCCTTCCAGTCCAGGACTGGATTATGGGTCTGTAACCATGGCAGCCCTAAAACAACCAAATCATGCATTTTATGTAAAACCAGGAAACGTATCACCTCGCGGTGTTCAGGAGTCATGCACATGATAACCTGTGTCCAATACTGCGGTTTATTTGCTGCCAATGGCGTAGCATCAATACCCCTAAGAGGAATAGGATTTTCTAATGGTTCAAGAGTAAAACCACAGTGCTTAGCAAATGACAGATCCATAAGACTCAGGGCAGCACCTGAATCTACAAACGCCATGACAGGATAAGACGACAGTGAGCAAATCAAAGTTACAGACAGAATAAATTTAGGTTGCAAATTACCAACGGTGACAGGACTAACAACCTTAGCTATACGTTTAGAGCATGCTGAGATAACATGTGTAGAATCACCACAGTAGTAGCACAAGCCATTCCAGCGTCTATGAATTTTCCGCTCATTTCTAGTCAGGATTCTATCACATTGCATTAAATCAGGTGTCTGTTCAGACAACACCATGAGGGAATTTGCGGTTTTTCTATCACATTGCACCGAATTAGGTGTCTGTTCAGACAACACCATGAGGGAATTTGCGGTTTTGCGCTCCCGCAACCGCCGGTCAATTTGAATAGCCAGTGCCATAGTATCATTGAGACCTGTGGGAATGGGAAAACCCACCATAACATTCTTAATGGCTTCAGATAGGCCATTTCTAAAATTAGCGGCCAGTGCACACTCGTTCCAATGTGTCAGCACGGACCATTTCCGAAATTTTTGGCAATACACTTCAGCCTCGTCCTGCCCCTGAGACATAGCCAGCAAGGCCTTTTCTGCCTGAATCTCAAGATTGGGTTCCTCATAAAGTAAACCGAGCGCCAGAAAAAACGCATCAATATCAGCCAATGCCGGATCTCCTGGCGCCAGCGAAAAAGCCCAATCCTGAGGGTCGCCCCGTAAGAACGAAATAACTATTTTTACTTGCTGAGCAGAGTCTCCAGATGAACAGGGTCTCAGGGACAAAAACAATTTACAATTATTCACAAAATTCCTAAACTTAAACCTGTCTCCGGAAAACAGTTCAGGAATCGGTATTTTAGGTTCTGACCTAGGATTTCTGATAACATAGTCTTGTATGCCCTGCACACGAGTAGCCAGCTGGTCCACACTTGTAATCAAGGTCTGGACATTCATGTCTGCAGCAAGCATAGCCACTCTGAGGTAAAGGGGAAGAAGAAAGAAAAAAAAAAAAAAACTCAGAATCTTCTTTCTTATAATCCCTCTTCTGCAACGCATTAAACATTTAATACTGGCCTGGCAAACTGTTATGACCCCAATGGCGAGGGTCTCAGAGGTACGTGGAAGTCTGCAGAATACAAAAATCCAGCTCATAGGGCAGTGGTAACTGGGTTGACCATATATCTACTCCTAACGCCAACACTAGAAGTAGCCGGGGATCATTCCTACGTTGATTCTAGATGACACGCTCCAGCCGGAGAATCTAGCTACCCCTAGTAGAGGAAAACAAAAGACCTTTCTTGCCTCCAGAGAAGGGGACCCCAAAGCTGAATAGAAGCCCCCCACAAATAATAACGGTGAGGTAAGAGGAAATGACAAACACAGAAATGAACCAGGTTTAGCACAGAGAGGCCCGCTTACTGATAGCAGAATAAAGAAAGGTAACTTATATGGTCAACAAAAACCCTATCAAAATCCACACTGGAAATTCAAGAACCCCCGAACCGTCTAACGGTCCGGGGGGAGAACACCAGCCCCCTAGAGCTTCCAGCAAAGGTCAGGATATAGATTTGGAACAAGCTGGACAAAAATACAAAACCAAAACAAATAGCAAAAAGCAAAAGGCAGACTTAGCTGATATAACTGGAACCAGGATCAGTAGACAAGAGCACAGCAGACTAGCTCTGATAACTACGTTGCCAGGCATTGAACTGAAGGTCTAGGGAGCTTATATAGCAACACCCCTAACTAACGACCCAGGTGCGGATAAAAGGAATGACAGAAAAACCAGAGTCAAAAAACTAGTAACCACTAGAGGGAGCAAAAAGCAAATTCACAACACAAGGCACTGTGTATATATATATATATATATTCATAAAAAAGGAACAGCACAAAATTTCTACTTATCTCTGGGTGCAAATCCTCCAGGTAACCAGTCAACTGGTTATCCAAAGTCCATAAAGTTCAAAAAAGAAGGCAGCACTCCATTTTTCTTTATAAATGTGCAGGATTTAATCAGACCCACATGTCTGGGCAACGTTTCGGCTCCAAATGAGCCTTTCTCAAGCCTCATTTGTAGCCGAAACGTTGCCCAGACATGTGGGTCTGATTAAATCCTGTACATTTATTTAGAAAAATGGAGTGCTGCCTTCTCTTTTGAACTATATATATATATATATATATATATATATATATATATATACCTTTTCTAGGTGTATACACTGTGTGCAGAATTATTAGGCAAGTTGTATTTTGATCACATGATACTTTTTATACATGTTGTCCTACTCCAAGCTGTTCAAGCTTGAGAAAAACTACCAATTAGGTAAATCAGGTGATGTGCATCTCTATAATGAGGAGGGATGTTGTCTAAAAACATCAAAACCCTATATAATGTGTGCTTAATTATTAGGCAACTTCCTTTCCGTTGGCAAAATGGGTCAGAAGAGAGATTTGACGGGCTCTGAAAAGTCCAAAATTGAGAGATATGATACAAGATATACTTAGGCACACTCTGGGGAGTCTGATGCAACAAAGTGTTTAATACATACAGTATTTACAGTGTTCACAAACGTTTCGGTCTGCAAACGACCTTCATCAGTGTGCTCCATAACTAATCGAAGAAGGGTATGTGAAATAAACCCTTGAGAGAAAGATATTGCATCAAAAAGATATATTTGGATAAATAGGAAATCTTGTGGATAGAGGGCTAGGCCAGCCGATCAAATTGGAAACAGCTGGAGAGCAGGAGGGACTCGCGGTATCCACCACAAGTCTGGTATCAGTTAAGATAAAGCATCAAGACTGGGCCAAGAAATATCTTAAGACTGACTTTTCAAAGGTTTCATGGACTGATGAAATGAGAGTGACTCTTGATGGGCCAGATGGATGGGCCAGAGGCTGGATCAGTAAAGGGCAGAGAGCTCCACTCCGACTCAGAGCCAGCAAGGTGGAGGTGGGGTACAGTTATGGGATGGAATCATCAAAGATGAACTTGTGGGACCTTTTCGGGTTGAGGATGGAGTGAAGCTCATCTCCCAGACCTACTGTCAGCTTCTGGAAGACAACTTCTTCAAGCATTGGTACAGGAAGAAGTCAGTATCGTTCAAGAAAAACATGATTTTCATGCAGGACAATGCTTCATCACATGCCTCCAACTACGCCACAGTGTGGCTGGCCAGTAAAGGTCTCAAAGAAGAAAAAATAATGACATGACCCCCTTGTTCACCTGATCTGAACCCCATAGAGAACCTGTGGTCCCTCATAAAATGTGAGATCTACAGGGAGGGAAAACAGTACACCTCTCGGAACAGTGTCTGGGAGGCTGTGGTGGCTGCTGCACGCAATGTTGATCGTAAACAGATCAAGCAACTAACAGAATCTATGGATGGAAGGCTGCTGAGTGTCATCATAAAGAAAGGTGGCTATATTGGTCACTAATTTTGGGGGGTTTGTTTTTTCATGTCAGAAATGTTTATTTCTAAATTTTGTGCAGTTATATTGGTTTACCTGGTGAAAATAAACAAGTGAGATGGGAATATATTTGGTTTTTATTAAGTGGCCTAATAATTCTGCACAGTAATAGTTACCTGCACAAACAGATATCCTCCTAAGATTGCCAAATCTAAGAAAGAAAACCACTCCAACTTCCAAAAATATTAAGCTTTGATATTTATGAGTCTTTTGGCCTGATTGAGAACATAGTTGTTGATCAATAATTAAAATAATCCTCTGAAATACTAATAATTCCTAATAATGCCTAATAATTCTGCACACAGTGTATATGTAATCTATCTTTAATATTATAACCTGTCAGTGTGTTTTTACATTAGCCGCTTATGAAATGTTGGGTTTTCAAAAGACAATGGTGCGTAAAAATCACACAGCACTCGCATGGTGCAAGTGCTGTGGGAGTGCTGTGCGATTTTTTTTATCACACCCATTGACTCCTATTGCGGGATGCGATCCGTTTTCTGATTGCATTCGCAGCATGTTGCGATTTTTTTCCAGCCTGATCGTGGTCCGACCTGAGCTGAAAAAAAAAAACGCCGATGAGCACATAATCATAGATTAACATTGGTCCAAATTCAATCTGATTTTTTATCTGATTAAATTCGGCCGATTTCATCGCAAGTGGGCATGAGCCCTAACATTTCTGTTACCAGTATGCCCATAGTAATAGCAGAAAAGTGTCTCGGGGGTGACAGATTCCTTTCAATGTATCTACATTAGTAGCTGAGTTCTATTTGTTCAATTTGTTAAAAAATGATGGCATTTGTACTTTACTGAGATACTGAAAAAGATAAGCGGAAAAGGCATAATTTTAATTTGACAGTTTGTGCGTATTTTTACAGAATTTTGATTCGCACAAACTGTATTCTCTGTAAATTGCATGTCACCTCTGCACAGTTACCTGTCTACATTTGCTTTTTTGTAATTTATTTTCTATTTTCCCTCTTCCCAGAAATGACAACAATAAATGGTAGGTATGGTTACAAAAAGGATTGCACAATAAATGTAAAAACTCAGTACAGTTGCTTGTGGCCAGCAAGTCTTGCTACTGCTTTCTAGAGCATTAAGAATGGATATAAAAAAATGTGTAATTGTAATTCAAATGCAGCAGGAGAAATGTCAGCTATATAATATCAATCAGTGATCATGAACAGACTCTGGCATTGCTGCTGGCACCTCTCATAACTCTCTACACTCCTCCACCCAGTCACCACCACATCAACTGAATCTTTGTATTAGGCTGGTGACCCACTTGCAACTGCAATGCGAGAAACTCACGCAACTCTCTTGCCTCAATACCCAGCACTGCCACCGGCGGTTAGGACCGGAGTGTTCAGCTGCATAGAAATACATGCAGCCACCTCCCTAGACACCTCGTCACGGCCGGAGGACTAATTACACCTAAAGGAAGAAACAGGAATACTATCTTGCCTCAGAGAAAATTCCCAAAGGAAAGGCAGCCCCCCACAAATATTGACTGTGAGAGGAGAGGGAAATTACAAACGCAGACTGAAAACAGAATTTAGCAAAGGAGGCCACGCTACCTAGAACGAAAAGACAGGAAAGAGTACTGTGCGGTCAGTATAAAAAATACTACAAAATCCACCACAGAGAATACAAAAATCTCCACACCTAACTAAAGGCATGGAGGGTAACTCTGTGACTCCAGAGCTTCCAACTTGGCTGAGTAAATCTTAACACAGACAAAGCTGGAAAAGAAAAAACATAGCAATTCACAGAACTATTAAGTCCACCGCATGTGGACTGCAAAAACAGAGCCAGGACTTATCTTTGATGATTTGGACAATCCAGAAGGAGAAACCAAGCAGAGATGTGGATCCCTAGAAAAACAATGGACAACTGGCACTCAATAAAGGAAGGAGCCAGACTAAATAGCCCCGTCCAAAGTGGAAGCAGCTGATGACTGTTGTGAAGGACAAACAGCAGCACTACCACTTATAACCACCGGAGGGAGCCTAAGAGCAGAACCCACAACAGAATTCACAACAGCTATCTATCTGTCTATAAAATATATATATATATATATATATATATATATATATATATATATATATATATATATGTGTGTGTGTGTCACTTACATATACAGTGCGTGGCGAAGGTATTCAGCTCCCTGGAACTGGAACTTTGCAACCTTTTCCCACATATGCTTCAAACATAAAGATACCAAAGGTAAATTTTTGGAAGTGGAACACAATTGTGAAGTTGAACAAAGTTGATGGTTATTTTAAATTTTTGCGGAAATTCAAAAACTGAAAAGTGGGGCGTGCAACATTATTCGTCCCCTTTACTTTCAGTGCAGCAAACTCACTCCAGAAGTTCATTGTGGATCTCTGAATGATCCAATGTTGTCCTAAATGCCTAAAGATGATAAATAAAATCACATGTAATCAAATTTCCTTATAAATGCACCTGCTCTGTGATAGTCTCAGGGTTCTGTTTGAAGCCCAGAGAGCATCATGAAGACCAAGGAACACAACAGAAAGGTTTGCGATACTGTTGTGGAGAAGTTTAAAGCCGGATTTGGATACAAAATGATTTCCAAAAATTTAAACATCCCAAGGAGCACTGTGCAAGCGATCATATTGAAATGGAAGGAGTATAATACCACTGCAAATCTACCAAGACCCGGCCGTCCCTCTAAACTTTCATCTCAAACAAGGAGAAGACTGATCAGAGATGTATCCAAGAGGCCCATGATCACTCTGGATGAACTGCAGAGATCTACAGCTGAGGTGGGACAGTCTGTCCATAGGACAACAATCAGTCATACACTTCATAAATCTGGCCTTTATGGAAGAGTGGCAAGAAGAAAGCCATTTCTCAAAGATATCCATAAAAAGTGTTGTTTAAAGTTTGCAACAAGCCACCTAGGAGACACACCAAACATGTGGAAGAAGGTGCTCTGGTCAGATGAGACCAAAATCAAACTTTTTGGCAATAATGCCAAACGATATGTTTGGTGTAAAGGCAACACAGCTCATCACCCTGAATACACCATCTCCACTTTCAAACATGGTGGTGGCAGCATCATGGTTTGGACCTGCTTTTCTTCAGCAGGGACAGGGAAGATGGCTAAAATTGATGGGAAGATGGATGGAGCCAAATACAGGACCATTCTTGAAGAAAATCTGTTGGAGTCTGTAAAAGACCTGAAACTGGGACAGAGATTTGTCTTCCAACAGGACAATGATCTCAAAAATAAAGCAAAATCCACAATGGAATGGTTTACAAATAAACATTTCCAGGTTTTAGAATGGCCAACTCAAAGTCCATACCTCAATCAAATCGAGAATCTGTGGAAAGAGCTGAAAACTGCTGTTCACAAACGATCTCCATCAAACCTCACTGAGCTCGAGATGTTTGCCAAGGAAGAATGGGCAAGGATTTCAGTCTCTCGATATACAAAACTGATAGAGACATACCCCAAGTCATTTGCAGCTATAATCGCAGCAAAAGGTGGCGCAACAAAGTATTAAGGTAAAGGGACCAGATAGTATTGCACGCCCCACTTTTCAGTATTTGAATTTCTACAAAAATTTAAAAGAACCAATAAATTTCATTCAACTTCACAATTGTGTTCCACTTGTTGTTGATTCTTCACCAAAAATGTATATTTTGTATCTTTATGTTTGAAGCATGATATGTGGGAAAAGGTTGAAAAGTTCTAGGAAGCCGAACACTTTCGCAAGGCACTGTGTATATATATATATATTCATAAAAAAGGAACAGCACAAAATTTCTACTTATCTCTGGGTGCAAATCCTCCAGGTAACCAGTCAACTGGTTATCCAAAGTCCATAAAGTTCAAAAAAGAAGGCAGCACTCCATTTTTCTTTATAAATGTGCAGGATTTAATCAGACCCACATGTCTGGGCAACGTTTCGGCTCCAAATGAGCCTTTCTCAAGCCTCATTTGTAGCCGAAACGTTGCCCAGACATGTGGGTCTGATTAAATCCTGCACATTTATTAAGAAAAATGGAGTGCTGCCTTCTCTTTTGAACTATATATATATATATATATATATATATATATATATATATATATACCTACCTTTTCTAGGTGTATACACTGTGTGCAGGATTATTAGGCAAGTTGTATTTTGATCACATGATACTTTTTATACATGTTGTCCTACTCCAAGCTGTTCAAGCTTGAGAACAACTACCAATTAGGTAAATCAGGTGATGTGCATCTCTATAATGAGGAGGGATGTTGTCTAAAAACATCAAAACCCTATATAATGTGTGCTTAATTATTAGGCAACTTCCTTTCCGTTGGCAAAATGGGTCAGAAGAGAGATTTGACGGGCTCTGAAAAGTCCAAAATTGAGAGATATGATACAAGATATACTTAGGCACACTCTGGGGAGTCTGATGCAACAAAGTGTTTAATACATACAGTATTTACAATGTTCACAAACGTTTCGGTCTGCAAACGACCTTCATCAGTGTGCTCCATAACTAATCGAAGAAGGGTATGTGAAATAAACCCTTGAGAGAAAGATGTTGCATCAAAAAGATATATTTGGATAAACAGGAAATCTTGTGGATAGAGGGCTAGGCCAGCCGATCAAATTGGAAACAGCTGGAGAGCAGGAGGGACTCGCGGTATCCACCACTAGGGTTGAGCGAAACGGGTCGATCATTTTCAAAAGTCGCCGACTTTTGGCTAAGTCGGCGTCTCATGAAACCCGATCCGACCCCTGTGCTTGTCGGCCATGCGGTACGCGACTTTCGCGCCAAAGTCGCGTTTCAATGACGCGAAAAGCGCCATTTCTCAGCCAATGAAGGTGAACGCAGAGTGTGGGCAGCGTGATGACATAGATCCTGGTCCCCACCATCTTAGAGAAGGGCATTGCAGTGATTGGCTTGCTGTCTGCGGCGTCACAGGGGCTATAAAGGGGCGTTCCCGCCGACCGCCATCTTACTGCTGCTGATCTGAGCTTAGGGACAGGTTGCTGCCGCTTCGTCAGAAGCAGGGAGAGCGTTAGGCAGGGTCCACTAACCACCAAACCGCTTGTGCTGCAGCGATTTCCACTGTCCAACACCACCTTCGGTGTGCAGGGACTGTGGAAGCTATTTTTTTTTTTTTTTCCCCTCAGCGCTGTAGCTCATTGGGCTGCCCTAGAAGGCTCCGTGATAGCTGTATTGCTGTGTGTACGCCACTGTGGAAACCAACTGCTTTTTTCAAAGCACATATCCTCTTGTTCCTTCCTTTCTGCACAGCTATCTTTTTTGTTTGTCCACACTTTTTATTTAATTTGTGCATCAGTCCACTCCTATTGCTGCCTGCCATACCTGGCTTACATTACTGCAGGGAGATAGTAATTGTAGGACAGTTTTGTTTTTTTTTTGTTTTTTTTTGTGGGAGATTAAGATTGGCATTTCTGCTACAGTGCCATCCCTGTGTGTGCCATCTCTCACTGAGTGGGCCATAGAAAGCCTATTTATTTTTTCCGTGATTTGTGTTCTAAAATCTACCTCAACACAAAAACACTACATCAATCAGTGGGAGAAAAATATTGGCCTCAGTCAGGGCTTGTGTGCCACTGCTGTGTGTGCTATCTCTCATTCAGTGGGCTATAGCAAGCCTATTTTTTTTTTTTTTTTTTTAATATTATTTGGTTTCTAAAGTCTCCCTGAAAAAAAAAAAAAAACCTAAAAAAACAGTGGGAGAGTAATATTGCCCTTTCAGCTTGTGTGCCAGTCTTGACTCCTGGGTGTGCCACCTCTCTCCCTCTCATTCAGTGGGCCATAGAAAGCCTATTTATTTTTTTTTTTAAATATTATTGGGTTTCTAAAGTCTCCCTTAAAAAACAAAAAATACATAAAAAAACAGTGGGAGAGTAATATTGCCCTTTCAGCTTGTGTGCCAGTCTTGACTCCTGGGTGTGCCACCTCTCTCCCTTTCATTCAGTGGGCCATAGAAAGCCTATTTATTTTTTCCGTGATTTGTGTTCTAAATTCTACCTCAACACAAAAACACTACATCAATCAGTGGGAGAAAAATATTGGCCTCAGTCAGGGCTTGTGTGCCACTGCTGTGTGTGCTATCTCTCATTCAGTGGGCTATAGCAAGCCTATTTTTTTTTTTTTTTTTTAATATTATTTGGTTTCTAAAGTCTCCCTGAAAAAAAAAAAAAAAACATACAAAAAACAGTGGGAGAGTAATATTGCCCTTTCAGCTTGTGTGCCAGTCTTGACTCCTGGGTGTGCCACCTCTCTCCCTTTCATTCAGTGGGCCATAGAAAGCCTATTTATTTTATTTTTTTAAATATTATTGGGTTTCTAAAGTCTCCCTTAAAAAACAAAAAATACATAAAAAAACAGTGGGAGAGTAATATTGCCCTTTCAGCTTGTGTGCCAGTCTTGACTCCTGGGTGTGCCACCTCTCTCTCTCATTCAGTGGGCCATAGAAAGGCTATTTTTTTTTTGGTTTTTTTAATATTATTTGGTTTCTAAAGTCTCCCTGAAAAAAAAAAAAAACATACAAAAAACAGTGGGAGAGTAATATTGCCCTTTCAGCTTGTGTGCCAGTCTTGACTCCTGGGTGTGCCACCTCTCTCCCTTTCATTCAGTGGGCCATAGAAAGCCTATTTATGTTTTTTTTTAAAATATTATTGGGTTTCTAAAGTCTCCCTTAAAAAACAAAAAATACATAAAAAAACAGTGGGAGAGTAATATTGCCCTTTCAGCTTGTGTGCCAGTCTTGACTCCTGGGTGTGCCACCTCTCTCTCTCATTCAGTGGGCCATAGAAAGGCTATTTTTTTTTTTTTTTTTTTAATATTATTTGGTTTCTAAAGTCTCCCTGAAAAAAAAAAAAAAAAAACATACAAAAAACAGTGGGAGAGTAATATTGCCCTTTCAGCTTGTGTGCCAGTCTTGACTCCTGGGTGTGCCACCTCTCTCCCTTTCATTCAGTGGGCCATAGAAAGCCTATTTATTTTTTTTTAAAATATTATTGGGTTTCTAAAGTCTCCCTTAAAAAACAAAAAATACATAAAAAAACAGTGGGAGAGTAATATTGCCCTTTCAGCTTGTGTGCCAGTCTTGACTCCTGGGTGTGCCACCTCTCTCTCTCATTCAGTGGGCCATAGAAAGGCTATTTTTTTTTTGGTTTTTTTAATATTATTTGGTTTCTAAAGTCTCCCTGAAAAAAAAAAAAAAACATACAAAAAACAGTGGGAGAGTAATATTGCCCTTTCAGCTTGTGTGCCAGTCTTGACTCCTGGGTGTGCCACCTCTCTCCCTTTCATTCAGTGGGCCATAGAAAGCCTATTTATTTTTTCCGTGATTTGTGTTCTAAATTCTACCTGAACACAAAAACACTACATCAATCAGTGGGAGAAAAATATTGGCCTCAGTCAGGGCTTGTGTGCCACTGCTGTGTGTGCTATCTCTCATTCAGTGGGCTATAGCAAGCCTATTTTTTTTTTTTTTTAATATTATTTGGTTTCTAAAGTCTCCCTGAAAAAAAAAAAAAAAACATACAAAAAACAGTGGGAGAGTAATATTGCCCTTTCAGCTTGTGTGCCAGTCTTGACTCCTGGGTGTGCCACCTCTCTCCCTTTCATTCAGTGGGCCATAGAAAGCCTATTTATTTTTTTTTTAAATATTATTGGGTTTCTAAAGTCTCCCTTAAAAAACAAAAAATACATAAAAAAACAGTGGGAGAGTAATATTGCCCTTTCAGCTTGTGTGCCAGTCTTGACTCCTGGGTGTGCCACCTCTCTCCCTTTCATTCAGTGGGCCATAGAAAGCCTATTTATTTTTTCCGTGATTTGTGTTCTAAATTCTACCTGAACACAAAAACACTACATCAATCAGTGGGAGAAAAATATTGGCCTCAGTCAGGGCTTGTGTGCCACTGCTGTGTGTGCTATCTCTCATTCAGTGGGCTATAGCAAGCCTATTTTTTTTTTTTTTTTTTTTAATATTATTTGGTTTCTAAAGTCTCCCTGAAAAAAAAAAAAAAAACATACAAAAAACAGTGGGAGAGTAATATTGCCCTTTCAGCTTGTGTGCCAGTCTTGACTCCTGGGTGTGCCACCTCTCTCTCTCATTCAGTGGGCCATAGAAAGGCTATTTTTTTTTTGTTTTTTTTAATATTATTTGGTTTCTAAAGTCTCCCTGAAAAAAAAAAAAAAAACATACAAAAAACAGTGGGAGAGTAATATTGCCCTTTCAGCTTGTGTGCCAGTCTTGACTCCTGGGTGTGCCACCTCTCTCTCTCATTCAGTGGGCCATAGAAAGGCTATTTTTTTTTTGGTTTTTTTAATATTATTTGGTTTCTAAAGTCTCCCTGAAAAAAAAAAAAACATACAAAAAACAGTGGGAGAGTAATATTGCCCTTTCAGCTTGTGTGCCAGTCTTGACTCCTGGGTGTGCCACCTCTCTCCCTTTCATTCAGTGGGCCATAGAAAGCCTATTTATTTTTTTTTTTTAAATATTATTGGGTTTCTAAAGTCTCCCTTAAAAAACAAAAAGTACATAAAAAAACAGTGGGAGAGTAATATTGCCCTTTCAGCTTGTGTGCCAGTCTTGACTCCTGGGTGTGCCACCTCTCTCTCTCATTCAGTGGGCCATAGAAAGGCTATTTTTTTTTTGGTTTTTTTAATATTATTTGGTTTCTAAAGTCTCCCTGAAAAAAAAAAAAAAAACATACAAAAAACAGTGGGAGAGTAATATTGCCCTTTCAGCTTGTGTGCCAGTCTTGACTCCTGGGTGTGCCACCTCTCTCCCTTTCATTCAGTGGGCCATAGAAAGCCTATTTATTTTTTTTTTTAAATATTATTGGGTTTCTAAAGTCTCCCTTAAAAAACAAAAAATACATAAAAAAACAGTGGGAGAGTAATATTGCCCTTTCAGCTTGTGTGCCAGTCTTGACTCCTGGGTGTGCCACCTCTCTCTCTCATTCAGTGGGCCATAGAAAGGCTATTTTTTTTTTGGTTTTTTTAATACTATTTGGTTTCTAAAGTCTCCCTGAAAAAAAAAAAAAAAAACATACAAAAAACAGTGGGAGAGTAATATTGCCCTTTCAGCTTGTGTGCCAGTCTTGACTCCTGGGTGTGCCACCTCTCTCCCTTTCATTCAGTGGGCCATAGAAAGCCTATTTATTTTTTCCGTGATTTGTGTTCTAAATTCTACCTGAACACAAAAACACTACATCAATCAGTGGGAGAAAAATATTGGCCTCAGTCAGGGCTTGTGTGCCACTGCTGTGTGTGCTATCTCTCATTCAGTGGGCTATAGCAAGCCTATTTTTTTTTTTTTTTTTTTTTTAATATTATTTGGATTCTAAAGTCTCCCTGAAAAAAAAAAAAAAAACATACAAAAAACAGTGGGAGAGTAATATTGCCCTTTCAGCTTGTGTGCCAGTCTTGACTCCTGGGTGTGCCACCTCTCTCTCTCATTCAGTGGGCCATAGAAAGGCTATTTTTTTTTTGGTTTTTTTAATATTATTTGGTTTCTAAAGTCTCCCTGAAAAAAAAAAAAAAACATACAAAAAACAGTGGGAGAGTAATATTGCCCTTTCAGCTTGTGTGCCAGTCTTGACTCCTGGGTGTGCCACCTCTCTCCCTTTCATTCAGTGGGCCATAGAAAGCCTATTTATTTATTTTTTAAAATATTATTGGGTTTCTAAAGTCTCCCTGAAAAAAAAAAAAACATAAATTAGGTGGGAGATTAATATTGACATTAGTGCTTGAGTGACAGTCCTGCGTGTGTGTCATCTCTGTGATTTTGTGCCACAGAAAACAGAGTGTGTAACATTGTGCCTGATTTTCCTTGTGGTCTCACCAACCTGTTAAGGGATATTGAAATCATACTGAAGTTATAGCTCACCGTGTAAGTTGTTTGACAGCAACAAATAAAGTTACTTTGGTTAAGATTTTAAAACAATGAGGAAGTCTGGTGCAAGAGGTCGTCGTGGGCGTTCATTGTCAGCTGGTAATGATGGTAGTGGTAGTGGAGCATCAGGTGGTCGTGGGGATAAAAATATTCCACCTAAGTCTGGAGCTGTGGAGCCAGTTTCGTCGTCAGGCTACACAAGGCCTCGAACGCTCTCTTTTCTGGGAGTAGGAAAACTGCTTTTAAAGGCGGAGCAGCAACAGCAAGTTTTGGCTTACATTGCAGACTCAGCCTCTAGCTCTTTTGCCTCCTCTTCCGAAACTGGTAAATGTAAAAGCAGCGCGTTGCTTGTGGATGTTCACGGTCAGGGACAAGTCGCTTCCTTGTCCTCCTCAGCAAAAACTACAACAAGAGAGAAGGATGCAGCAGGCGACACAACGGGTCACTCCATGGAGCTCTTTACACATACCGTCCCTGGCTTAGAAAGTGAAACATTTAACAGGCCATGCCCATTACAAGTATATTCTGACATGGAGTGCACTGATGCACAGCCACAGCCAGAGTACTATGCTGCTCCTTTGACTCAGACCACCACATTGCCCTCTCAGGGTACAGATCCACAATCAGACCCTGATGAGACTATGTTGCCCCGCCACGAACGCTATACCACCGACCGACACAGTGACACAGACGAAGTTGCACACGAGCTCGAAGAGGAGGTAATAGATGACCCAGTTATTGACCCCGATTGGCAGCCATTGGGGGAACAGGGTGCAGGCGGCAGTAGTTCAGAAGCGGAGGTGGAGGAGGGGCCGCAGCAGGCATCAACATCGCAACAGGTTCCATCTGCCGGGCCCGTATCTGGCCCAAAACGCGTGTCAAAGCCAAAACCTGTTGGAGCACAGCGTTGCCATCCGGTTAAAGCTCAGTCTGCAATCCCTGAAAAGGGATCCGAGTCTAGGAAGAATGCAGTCTGGCATTTTTTTAAACAACATCCAACTGATCAGCGCAAAGTCATCTGTCAAAAATGTTCAACTAGCTTAAGCAGAGGTCAGAATCTGAAAAGTCTAAATACTAGTTGCATGCATAGACACTTAACCACCATGCATTTTCAAGCCTGGACTAACTACCAAACGTCCCTCAAGGTTGTAGCACCCTCGGCCAATGAAGCTAGTCAGCAACGCAACATCCCTTCCGTCACTGTAAGGCCACCATTTTCCGCACCACCGGCAGTATCTGTGCAGGTTTCTTTGCCAGCCAAAAGCAGTCAGGGTCAGGGAATCACCAGTTTTGTAGGAGGAAATATTGCATCTAGGGCACCGGCGGAAACAATACCGTCTCCAACCGTCTCTCAGTCTGCCATGTACACCGGCACACCCGAAAGTTCCACGATCTCCAGCTCTCCAGTCCAGCTCACCCTACATGAGACTCTGGTTAGAAAAAGGAAGTACTTATCCTCGCATCCGCGTACACAGGGTTTTAACGCCCACATAGCTAGACTAATCTCGTTAGAGATGATGCCCTACCGGTTAGTTGAAAGCGAAGCTTTCAAAGCCCTGATGGAGTACGCTGAACCACGATATGAGTTACCCAGTCGACACTTTTTTTCCAGAAAAGCCATCCCAGCCCTGCACCAGCATGTTAAACAGCGCATCGTCCATGCACTCAGGCAATCTGTGAGTACAAAGGTGCACCTGACTACAGATGCATGGACCAGTAGGCATGGCCAGGGACGTTATGTGTCCATCACGGCACACTGGGTGAATGTGGTGGATGCAGGGTCCACAGGCGACATCAATTTAGGGACAGTTGTGCCTAGCCCACGGTCTAGGAAACAGTTGGCTGTAGGCGTTCGCACCCCCTCCTCCTCCTCCTCCTCGTCCTCCTGCAGAAGCTACAGCTCTTCCACAGAACGCAGTCTGCCAACCACTCCATCGGCAGATGACACTGTTGCACACCAGTTGTCCCATTATGGGCCAGCTACTGCCAAGCGTCAGCAGGCTGTATTGGCTATGAAGTGCTTGGGCGACAACAGACACACCGCGGAAGTTCTGTCCGAGTTCTTGCAACAAGAAACGCAGTCGTGGCTGGGCACAGTAGATCTTGAGGCAGGCAAGGTAGTGAGTGATAACGGAAGGAATTTCATGGCTGCCATCTCCCTTTCCCAACTGAAACACATTCCTTGCCTGGCTCACACCTTAAACCTGGTGGTGCAGTGCTTATTGAAAACTTATCCTGGGTTCTCCGACCTGCTCCTCAAAGTGCGTGCACTTTGCTCACATATCCGACGTTCGCCTGTACACGCCAGCCGTATGCAGACCTATCAGCGGTCTTTGAACCTTCCCCAGCATCGCCTAATCATAGACGTTGCAACAAGGTGGAACTCAACACTGCACATGCTTCAGAGACTGTGCGAACAGAGGCGTGCTGTTATTTATTTGTGGGAGGATACACGGGCAGGCAGTAGGATGGCAGACATGGAGTTGTCAGGTGTGCAGTGGTCTAAGATACAAGACATGTGTCAAGTCCTTCAGTGTTTTGAGGAATGCACACGGCTGGTTAGTGCAGACAACGCCGTAATAAGCATGAGCATCCCCCTAATGCGTCTGCTGATGCAAAGTTTGACGCACATAAAGGAGCAGGCGTCTGTACCAGAGGAAGAGGAAAGCCTTGATGACAGTCAGCCATTGTCTGGTCAGGGCAGTGTACAGGACGAGGTAGCGGGCGAAGAGGAGGTGGAGGACGAGGAGGATGATGGGGATGAGTATATTTTTAATGCCGAACCTTTCCCGGGGGCACAGGAAATTGGTTGCGTGTCACGGCCGGGTTCTGGTTTTTTGAGGGACACAAGTGACGTAGATTTGCCTGCAACTGCCCCTCAACCAATCACAACCGGAGATTTGACAACTGGAACTTTGGCCCACATGGCGGATTATGCCTTACGTATCCTAAAAAGGGACACACGCATTACGAAAATGATGAACGATGACGATTACTGGTTGGCCTGCCTCCTTGATCCACGCTATAAAGGCAAATTGCAAAATATTATGCCACATGAGAACTTGGAACTAATATTAGCAACCAAACAATCAACTCTTGTTGACCGTTTGCTTCAGGCATTCCCAGCACACAGCGCACGTGATCGTTCTCACACGAGCTCCAGGGGGCAGCAGACTAGGAGTGTTAGGGGTGCACACATCAGAAGTGGCGTTGGACAGAGGGGTTTTCTGACCAGGTTGTGGAGTGATTTTGCTATGACCGCAGACAGGACAGGTACTGCTGCATCAATTGAAAGTGACAGGAGACAACATTTGTCCAGTATGGTTACTAACTATTTTTCATCCCTTATCGATGTTCTCCCTCAACCGTCATTCCCATTTGATTACTGGGCCTCCAAATTAGACACCTGGCCAGAATTGGCAGAATATGCATTGCAGGAGCTTGCTTGCCCGGCAGCAAGTGTCCTATCAGAAAGAGTATTCAGTGCTGCAGGCTCAATATTAACCGAAAAAAGGACTCGTCTGGCTACCCAAAATGTTGACGATCTAACATTCATTAAAATGAACCACAACTGGATTTCGAAATCTTTTGCCCCACCTTGCCCGGCCGACACCTAGCTTTCCTATGAAAGGCTCTTGCCTGTGAATTACTTTTCTAATGTCTAATTTGCTGCAGCTGATTGTACAGCATACGACATGTTTACACCTCCCTAAATGGCCAAACTCCCCACACGGGGCCGTGGTATCGCGACTTGGCGCAAGCACCCGTGAGACTGCTGTTTGTCTGAAGAGGTGGGTGTGCTCGCTTTTGGTTGACGGCATTGCTACTGGGTCCCTCATAGTACAATGTAGTGTCTCTGGCGGTGGTGGTGCGCACCCAACGTCAGACACACCGTTGTAACATGAGGGGCCCTGGGGCGGTCCCGCCGGCCTCTAGAGAGTTCCCCCCTACCCCAGCTCAAAATGTGCTCTACCACATGCAAAATTATGTCGCACAGCTCCACCAATCTTTAGTCTATTCGCTGACATCATTCAATGTCTGGCACTGACAATACAAATTTGTAGACATCTACGATGCAACTTAAAGTAGTCTGTGTCTGTGTCCTATATTGGCACCATTAAATAGTTACTGCCAAATTACTATGTCAGAAACTCAGCAGATGAGCCCACCCCTGTACCTAAGTATGCCACCTTTTTTTTTGTTTTGGTTGTTTTGCGAGACATTAACATCTATTTATATTTTGGGAGTACTGGGACAGACACTCCTTGCACTACTCCTCCACTGACCACCAAGCTGCCTGCCCGTGTATCCATGTAACCGCTGTAAAACTGCCATGAGCCTATTGTTTGTTATTTTAGGCCTTTGAAGCCTGTCTGCGGTCCCTCCTTCCACTAGTCCTCCACTGACCAGACCACTGCTGCCCGTGTACCCCTGGAACCAATTATAAAGTGCCTACAGCCAGCCCATTTTTTTATGTTAGGCCTTTGAAGCCTGTCTGCGGTCCCTCCTTCCACTAGTCCTCCACTGGCCAGACCACTGCTGCCCGTGTACCCCTGGAACCAATTATAAAGTGCCTACAGCCAGCCCATTTTTTTATGTTAGGCCTTTGAAGCCTGTCTGCGGTCCCTCCTTCCACTAGTCCTCCACTGACCAGACCACTGCTGCCCGTGTACCCCTGGAACCAATTATAAAGTGCCTACAGCCAGCCCATTTTCTTATGTTAGGCCTTTGAAGCCTGTCTGCGGTCCCTACTTTAAATACTCCTCCACTGACCACCAAGCTGCCTGCCCGTGTATCCATGTAACCACTGTAAAACTGCCATGTGCCTATTGTTTGTTATTTTAGGCCTTTGAAGCCTGTCTGCGGTCCCTCCTTCCACTAGTCCTCCACTGACCAGACCACTGCTGCCCGTGTACCCCTGGAACCAATTATAAAGTGCCTACAGCCAGCCCATTTTCTTATGTTAGGCCTTTGAAGCCTGTCTGCGGTCCCTACTTTAAATACTCCTCCACTGACCACCAAGCTGCCTGCCCGTGTATCCATGTAACCGCTGTAAAACTGCCATGAGCCTATTGTTTGTTATTTTAGGCCTTTGAAGCCTGTCTGCGGTCCCTCCTTCCACTAGTCCTCCACTGACCAGACCACTGCTGCCCGTGTACCCCTGGAACCAATTATAAAGTGCCTACAGCCAGCCCATTTTCTTATGTTAGGCCTTTGAAGCCTGTCTGCGGTCCCTACTTTAAATACTCCTCCACTGACCACCAAGCTGCCTGCCCGTGTATCCATGTAACCGCTGTAAAACTGCCATGAGCCTATTGTTTGTTATTTTAGGCCTTTGAAGCCTGTCTGCGGTCCCTCCTTCCACTAGTCCTCCACTGACCAGACCACTGCTGCCCGTGTACCCCTGGAACCAATTATAAAGTGCCTACAGCCAGCCCATTTTCTTATGTTAGGCCTTTGAAGCCTGTCTGCGGTCCCTACTTTAAATACTCCTCCACTGACCACCAAGCTGCCTGCCCGTGTATCCATGTAACCGCTGTAAAACTGCCATAAGCCTATTGTTTGTTATTTTAGGCCTTTGATAGCCTGTCTGCGGTCCCTACTTTAAATACTCCTCCACTGACCAGACCACTGCTGCCCGTGTACCCCTGGAACCAATTATAAAGTGCCTACAGCCAGCCCATTTTCTTATGTTAGGCCTTTGAAGCCTGTCTGCGGTCCCTACTTTAAATACTCCTCCACTCACCACCACCAAGTTGCCTGCCCGTGTATCCATGTAACCGCTGTAAAACTGCCATGAGCCTATTGTTTGTTATTTTAGGCCTTTGATAGCCTGTCTGCGGCCCCTACTTGCAATACTGCTCCACTGACCACAATGCTGCCTGGAGTGCCTGCCTGTGTATCCATGTAACCGCTGTAAAACTGCCATGAGCCTATTGTTTGTTATTTTAGGCCTTTGATAGCCTGTCTGCGGTCCCTACTTTAAATACTCCTCCACTGACCACCAAGCTGCCTGCCCGTGTATCCATGTAACCGCTGTAAAACTGCCATAAGCCTATTGTTTGTTATTTTAGGACTTTGATAGCCTGTCTGCGGTCCCTACTTTAAATACTCCTCCACTCACCACCACCAAGCTGCCTGCCCGTGTATCCATGTAACCGCTGTAAAACTGCCATGAGCCTATTGTTTGTTATGTTAGGCCTTTGATAGCCTGTCTGCGGTCCCTACTTTAAATACTCCTCCACTGACCACCAAGCTGCCTGCCCGTGTATCCATGTAACCGCTGTAAAACTGCCATAAGCCTATTGTTTGTTATTTTAGGCCTTTGATAGCCTGTCTGCGGTCCCTACTTTAAATACTCCTCCACTGACCAGACCACTGCTGCCCGTGTACCCCTGGAACCAATTATAAAGTGCCTACAGCCAGCCCATTTTCTTATGTTAGGCCTTTGAAGCCTGTCTGCGGTCCCTACTTTAAATACTCCTCCACTCACCACCACCAAGTTGCCTGCCCGTGTATCCATGTAACCGCTGTAAAACTGCCATGAGCCTATTGTTTGTTATTTTAGGCCTTTGATAGCCTGTCTGCGGCCCCTACTTGCAATACTCCTCCACTGACCACAATGCTGCCTGGAGTGCCTGCCTGTGTATCCATGTAACCGCTGTAAAACTGCCATGAGCCTATTGTTTGTTATTTTAGGCCTTTGATAGCCTGTCTGCGGTCCCTACTTTAAATACTCCTCCACTGACCACCAAGCTGCCTGCCCGTGTATCCATGTAACCGCTGTAAAACTGCCATAAGCCTATTGTTTGTTATTTTAGGACTTTGATAGCCTGTCTGCGGTCCCTACTTTAAATACTCCTCCACTCACCACCACCAAGCTGCCTGCCCGTGTATCCATGTAACCGCTGTAAAACTGCCATGAGCCTATTGTTTGTTATGTTAGGCCTTTGATAGCCTGTCTGCGGTCCCTACTTTAAATACTCCTCCACTGACCACCAAGCTGCCTGCCCGTGTATCCATGTAACCGCTGTAAAACTGCCATAAGCCTATTGTTTGTTATTTTAGGCCTTTGATAGCCTGTCTGCGGTCCCTACTTTAAATACTCCTCCACTGACCAGACCACTGCTGCCCGTGTACCCCTGGAACCAATTATAAAGTGCCTACAGCCAGCCCATTTTCTTATGTTAGGCCTTTGAAGCCTGTCTGCGGTCCCTACTTTAAATACTCCTCCACTCACCACCACCAAGTTGCCTGCCAGTGTATCCATGTAACCGCTGTAAAACTGCCATGAGCCTATTGTTTGTTATTTTAGGCCTTTGATAGCCTGTCTGCGGCCCCTACTTGCAATACTCCTCCACTGACCACAATGCTGCCTGGAGTGCCTGCCTGTGTATCCATGTAACCGATGTAAAACTGCCATGACTGCCTACTGTTTGTTATTTTAGGCCTTTGATAGCCTGTCTGCAGCCCCTACTTGCAATACTCCTCCACTGACCACACCAATGCTGCCCGTGTACCCCTGGAACCTATTTAAAAGTTCATAGAGCCTAGTTATATATTTTATTTACTATTAATAAGGCCATGATGGACTACGCTGTACCACGCTACAAGCTAACCAGTCGACACTTCTTTTGCGAGAAAAGCCATCCCAACCCTCCACCAGCATGTAGAAGACCGCATTGTCCATGCACTCTGGCAATCTGTGAGTACAAAGGTGCACCTGACAACAGACGCATGGACCTGTAGGCATGGCCACGGAAGATTACGTGTCCATTACGGCGCAATGGGTTAATGTGGTGGATGCATGGTCCACAGGGGACAGCCTACTAAGTCTGTCTGCAGTCCCTAATTCAAATTGTCCTCCACTGTCTAAATCGGAACTTCCACCTTCTGGCTTTCGGCCTATAGTATCAGAAATTAAACTGCATTTGGCCTTCAACTTTGGTTAGGGCCTACTAACGGCTTCTGCCCCTCCCTGGTGTTGCCCTCAACTAAATAAAGCTGAGCTTCAACCTTCCAGCTCTCATTAAGTGGTTTTAAAAAAAAAAATGGTGGTTAGGGCCTACTAACGGCTTCTGCCCCTCCCTGGTGTTGTCCTCAACTAAATAAAGCTGAGCTTCAACCTTCTGCTCCAAATTACCATTTTGAAAAATGCAATAGGCTTTTCCGGCCTACTAAAGGTGTCTGTCTGTGTGCCCCTGCCTGGTGTTGCCCTCAACTAAATAAAGCTGAGCTTCAACCTTCTGCTCCAAATTACCATTTTGAAAAATGCAATAGGCTTTTCCGGCCTACTAAAGGTGTCTGTCTGTGTGCCCCTGCCTGGTGTTGTCCTCAACTAAATAAAGCTGAGCTTCAACCTTCCGGCTCTCATTAAGTGGTTTTAAAAAAAAAAATGGTGGTTAGGGCCTACTAACGGCTTCTGCCCCTCCCTGGTGTTGCCCTCAACTAAATAAAGCTGAGCTTCAACCTTCTGCTCCAAATTACCATTTTGAAAAATGCAATAGGCTTTTCCGGCCTACTAAAGGTGTCTGTCTGTGTGCCCCTGCCTGGTGTTGCCCTCAACTAAATAAAGCTGAGCTTCAACCTTCTGCTCCAAATTACCATTTTGAAAAATGCAATAGGCTTTTCCGGCCTACTAAAGGTGTCTGTCTGTGTGCCCCTGCCTGGTGTTGTCCTCAACTAAATAAAGCTGAGCTTCAACCTTCCGGCTCTCATTAAGTGGTTTTAAAAAAAAAAAATGGTGGTTAGGGCCTACTAACGGCTTCTGCCCCTCCCTGGTGTTGCCCTCAACTAAATAAAGCTGAGCTTCAACCATCTGCTCCAAATTACCATTTTGAAAAATGCAATAGGCTTTTCCGGCCTACTAAAGGTGTCTGTCTGTGTGCCCCTGCCTGGTGTTGTCCTCAACTAAATAAAGCTGAGCTTCAACCTTCCGGCTCTCATTAAGTGGTTTAAAAAAAAAAAAATGGTGGTTAGGGCCTACTAACGGCTTCTGCCCCTCCCTGGTGTTGCCCTCAACTAAATAAAGCTGAGCTTCAACCTTCTGCTCCAAATTACCATTTTAAAAAATGCAATAGGCTTTTCCGGCCTACTAAAGGTGTCTGCCCCTCCCTGGTGTTGTCCTCAACTGAACAAAGCTGAGCTTCCACATTCTGGCTTTCGCCCTATACTATCAGATATTAAACTGCATTTGGCCTACTAGTGTGGTTAGGCCCTTGAAACAGTGTCTGCTGCTCTTGGGTTTGCTACTCCACTGAACAAAGCAATGCCGCCTGTTTAGTCCTGTTACCAATTTTGAACTGCATGTAGCCTACTTTATTCTTTGGCCCTATATCTGTTTCCTCCTCATCCTGCCCATTGCCCAGCCACTGCTAAATGAGTCTGCTGGTACATTGACCTAGACCACTACATTCCCCTTGTACTCTACACAGCCAGAATCTGTCCCTGCTGAAAGTAAGGTTCCCCTTCCCGCATGTTATACCACCTTACACAGGGACAAAGAGGAAGGTGCAGATGAAAGTGCAGGTTCCTTCATCAGGTGGGGGGCATACTCGTTGGCGACGTCACTGGCACAGGGCCCCTCAGAGTACGCAAAAGTGTCGCTGCTGGTGGGAGGCGCCCCCGCCATGCAAACACACCGCCGTACTTTGAGGGGCCCTGTGCCAGTGGCAATGCGAACGAGTGGGCCCCCCCCTGCTTGCTCAGGATCACAGCACTTGCAACTTTTAAATACTTACCTTTCCCTGCAACACCGCCGTGACGTAGTCCGCATTTCCTGGGCCCACGAAAAACTTGAGCCAGCCCTACTCCCCCCACAACTTTCCCCCAATTCCCTATGCCCAACTATTATTATACAGTTAATTAAGATTGGCAAGCTTCAGAAACAAGAATGGATGTTTTTGGCATTAAAATGGGCACTGTAGGTGTTTTCCTGGCCTCCACTCACTGCCGACTATGCTTCCCCATTGACTTGCATTGGGTTTCGTGTTTCGGTCGATCCCCGACTTTTAGCGATAATCGGCCGACTGCACTCGACTCGACTCTGGACAAAATCGGGTTTCCCAAAACCCTACTCGATCTTAAAAAAATGAAAGTCGCTCAACCCTATCCACCACAAGTCTGGTATCAGTTAAGATAAAGCATCAAGACTGGGCCAAGAAATATCTTAAGACTGACTTTTCAAAGGTTTCATGGACTGATGAAATGAGAGTGACTCTTGATGGGCCAGATGGATGGGCCAGAGGCTGGATCAGTAAAGGGCAGAGAGCTCCACTCCGACTCAGAGCCAGCAAGGTGGAGGTGGGGTACAGTTATGGGATGGAATCATCAAAGATGAACTTGTGGGACCTTTTCGGGTTGAGGATGGAGTGAAGCTCATCTCCCAGACCTACTGTCAGCTTCTGGAAGACAACTTCTTCAAGCATTGGTACAGGAAGAAGTCAGTATCGTTCAAAAAAAACATGATTTTCATGCAGGACAATGCTTCATCACATGCCTCCAACTACGCCACAGTGTGGCTGGCCAGTAAAGGTCTCAAAGAAGAAAAAATAATGACATGACCCCCTTGTTCACCTGATCTGAACCCCATAGAGAACCTGTGGTCCCTCATAAAATGTGAGATCTACAGGGAGGGAAAACAGTACACCTCTCGGAACAGTGTCTGGGAGGCTGTGGTGGCTGCTGCACGCAATGTTGATCGTAAACAGATCAAGCAACTAACAGAATCTATGGATGGAAGGCTGCTGAGTGTCATCATAAAGAAAGGTGGCTATATTGGTCACTAATTTTGGGGGGTTTGTTTTTTCATGTCAGAAATGTTTATTTCTAAATTTTGTGCAGTTATATTGGTTTACCTGGTGAAAATAAACAAGTGAGATGGGAATATATTTGGTTTTTATTAAGTGGCCTAATAATTCTGCACAGTAATAGTTACCTGCACAAACAGATATCCTCCTAAGATTGCCAAATCTAAGAAAGAAAACCACTCCAACTTCCAAAAATATTAAGCTTTGATATTTATGAGTCTTTTGGCTTGATTGAGAACATAGTTGTTGATCAATAATTAAAATAATCCTCTGAAATACTAATAATTCCTAATAATGCCTAATAATTCTGCACACAGTGTATATGTAATCTATCTTTAATATTATAACCTGTCAGTGTGTTTTTACATTAGCCGCTTATGAAATGTTGGGTTTTCAAAAGACAATGGTGCGTAAAAATCACACAGCACTCGCATGGTGCAAGTGCTGTGGGAGTGCTGTGCGATTTTTTTTATCACACCCATTGACTCCTATTGCGGGATGCGATCCGTTTTCTGATTGCATTCGCAGCATGTTGCGATTTTTTTCCAGCCTGATCGTGATCCGACCTGAGCTGAAAAAAAAAAACGCCGATGAGCACATAATCATAGATTAACATTGGTCCAAATTCAATCCGATTTTTTATCTGATTGAATTCATCCGATTTCATCGCAAGTGGACATGAGCCCTAACATTTCTGTTACCAGTATGCCCATAGTAATAGCGGAAAAGTGTCTCGGGGGTGACAGATTTTTTTCAATGTATCTACATTAGTAGCTAGAGTTCTATTTGTTCAATTTGTTAAAAAATGATGGCATTTGTACTTTACTGAGATACTGAAAAAGATAAGCGGAAAAGGCAAAATTTTTATTTGACAGTTTGTGCGTATTTTTACAGAATTTTGATTCGCACAAACTGTATTCTCTGCAAATTGCATGTCACCTCTGCACAGTTACCTGTCTACATTTGCTTTTTTGCAATTTATTTTCTATTTTCCCTCTTCCCAGAAATGACAACAATAAATGGTAGGTATGGTTACAAAAAGGATTGCACAATAAATGTAAAAACTCAGTACAGTTGCTTGTGGCCAGCAAGTCTTGCTACTGCTTTCTAGAGCATTAAGAATGGATATAAAAAAAATGTGTAATTGTAATTCAAATGCAGCAGGAGAAATGTCAGCTATATAATGTCAATCAATGATCATGAACAGACTCTGGCATTGCTGCTGGCACCTCTCATAACTCTCTACACTCCTCCACCCACTCACCACCACATCAACTGAATCTTTGTATTAGGCTGGTGACTAGTGTTGAGCGATACCGTCCGATACTTGAAAGTATCGGTATCGGAAAGTATCGGCCGATACCGGCAAAGTATCGGATCCAATCCGATACCGATACCCGATACCAATACAAGTCAATGGGACTCAAGTATCGGACGGTATTCCTGATGGTTCCCAGGGTCTGAAGGAGAGGAAACTCTCCTTCAGGCCCTGGGATCCATATAAATGTGTAAAAGAAAGAATTAAAATAAAAAATATCGCTATACTCACCCTCCGACGCAGCCTGGACCTCAGCGAGGGAACCGGCAGCGTTGTTTGTTTAAAATTCGCGCTTTTACTTGGTTACGTGAAGTCCCGGCTTGTGATTGGTCAGGGCGGCCATGTTGCCGGGACGCGGACCAATCACAGCAAGCCGTGATGAAATTACGTCACGGCTTGCTGTGATTGGTCCGCGTCCCGGCAACATGGCCGCCATTAACCAATCACAAGCCGGGACGTCACGGGAGGCTGGACACGCGCCCATTTTAAAAAGCGCGCGTGTCCAGCCTCCAGTGACGTCCCGGCTTATGATTGGTCACGGCGCCATGTTGCCGGGACGCGGACCAATCACAGCAAGCCGTGACGAAATTACGTCACGGCTTGCTGTGATTGGTCCGCGTCCCGGCAACATGGCCGCCATTAACGAATCACAAGCCGTGACGTCACGGGAGGCTGGACACGCGCGCTTTTTAAAATGGGCGCGTGTCCAGCCTCCCGTGACGTCCCGGCTTGTGATTGGTTGCGCCGCGGTCAACCAATCACAAGCCGGGAGGCTGGACATGCGCGCATTTTAAAATTTTAAAATGGGCGCGTGTCCAGCCTCCCGGCTTGTGATTGGTTGATCGCGGCGCAACCAATCACAAGCCGGGACGTCACGGGAGGCTGGACACGCGCCCATTTTAAAATGCGCGCGTGTCCAGCCTCCCGTGACGTCACGGCTTGTGATTGGTTGCGTCTCCCATGTGACTGCGACGCAACCAATCACAAAGCCGGGACGTAATTTTAAAATCCTTAAGGACCTGAAATTACGTCACGGCTTGCTGTGATTGGTTGCGTCTCCCATGTGACTGCGACGCAACCAATCACAACGCCGGAACGTAATTTTAAAATCCTGAAGGACCTGAAATTACGTCACGGCTTGCTGTGATTGGTTGCGTGCCGGTCACATGGGCGGCACGCAACCAATCACAAGCCGGGACTCACGTAAAGGAAAGAAAAGCGCGAATTTTAAACAAAGAACGCTGCCGCTTCCCTCGGTAAGGTGCAGGCTGCGTCGGAGAGGTGAGTATAGCAATATTTTTTATTTTAATTCTCTCTTTTACACATTTTTACATTAATGTTGTTTCGATACCGATACCCGATATCACAAAAATATCGGATCTCGGTATCGGAATTCCGATACAGCAAGTATCGGCCGATACCCGATACTTGCAGTATCGGAATGCTCAACACTACTGGTGACCCACTTGCAACTGCAATGCGAGAAACTCACGCAACTCTCTTGCCTCAATACCCAGCACTGCCACCGGCGGTTAGGACCGGAGTGTTCAGCTGCATAGAAATACATGCAGCCACACATTCCGGTCCCGAGTGCCGGTGGTAGTGCCGGGTATTTAGGCGAGAGACTCGCGCGAGTTTCTCGCATTGCAGTTGCAAGTGGTAAATTTGGCCTTATTCATAGACTGAAGTGATTGATTTATCATAATCTGTATTGTTTTTTCTTCTTTCTTTATTGAAAATACATTTCTTCAAACCTCTTGGTACCAGGCTTTAGTGATACACTTTGTACTGCACATGTCTTTTCAATTAATGAATAGTTTGCCTTTATGAAGAAAGGATCCCTGATACGCTAAATAAAGCATTTGTAGATTGTGAGCCCTCATGGGCAGGGTCCTCTCTCCTCCTGTACCAGTTGTGACTTGTATTGTTCAAGATTATTGTACTTGTTTTTATTATGTATACCCCTCCTCACATGTAAAGCGCCATGGAATAAATGGCGCTATAATAATAAATAATAATAATAATAATACCTAATTTTTAATTTAAATTTTGGAGTTAAAGTGCAACTCTGAACTAAGCAAAGCACAGAGCAATGTAACTCTAAATTGATAATGTAACAGGCTATATGCTATGTCTGTAGGCATTTAATGAACTGTTTGTTCAATTTCACAGAGACGTAGACTTACAGCATATGGGAACTGTACTTTTAACAAACTTTTGCAGAAATCAAGAGTACATCTGGAATATAATACATTTGTTATGTTTCTTTATCAGAGAAATCAGCTTTTTTAATATTTATAAAACATATTTTCTTCTCCCTCCACCTCCAGAACTCATCATTTAAGCTGAAACAAAGCTCAAATCCATCCAGCTCAAGACAGGAAAGACTGCCAGCACAGAGAGGTGTCTGGTTACAGAGAATATTGAAATCTATGGACACAGTGGGAAGTGGAGGAATGAGGAGCAGGGAAAGGCACTGAAATAGAAAGAGAAATAGATCCATGCTTAAGCTTCACTAGCAAATAATTTATCTCACCACAGAGCTGAATTCACTGGTACATTGCTCATTACTACTGCATAATGTCCGCCATGCTGCTGCTGCTACTTCTATGTGCTGCAGAATGAAAAGAAAGAGCATATATGGGAGACATCATAGCAGCTCTTTTCCTCCCACTAGCTCAGAGTCGACTGCAAATTAGAGATGGAGCCTGCAAAGGGAAAACTGGTGAAAATTCAGAGTATAGGTAATATAATATAATGGGCAGATATCATATTCTTTTATAAACCTACCTCTTCCGACAAGCCTACAACCTGCAGTAACCACCGATCGACCAAACCGCTGCACGACCAGCTCTATGCTCACCTACTGTATTCTCACCCATCCCTTGTAGATTGTGAGCCCTCACGGGCACAGTCATCTCTCCTCCTGTACCAGTTGTGACTTGTATTGTTTAAGATTATTGTACTTGTTTTTATTATGTATACCCCTCCTCACATGTAAAGCGCCATGGAATAAATGGCGCTACAATAATAATTAATAATTATAATAATAATAATAATAATAATAATAATAAACATACACACAACAGCTGATTCCAATAAATCACCTGAAAGTATATTTACCCTTAAAGCGATGTATTTCTTGCTGCCTGCAATCATTACTACGGACTTTGCTGATGCAGAATAACTATCTTGTAGTGTGTGACCAGTGACATGAAACTGTTTTCCACAAACTCATCTTTGCAGCAAAGTTTTAATACACAGATTTAAAAGGCAGTCATCAACTGAAACAGAAACAGCGGAGTAGGAGGCTTAAAACTGAAGAACAGCCAAACTATGCAACAAAGGTGAGGTTATGGAAGATAGTCTCATGTCACATGTACTGCATGCTAGGGTAACATTGAGCACAGCAAGAAGACACAAGGTCGTCATATTACATCAGTTGCATCTCTCCCAGGCAGATTTCATAGCAGAATGGCATTTAAAAGTGTGCATGGTACATGATAATGCCCACATCTAGATTTTCACTGAATCAAAAGGGTCAAAATCACTGCCAGTGCCCCGATCACCACATCTTACAGAGACAGCACCACAGCTATGCACATGAATTCTGTCTTCAATCTCATCCTGACCAATGTCTGTCCAATACAAAGGCTGACTATCCATCTCATCCAATAAATATACAGGAAGAATTTGATCTTATGAAATATTTTCCTAAGCCTCTGGGGTGCTGTGAGTAATGGGACTATGGGGCTGTGTGGATAGAGGTGTCTTTGATGCAGTTGAAAGTCTGCTTTTAAAAAAATGCAAATGATGAATCAGGGCCAAATTATTTTAAAGTCACTTTTCTTTTCTGTCTTTGGGTATTCACATTTTACAAATATAGCAAAAAATATGATTCACAGATCCTCCAAATATTCAAAAAAACACTAGCAAAGGGCAGAGATGCTTACCTGCCCAGGACTCCAAACAAATGCTCTATCATGATGCAGTGGACCCATGTAGTTGGCGGCAACACAGGTGCAAAAATACCGATGAGACAACCACTCACGGCCTACCAATCCCAATGGGGAGGTGGTTGCTTGGTATGTAATTGCACAAAGAAGACTTGTATGTGACGCTGTTCACAAAATGGAAATGCACAGCATCCAGGTTAACAGCCTATTAGTGACGCAGATACTATTAGATCAGGCGGGCTGCCCAGCGCTATCCAGATGCATCCCATGTGAACAGACACCACAGTTTACAACACCAAATGGGCCCAACTGGACCGCAAATAATAAAGTGCAAAAAACACATATAAAAATATGTGAGGTAGTTAATATTTTGGCCAAAATATGTAAGCTCGCAGCCGGCGTCAAGGGTCCCCACACTTGCGAGTCCTAACACTAAACAAATATAGCACAAAAAGAGGATTCAGTGATCTTCGAAAAATTTAAAAAAAACATTAGCAAAAGGCAGAGATGCTTACCTGCCCATGTCTCCAAACAAATGCACTATCAGGAGCAGTAGACCCATGTTGTTAAGATGGCGGCAACACAGGTGCAAAAATACCGATGAGACAACCACTCGCAGCCTGCCAATCCCAATGGGATGGATTGTTTGGAGGCCTGGGCAGGTAAGCATCTCTGCCTTTTGCTAGTATTCACATTTTACTCGAAATTCTTCAAAATGAAGGATGGTTAATGAATTTTGCATAGGATCAAAAATGCTTTATTTTATCTATGATTAATTTTGCGATTTTTTAGATCAAAAAGCCAAATATTTCAGAAAATGGTGCAAAATTGCTGGTGTACAAAAAAACACTTAGTGGTGTACTAGAGGATACTTGACCCAAATGTTGTGTCTTTTTAGAACGTTGTAATTGGTCAATGATTTAAAAATATCTGGAAAATTAAAAAAACCCTGCAGATAGTAGCGAACATGAAAAGAAACAGGCATACACAAGTAAAAGAGGCATTAAAAAAGTGTAAATTAAGATAACAACTAAAGGCAAATTAACACAGCAAATCAAATAATGAATTGGTGTTTATGACGTTTTGGGTGGGTGGTCTATACAGAACACTGACTCAAACATCACCCTACTGAGATAAGGGGTGTGACATGTATTCCATTGTGCCCGCCATTTCCTCTCAACTAATATGTCTGCCAGAGGCAAAGGTGGCCAAGTGTATCCTGTGTTTAGTGCCACCAGTGCTGGTGATGGTAGCAGCTCCCACATTTTTTGCAGTTGTATTGTTTTTTTTGCCCACATTACTATGTCCGTTGTTAGTGCCACTTTTTTGTTTACAAACCCTATTGTACATGACTGTAACATTTAAAATGTTTTTTTTTTACCAACCACACTTAGCCAGAAATGCAAGGTAGGTAAAAGTGAAAGGCCAAAAGACCAGTCTGCTTGTAATTTAACCCCTTAGTGACAGAGCCAATTTGGTACTTAATGACCAGGCCAATTTTTACAATTCTGACCACTGTCACTTTATGAGGTTATAACTCTGGAACGCTTCAACGGATCCTGCTGATTCTGAGACTGTTTTTTCGTGACATATTGTACTTCATGTTAGTCATAACATTTCTTCGATATTACTTGCGATTATTTATGAAAAAAATGGAAATATGGCAAAAAAATTAAAAATTTAGCAATTTTCAAAATTTGGATTTTTATGCCCTTAAATCAGAGAGATATGTCACAAAAAATAGTTAATAAATAACATTTCCCACATGTCTACTTTACATCAGCACAATTTTGGAACCAAAATTTTTTTTCGTTAGGGAGTTATAAGGGTTAAAAGTTGACAAGCAATTTCTCATTTTTACAACACCATTTTTTTTTTAGGGACCACATCACATTTGAAGTCATTTTGAGGGGTCTATATGATAGAAAATAACCAAGTGTGACACCATTCTAAAAAGTGCACCCCTCAAGGTGCTCAAAACCACATTCAAGAAGTTTATTAACCCTTTACGCGCTTCACAGGAACTGAAACAATGTGGAAGACAAAAATGAACATTTAACTTTTTTTTGCAAACATTTTGCTTCAGAACCATTTTTTTTTATTTTCACAAGTGTAAAAACAGAAATTTAACCATGAATTTTGTTGTGCAATTTCTCCTGAATATGCCGATACCCCATATGTGGGGGTAAACCACTGTTTGGGCGCACCGCAGAGCTTGGAAGAGAAGGAGCGCCGTTTGACTTTTTCAATGCAGAATTGGCTGGAATTGAGATCAGATGCCATGTCACGTTTAGAGAGCCCCTGATGTGCCTAAACAGTGGAAACCCCCCACAATTGACCCCATTTTGGAAACTAGACCCCTTAAGGAACTTAACTAGATGTGTGGTGAGCACTTTGAGCCCCCAAGTGCTTCACAGAAGTTTATAAAGTAGAGCCGTGAAATAAAAAATCGCATTTGTTTACACAAAAATGATCTTTTCGCCCACAAATTCTTATTTTCACAAGGGTAACAGGAGAAATTAGACCACAAAAGTTGTTGTGCAATTTCTCCTGAGTACATCGATACCCCATATGTGGGGGTAAACCACTGTTTGGGCGCACCGCAGAGCTTGGAAGAGAAGGAGTGCCGTTTTACTTTTTCAATGTAGAATTGGCTGGAATTGAGATTGGACGCCATGTCGCATTTGGAGAGCCCCTGATGTGCCTAAACAGTAGAAGCCCCCCACAAGTGACCCCATTTTGGAAACTAGACCCCTTAAGGAACTTAACTAGCTGTGTGGTGAGCACTTTAAACCCCCAGGTGCTTCTCAGAAGTTTATAACGTAGAGCCGTGAAATTAAAAAATCACATTTTTTCTACAAAAATGATTTTTGCCCCAAAATATTTATTTTCACAAGGGTAACAGGAGAAATTAGACCACAAAAGTTGTTGTGCAATTTCTCCTGAGTACGTTGATACCCCATATGTGGGGGTAAACCACTGTTTGGGCGCACCGCAGAGCTTGGAAGAGAAGGAGTGCCGTTTTACTTTTTCAATGTAGAATTGGCTGGAATTGAGATCGGACACCATGTCGCATTTGGAGAGCCCCTGATGTGCTTAAACAGTAGAAACCCCCCACAAGTGACCCCATTTTGGAAACTAGACCACTTAAGGAACTTATCTAGATGTGCGGTGAGCACTTTAAGCCTCCAAGTTCTTCACAGAAATTGATAAAGTAGAGCCGTGAAAATAAAAAATCCTTTTTTTTTCCTCAAAAATGATTTTTTAGCCTGCAATTTTTATTTTCTCAAGGGTAACAGGAGAAATTGGACCCCAAAATTTATTGTGCAATTTATGCGGAGTAGGCTGATACCCCATATGTTGGGGTAAACCACTGTTTGGGCGCATGGCAGAGCTCGGAAGGGAAGGAGCGCCGTTTTTAAATGCAGACTTTCATAGAATGGTCTGCGGGCGTTATGTTGCATTTGAAGAGCCCTTGATGTACCTAAACAGTAGAAACCCCCCACAAGTGACCCCATTTTGGAAACTAGACCCCCCAAGAAACTTATCTAGATGTGTGGTGAGAACTTTGAATGCCCATCTGCTTCACAGAAGTTTATAATGCAGTCGTGAAAATAAAAAATATTTTTTTTCCACAAAAAAGATTTTTTAGCCCCCAAGTTTTTATTTTCACAAGGGAACAAGAGAAATTAGACCCCAAGAGTTGTTGTCCAATTTGTCCTGAGTACACTGATACCCCATGTGTGGGGGGGGACCACTGTTTGGGTGCACGGCAAAGCTCGGAAGGGAAGGAGCGCCGTTTTGGAATGCAGACTTTGATAGAATGGTCTGCGGGCTTATGTTGCATTTGCAGAGCCCCTGATGTGCCTAAACAGTAGAAACCCCCCACAAGTGACCCCATTTTGAAAACTAGACCCCCCAGGGAACTTATCTAGATGTGTGGTGAGAACTTTGAATGCCCAAGTGCTTCAGAGAAGTTTATAATGCAGAGTCGTGAAAATAAAAATAAAATTTTTTTTCCACAAAAAAGATTTTTGAGCCCCCAAATTTTTATTTTAACAAGGGTATCAAGAGAAATTGGACCCCAAAAGTTGTTGTCCAATTTGTACTGAGTACACTGATACCCCATGTGTGGTGGGGACCACTGTTTGAGCGCATGGCAGAGCTCGGAAGGGAAGGAACCCCATTTTGGAATGCGGACTTTGATAGAATGGTCTGCGGGCATTATGTTGCGTTTGCAGAGACCCTGATGTACCTAAACAGTAGAAACCCCCCACAAGTGACCCCATTTTGGAAACTAGAGCCCCCAAGGAACTTATCTAGATGTGTGGTGAGAACTTTGAATGCCCAAGTGCTTCACAGACGTTTATAATGCAGAGTTGTGAAAATAAAAAATATTTTTTTTTCCACAAAAAATTTTTTTTAGCCCCCAAGTTTTTATTTTCACAAGGGTAACAGGAAAAATTAGACCCCAAAAGTTGTTGTCCAATTTATCCCGAGTACGCTGATGCCCCATATGTGGGGGTAAACCACTGTTTGGGTGCACGGCAGAGCTCGGAAGGGAGGGAGCACCATTTGACTTTTTGAGTGCAAAATTGGCTGTGGCGTTTAGAGACCCCCTGATGTACCTAAACAGTGGAAAACCCCAAATCTAACTCCAACCCTAATCCCAACACACCCCTAAGGCTTCTTTCACACTTCAGTTGTTTGGCGTCAGTCAGCTCCGACATAGTGACGGATCCTTCACAATTGTTGAGAAAACGGTATTAACGGATCCGTTTTTTTGACGGATCCGTTACTTGGGGGTTGTCTGGGAAAAGTATCTACTTTTTGAAGCATGCGCAATTGAAAAAGCGGATTGGGGCGACGGATCCGCCGAAATGACGGTAACAACGGATCCGTCGCCCATAGGCGGCCATTCTATGGAATGACGAACGCGACGGATCCATCGCGAACCGCCATTTCGGCGCAGACAAAAAATGTTACAATGGCCGTCAATGTCTAGATGACGTCCACCAAATCTCGACAGATCCGTCACATGGCGGATGGAATGGACGACCATCCGCCACAATCTGTCGCTAATGCATGTCTATGGGAAAATAGCGGAACCGCCAAAAAAATGGCGGATCCGCTATTTGATGAAAATGGCCGTTTCAGACTGACGCCAAAAGACTGAAGTGTGAAAGAGGCCTAACCCTAATGCCAACCCGATCCATAATCCTAATCACAACCCTAAGGATAATCGCAACCGTAACCTCAAAACAACCATAACCCTAATCAGAACCCTAAATCCAACACACCCCTAATCCTAGTCTCAACCCTAACCTCAAACCTAACCCTAATCCCAATACACCCCTAATCCCAACCCTACCCTTAACCCTAATCCCAAACCTAACCGTAATCCCAAACGTAACCCTAATGCCAACCCTAATCCAAACCCTAATCCCAACCCTAACCCTAACTTTAGCCGCAACCCTAGTCCTAACTTTAGCCCCAACTCTAACTATAGCCCTAACTTTAGCCCCAACCCTAACCCTAACCCTAAATTTAGCCCCAGCTATAACCCTATATATACCCCCAGCAGCCGAGACCCCAAAGATCTCCCAAGGTGCCGGCCGGCGGGGGCACTGCGCGTGCGCCCACCATTTTTAAGATGGCGGCGCCCATGGGGAACCACGAGGAGCACCGGGGAAGACAGGTAAGTATCGGGGGGGCATCGGGGGCGACCGGGGACCCCATTTCTCTGTCCTCCGATGTGCGATCACATCGGAGGACAGAGAAATTAAATGGGAAATCGCGTTTTTTTTTTTTTTTTGCGATCGCCGGTAAACGGTTAATTACCGGCGATCGCAACTCGGGGGTCGGTGAAAAAACCCCGAATCATGTTCTCTGGGGTCTCGGCTACCCCCGGTAACCGAGACCCCAGAGAAAATCGACTCTGGGGGGCGCTATTCACTTTTTCCACAGCGCCGTTAATTAACGGCGCTGTGGTTTAAGTACCCTTAGCGGCCGCCGTTAAAAGGCGTATCGGCGGTCGTTAAGGGGTTAAGTATGCCATGCATATGTCTCCAAATGGAGCAACAGCCAACAGTAAAGTTGTAAGATGTAAAGTTGCTTTAACTAGAAAGACACGTGCAAAATATTAACCTTTTTAAAAAAATAATAATAATTGTATACTGTACATATGTTTTTAGATTTTTGGGGGGTTTAAATTGAAATAGAATGCTAATATGTTACATTGCTAGATAGGTACGCGTATATAGAGGAAGATGCTGCAAAAGTTAACAGTATTATTGCAATGCGCACAATTGCTAAGTTGGACTTTTAAAACAAGTATGCAAAAATTAAATTTTTGTGCCCTTTTTTAAGCTTAAAGAAATATATATCATCCTGGGGGGTCTTTACAATAAAGAACATCTCAAGAAATGCCAGGTAGGTTCTCAAAAGCCAGCACCTGCAATGGGCCACTGTATTTAGGTGGTATATACAGATGTAATATTGAAGTTTTACCAGCATTCAAAATAATTAAAATGTGTTTAAAACATGCACACTTTGTGAAGAAAATATATTTAAAATTTCAAGAGGAGAATTGCTTGGGCTACAACTCTCCTTATGCTGTCATCTCACTCTCTACAAGGAAAAATTTAGCTCTTAATTCAAAGCTTTTGCATTAGAAATCTGACTTAATTTATTTTTAAAAAGTTGCAAAAGTTTGAAGCAACTCGAGACTGTGCCAACTAGTGTTGAGCATTCTGATACCGCAAGTATCGGGTATCGGCCGATATTTGCGGTATCGGAATTCCGATACCGAGTTCCGATATGTTTGCGATATCGGGAATCGGGATCGGAATGCATATTCATGTGTAAAATAAAGAATAAAAATAAAAAATAGGGATATACTCACGATGACGTCGCGGTCTTGTGATTGGTCGCGTGAGCGGTCACATGAGCGGTCACGTGACCAATCACAAGCCGCCACGTCATCGAAGGTCCTTCACTCGCTCATTCTTAGGAACGGAGGCTGCCGGTTGCAGCGGTTACTACCAGGGCGCGTCAGAGGGTGAGTTGTTATGGACCTGGTGGTTAGGTGCACCAGAAATGACCTGATAGTTAAACACGGAATCAGGACGAGCTCTGGGGAAATGGGAACACGGCTGACTGCAAACCCTACTCCTATCAACACAACTAGAAACAGCCGTGGAGCGTGCCTGACTCTGCCTAGACGCCTCTTTACAGCCTAAGAGCTAACTACCCCTAAAGAAAGGAAACAAAGCCTTACTTGCCTCAGAGAAATTTCCCCAAAGGTAAAAGCAGCCCCCCCACAAGTATTGACTGTGAGATAAGAGGAAATCACAAACACACGATGAAATAGGTTTTAGCAAAGAGAGGCCAGTCTAACTAAACAGATTGAGGATAGAAAAGGGATCTTTGCGGTCAACACAAAAAAGCTACAAAAACCACGCAGAGTGTGCAAAAAATACCCCCGCACCGACTCACGATGCGGTGGTGCCACTCTGCACCCCCAGAGCTTCCAGCTAGCCAGGTAGTTTCATGATAGCAAGCTGGACTAGAACTTAGCAAGAAAAACCATATGTAACAAATGAACAAGCAGGAACTTAGCTTGTGCTGGAGTAGACAGGTCCTCAGAAAGATCCAGGAGAGATCTGAACCAGTACTAGAACATTGACAGCTGGCATGGAGTAACGATCTGAGTGGAGTTAAATAGAGAATCAGCCTAGCCCCAAACGAGGGCAGCTGGAGAAGGAATCTCAGAACCAGCAGCTCCACTCACAGCCACCAGAGGGAGTCCACGGACAGAACTCACCGAAGTACCATTCATGACCACAGGAGGGAGTTCGAGAACGGAATTCACAACAGTGAGTATATCCCTATTTTTTATTTTTATTCTTTATTTTACACATGAATATGGATCCCAGGGCCTGAAGGAGAGTTTCCTCTCCTTCAGACCCTGGGAACCATCCAGGATCACTTCTGATATTTGTGTCCCATTGACGTGTATTGGTATCGGGTATCGGTATCGGCGATATTCGATATTTTTCAGATATCGGCCGATACAATCCGATACCGATACTTTCAAATATCAGAAGGTATCGCTCAACACTAGTGCCAACATTTTCCAACTTTTGCCATTCTCGTGCTATTTTTGCCAATGTCCAACAAAGTAGGCGGAACTAGAGGTGTGGTGACCGCCACTCGTCAAACTCATGACAAGAGGCAGCAATTGATACACTACAAATCTTACTCCACCGGTTGGACTGGACAAAGATTTGTGATGAGGAGCACACACACCCTCTTAATTCACGAAGAGAAGCTTCACACTCCACCCTGTTCTCTTCTCAAGAAGATCGCTGGTCTTGATGTATGGGGCATGTACTGTTCATGTGATTGTATACCCACTGTGCAAAATATTTATCCACATATGAGACAATCGCCAGTTATATTATATTTTTTCATATGTGAAACTGCTACATAACATTGTTATTTTAATTGTTAATTGCTATCAAACACTGCCATACTAATAAGTGATAATTTAGGTAAGCGCATATTTTATTGCTAAATAACCCTTTTAAGCAGTGGTCATCCTTTTGATACAAAATGCATTTAGAACTTTTTGTTCTCTTCTGTTTAGCACCATTATAATTGGAATTTTGTATGCTGTCTGCTTTTTTTTGTTCTTTTTACAGCAGGTGTTGGATTGTAGTCATATTTCTGTTACTGCATTAGGCTCAGTCAAGTGGAATGAGTAAGCATTATCCCCATAGGGTTCACTTGAGGAAGTGGCATACAGTAGATATTTCACCATATGGGGCTGCAGATTTCAAATATACTTCTGAGAAAGATTTCAGAAGCTCGGTGAAAACTCTGCAAAATACACATCCCTAATACATTATTTAAAGAACTAAAATGTTTTAGATGCCTTTCCTGTATGTTTTATGTCTAACTTTCAAAATGTTACTGAATAAATGATATATATTTAAGGGAAATGTCTGGTATTTCATTTTTTATTCCATTAATTAAATTAATTATATTGGAGTATGTAAAAGTGGATATATCTAGTATATATTTTTACATTTGTAGATTGTTGTTACTTTTAAATACCTACCTGTTAATGGTCATGCTGAAAACAGCAGAGCACAAAGTGAAACTCTATGGCAGCTGCAATGACAATAATATAGAGTATTATGGAATATACTTTTACATTATTGAGTATATTCTGAAACACTGCAGGTTTTTTATTATTATTTTTTTAAATGAATGGAACAGTTGTAGACATTTCTGCAACAAATCCACTATGAGTAAATTCTAGATAGATCTAAACCCAAATAATATCCATCTAATGTAAATATGACAGTTGTGCATACCTGCATAAACATGTTGAGATGTGATAATATTCTATATGGTAATTTGCAGCACTCAAATCAGAATGGCCAAACAACAGAATGACCAAACTGCCTATTTTAAGCCATGTTTCTTTTTCGGTCAAGGTTTAAGTATTGGAATTACATTTTCCCCTCTGATAGGACAATTTTTGCACTTTTGAATTAAACAATTAAAGCCTACATTACTAGATAAAAAACGTATACTACCCTCAACACTGGAGATGACAGAATCTTGATTTGTGACAAATAAATTTGCACAAATAACATAAATAAAAAACAACAATTTACTAGTAAATAGGAGCAGAACACTGTGAGTTCCCCTAGGAGTCAATTGACACGTTTTGAGCTCTGTAATACAAACAGCCTCTTTAATGTATCAAATTACTTCAATCTATTTGGTCACTGGAAAACGGATAAAAAAATATTAACTCCTTAAGCCCCGAGGGTGGTTTTCACATTAACCCCTTCACCCCAAAGCCTGTTTTCACCTAAGTGACACGGCCAATTTTTACAATTCTGACCACTGTCACTTTATGAGGTCATAACTCTGAAACGCTTCAACGGATCCTGGTAATTCTGAGATTGTTTTCTCGTGACATATTGTACTTTATGATAGTGGTAAAACTTTTTCGATATGACTTGCATTTATTTGTGAAAAAAACAGAAATTTGTCGAAAATTATAAAAATTTAGCAATTTTCACATTTTTCTTTTTTATGCCCTTAAATTAGAGAGTTATATCACATAATATAGTTAATAAACAACATTTCCCACATGTCTGCTTTACATCAGCACAATTTTGGAAACATAATTTTTTTTTGTTAGGGAGTTATAAGGGTTAAAAGTTGACCAGCGATTTCTCATTTTTGCAACAAAATTTGCAAAACAATTTTTTTTATGGACCACCTCACACTTGAAGTGACTTTGAGGGGTCTATATGACAGAAAATGCCCAAAAGTGACACCATTCTAAAAACTGCACCCCTCAAGGTACTCAAAACCACATTCAAAAAGTTTATTAACCCTTCAGGTGCTTCACAGGAATTTTTGGAATGTTTAAAAAAAATTGAACATTCAACTTTTTTTCACAAAATTTTTACTTCAGATCCAATTTGTTTTACTTTACCAAGGGTAACAGGAGAAATTGGACCAAAAAAGTTGTTGTACAATTTGTCCTGAGTACGCCGATACCCCACATGTTGGGGTAAACCATTGATTGGGCACATGGCAGAGCTCGGAAGGGAAGGAGCGCCATTTGACTTTTCAATGCAAAATTGGCTGGAATTGAGATCGGAACCCATGTCGTGTTTGGAAAGCCCCTGACGTGCCTAAACAGTGGAAACCCCCACAAGTGACACCATTTTGGAAAGAAGACCACCTAAGGAACTTATCTAGATGTGTGGTGAGCACTTTGAACCTCCAAGTGCTTCACAGAAGTTTATAATGTAGAGCCGTAAAAAAAATTAATATTAATTTTCACAAAAAATGATCTTTTTGCCCCAAATTTTTTATTTTCCGAAGAGTAGCAGGATAAATTGGACCCCAAAAGTTGTTGTGCAATTTGTCCTGAGTACGCTGATACTTCATATATGGGGATAAACCACTATTTGGGTGCATGGCAGAGCTCGGAAGGGAAGGAGTGCCATTTGACTTTTCAATGCAAAATTGGCTGGAATTGAGATCGGAACCCATGTCGTGTTTGGAGAGCCCCTGACGTGCCTAAACAGTGGAAATCCCCACAAGTGACACCATTTTGGAAAGAAGACCCCCTAAGGAACTTATCTAGATGTGTGGGGAGCACTTTTAACCCCCAGTTGTTTCACTAAAGTTTAGAATGTAGCACTGTGAAAATTAAAAAATCATTTTTTCTTTCCACAAAATGATGTTTTAGCCCGCAATTTTTTTTCCCCAAGGGTAACAGGAGAAATTGGACCACAAAAGTTATTGTCCAATTTGTCCTGAGTACGCTGATACCCCATACATTGAGGGGAACCACTGTTTGGGCACACGGCAGAGCTCGGAAGGGAGGGAGCGCCGTTTGAAATGCAGACTTAGATGGATTGGTCTGCAGGTGTCATGTTGCATTTGCAGAGCCCCTGATGCACCTAAACAGTAGAAACCCCCCACAAGTGACCCCATATTGGAAACTAGACCCCCCATGGAACTTATCTAGATGTGTTGTGAGAACTTTGAACCAACAAATGTTTCACTACAGTTTATCACGCAGAGCCGTGAAAATAAAAAATATATTTTTTTCCATGAAAATTATATTTTAGCCCCCATGTTTTTATTTTCCCAAGGGTAAGGCTGGTTTCACACTTGCGTTTTTATCTGCATGCGTTTTTTAAAAAAACGCATGTGTGAAAAAACGCATGTAAACGCGGTAAAACGCATGTGTTTTTAGACGCATGCGTTTTTATAGAAAAACTGTCATGTTCTCAATGGCAAGAGAACATAGCATCAGCATATATAGGAACTAGCTCTTGGAAGATGGGAACTGAGCTGACCATGAACTAAACCTAACGCACAACTAGCAGTGGCCGGGTAGCATGCCTACGTTGATTCTAGATGCCCAGCACCAGCCGGAGGACTAAATAATGCTAGCAGAGGAAAATATTAGTCCTAGCTCACCTCTAGAGAAATACCCCGAAAGGAGACAGAGGCCCCCCACATGTATTGGCGGTGAATTAAGATGAAATAACAAACGTAGTATGAAAATAGGTTTAGCAAATTTGAGGTCCACTTACTACATAGCAGAAGACAGAAAGGACACTTTCATGGTCAGCTGAAAACCCTATCAAAACACCATCCAGAAATTACTTTAAAACTCTGGCATTAACTCATAACACCAGAGTGGCAATTCCTGTTCACAAGAGCTTTCCAGACACAGTAACGAAACTACAGCTGTGAACTGGAACAAAAATGCAAAAACAAACATGGACAAGAGTCCAACTTATCTAGTAGTTGTCTAGGAGCAGGAACAAGCACAGAGAGGCTTCTGATAACATTGTTGACCGGCAAGCAACTAACAGAGCAGCAAGGTTATATAGCGACTCCCACATCTTGATGGGAACAGGTGAACAGAGAAGATGAAGACACCAGTTCAATTCCACCAGTAGCCACCGGGGGAGCCCAGAATCCAAATTCACAACAGTACCCCCCCCTCAAGGAGGGGGCACCGAACCCTCACCAGAACCACCAGGGCGATCAGGATGGGCCCTATGAAAGGCACGAACCAAATCAGAGGCATGAACATCAGATGCATTCACCCAAGAATTATCCTCCTGGCCGTATCCCTTCCACTTGACCAGATACTGGAGTCTCCGTCTGGAAACACGAGAGTCTAAGATTTTCTCCACAACGTACTCCAACTCACCCTCAACCAACACCGGAGCAGGAGGCTCAACGGAAGGCACAACCGGTACCTCATACCTGCGCAATAATGACCGATGAAAAACGTTATGAATAGAAAAGGATGCAGGGAGGTCCAAACGGAAGGAAACAGGGTTAAGAATCTCCAATATCTTATACGGGCCGATGAACCGAGGCTTAAACTTAGGAGAAGAGACCCTCATAGGGACAAAACGAGAAGACAACCACACCAAATCCCCAACACAAAGCCGAGGACCAACACGACGGTGGCGGTTGGCAAAAAGCTGAGTCTTCTCCTGGGACAACCTCAAATTGTCCACCACCTGCCCCCAGATCTGATGCAATCTCTCCACCACAGCATCCACTCCAGGACAATCCGAAGATTCCACCTGACCAGAGGAAAATCGAGGATGAAACCCCGAATTACAGAAAAACGGGGACACCAAAGTGGCAGAGCTGGCCCTATTATTGAGAGCGAACTCTGCCAATGGCAAAAAAGCAACCCAATCATCCAGATACACAATCATAAATTTATCCAAATAATCGCGAAAAATATCATGCATAAAGGACTGGAAAACTGACGGAGCATTTGAAAGACCAAAAGGCATCACTAAATACTCAAAGTGGCCCTCGGGCGTATTAAATGCGGTCTTCCACTCATCCCCCTGCCTGATTCGCACCAAATTATACGCCCCACGAAGGTCAATCTTAGAGAACCACTTGGCCCCCTTTATGCGAGCAAACAAATCAGTCAGCAACGGCAATGGGTATTGATATTTAACAGTGATTTTGTTCAAAAGCCGATAATCGATACATGGTCTCAAAGAGCCGTCTTTTTTTGACACAAAGAAAAAACCGGCTCCTAAGGGAGATGACGATGGACGAATATGTCCCTTTTCCAAGGACTCCTTTATATATTCTCGCATAGCAGCATGTTCAGGCACAGACAGATTAAACAAACGACCCTTTGGGTATTTACTACCCGGGATTAAATCTATGGCACAATCGCACTCTCGGTGCGGAGGTAACGAACCAAGCTTGGATTCTTCAAAGACGTCACGATAGTCAGACAGGAACTCAGGAATTTCAGAGGGAATAGATGATGAAATGGAAACCACAGGTACATCCCCATGAGCCCCCTTACATCCCCAGCTCAACACAGACATAGCTCTCCAGTCGAGGACTGGGTTGTGAGATTGCAGCCAAGGCAATCCTAGCACCAAATCATCATGTAGATTATACAGCACCAGAAAGCGAATAATCTCCTGGTGATCCGGATTAATACGCATAGTTACTTGTGTCCAGTATTGTGGTTTATTATTAGCCAATGGGGTGGAGTCAATCCCCTTCAGAGGAATAGGAGTCTCCAAAGGCTCTAAATCATACCCACAGCGTTTGGCAAAGGACCAATCCATAAGACTCAAAGCGGCGCCAGAGTCGACATAGGCGTCCGTGGTAATAGATGACAAAGAGCAAATCAGGGTCACAGATAGAATAAACTTAGACGGTAAGGTGCAAATGGAAACAGATTTATCAAGCTTTTTAGTGCGCTTAGAGCATGCTGATATAACATGAGTAGAATCACCACAATAGAAACACAACCCATTTTTCCGTCTAAAATTCTGCCGCTCGCTTCGGGACAGAATTCTATCACACTGCATACTCTCTGGCGACTTCTCAGTGGACACCGCCAGATGGTGCACTGGTTTGCGCTCCCGCAAACGCCTATCAATCTGAATAGCCATTGTCATGGACTCATTCAGACCCGCAGGCACAGGGAACCCCACCATAACATCCTTAATGGCATCAGAGAGACCCTCTCTGAAAGTCGCCGCCAGGGCGCACTCATTCCACTGAGTAAGCACAGACCATTTACGGAATCTTTGGCAGTAAATTTCCGCTTCATCTTGCCCCTGAAATAGGGACATCAAAGTTTTTTCTGCCTGAAGCTCCAAATGAGGTTCGTCATAAAGCAACCCCAAGGCCAGAAAAAACGCATCCACATTGAGCAACGCAGGATCCCCTGGTGTCAATGAGAAAGCCCAGTCTTGAGGGTCGCCCCGGAGCAAGGAAATCACAATCCTGACCTGCTGTGCAGGGTCTCCGGCAGAGCGAAATTTCAGGGACAAAAATAATTTGCAATTATTTCGAAAATTCTGAAACCCAGATCTATTCCCCGAGAAAAATTCCGGCAAAGGAATTCTCGGCTCAGATACAGGTGCATGACAAACAAAGTCTTGCAAATTTTGTACCTTCGTGGCGAGATTATTCAAACCTGCAGTTACACTCTGAAGATCCATTACAAACAGGTGGACACAGAGCCATTCAAAGATTAGAAGGAGAAAAAAAAAAAAAAATCTCAGCAGACTTCTTATTTCTCTCCTTTCTCAGCCAAGGATTTTAACCCTTTAGTAGGCCGGTCAAACTGTCATGTTCTCAATGGCAAGAGAACATAGCATCAGCATATATAGGAACTAGCTCTTGGAAGATGGGAACTGAGCTGACCATGAACTAAACCTAACGCACAACTAGCAGTGGCCGGGTAGCATGCCTACGTTGATTCTAGATGCCCAGCACCAGCCAGAGGACTAAATAATGCTAGCAGAGGAAAATATTAGTCCTAGCTCACCTCTAGAGAAATACCCCGAAAGGAGACAGAGGCCCCCCACATGTATTGGCGGTGAATTAAGATGAAATAACAAACGTAGTATGAAAATAGGTTTAGCAAATTTGAGGTCCACTTACTACATAGCAGAAGACAGAAAGGACACTTTCATGGTCAGCTGAAAACCCTATCAAAACACCATCCAGAAATTACTTTAAAACTCTGGCATTAACTCATAACACCAGAGTGGCAATTCCTGTTCACAAGAGCTTTCCAGACACAGTAACGAAACTACAGCTGTGAACTGGAACAAAAATGCAAAAACAAACATGGACAAGAGTCCAACTTATCTAGTAGTTGTCTAGGAGCAGGAACAAGCACAGAGAGGCTTCTGATAACATTGTTGACCGGCAAGCAACTAACAGAGCAGCAAGGTTATATAGCGACTCCCACATCTTGATGGGAACAGGTGAACAGAGAAGATGAAGACACCAGTTCAATTCCACCAGTAGCCACCGGGGGAGCCCAGAATCCAAATTCACAACAAAAAACACAAGAAAACAAGAAAAAAACAAAAAAATCTAACCCTAACCCTACCCCTAACCCTAACCTGAAATACGTGGCACTGAAATACGTGGCACTGAAATACGTTTATATACGTATATACGTATATAAGTGCCACGATATTTCAGTGGCCACGTATATAAGTGCCACGTATATAAGTGCCACGTATTTCACGTAAATGCCACGATATTTCAGTGGCCACGTATTTAAGTGCCACGTATTTAAGTGCCACGTATTTCACGTAAATGCCACGATATTTCAGTGCCACGTATTTCAGTGCCACATATTTAAGTGCCACGATATTTCAAAGACGTGGCACTGAAATACATGGCACTGAAATACGTGGCACTGAAATATCATGGCACTGAAAGACGTGGCACTGAAATATCGTGGCACTGAAATATCGTGGCACTGAAAGACGTGGCACTGAAATACGTGGCACTGAAATATCGTGGCACTGAAATACGTGGCACTGAAATATCGTGGCACTGAAAGACGTGGCACTGACATATCGTGGCACTGACATATCGTGGCACTGAAAGACGTGGCACTGACATATCGTGGCACTGAAATATCGTGGCACTGAAATACGTGGCACTGAAATACGTGGCACTGAAATACGTGGCACTATGACTGTCAGAAAATGTTCATTAAACGGTTAGGGGTGAGTTTAGGGGTAGGGTTAGGGTTTGGATCCCTTTATCACCTTGATGGTGGTGGGTGCCTTTTCATTGTGTGTTCTGTTTTTTTCTATAAAAACGCATGCGTTTTTTATGCAAACAAACGCGTTGAGATCGAATGCCATGTTGTGTTTGGAGAGCCCCTGATGTGCCTAAACAGTGAAAACTCCCCAATTCTAACTGAAACCCTAACCCCAACCCTAACCCTAGCCCTAACCCTAGTCCTAACCCTAGAGCTACTTTCACACTAGTGTTTTTTTGCATACGTCGCAATGCGTCGTTTTGGCGAAAAAACGCATCTTGCAAAGTCATCTGCAGGATGCGTTTTTCCCCATAGACTAACATTAGCGACGTATTGACACACGTTGCAAGCGTCGTGCGACGGTTGCGTCGTGTTGTGGCGGAACACCAGCAGCAAAAAATGTTACATGTAACTTTTTTTGTGCCGACGGTCCAACCATTTCCGACCGCGCATGCGCAGCTGGAACTCCACCCCCACCTCCCCGCACCTCACAATGGGGCAGCGGATGCGTGGAAAAACAGCATCCGCTGCCCCCGTTGTGCAGCGCTTGCACAGTATGCGTCGGTATGTCGGGCCGACGCAGCGCGACGGCCCCGTACCGACGCTAGTGTGAAAGTAGCCTAACGGGAAAATGGAAATAAATATATATTTTTAAATTTTATTATTTTTCCCTAACTAAGGGGGTGATGAAGGGGGATTTGATTTACTTATATAGCATTTTTTTGGCGGATTTTTATGGTTGGCAGCCATCACACACTAAAAGACGCTTTTTATTGCAAAAAATAGTTTTTGCATCACCACATTTTGAGAGCTATAATTTTTCCATATTTTGGTCCACAGAGTCATGTGAGATCTTGTTTTTTGCAGGACGAGTTGACGTTTTTATTGGTACCATTTTCGGGTACATGACATTTTTTTATCGCTTTTTATTCCGATTTTTGGGAGGCGGAATGAACAAAAACCAGCAATTCCTGAAATTCTTTTAGGGGGGGCGTTTATACCGTTCCGCGTTTGGTAAAAAGGATAAAGCAGTTTTATTCTTCGGGTCAGTACAATTACAGCGATAACTCACTTATGTAATTTTTTTATGTTTTGGCGCTTTTACACAATAAAAACTATTTTATATAAAAAAATAATTGTTTTTGCATCGCATTATTCTGAGAGCTATAACTTTTTTATTTTTCTGCTGATGATGCTGTGTGGCAGATTTTTTTTGCGGGACAAGATGACGTTTTCAGCGGTACCATGCTTATTTATATCCGTCTTTTTGATTGCGTGTTATTCCACTTTTTGTTTGGCGGTATGAGAATAAAGCATTGTTTTTTGCCTCGTTTTTTTTTTTTTTTTTACGGTGTTCACTGAAGGGGTTAACTAGTGATATAGTTTTATAGGTGGGGTCGTTACGGACGCGGCGATACCAAATATGTGTACTTTTATTGTGTGATTTTTTTAAAATTTAGATAAAGAAATGTATTTATGGGAATATTTTTTTTTTTCTTTATTTAGGAATTTTTTTTTTTTTTACACATGTGGGAATTTTTTTTTTTTACTTTTTTACTTTGTCCCAGGAGGGGACATCACAGATCGGTGATCTGACAGTGTGCACAGCACTCTGTCAGATCATCGATCTGACAGGCACATTGCAGAGTCTTGCCGGTGCCTGCTATGAGGAATTCTCAGCAGACGCCGGCAAGCAGGGTCATCTCATGACCCGGAAGGAGGCAGGGTCATCTCATGACCCGGAAGGAGTCCCGCAGCCATCTTGGATCCGGGGACTCCTTCCAGGTCACCGGAGCAGCGTGATCTCATCACGCTGCTCCGGTGGGAGAGCGCAGGGAGCCCCCGTCCCTGCGCGATCCCCCTCTATGCCGCTGTCACTATTGACAGCGGCATCAGAGGGGTTAAATGCCCGCGATCGGCGACAGCGCCGATCGTGGGCATTGCTGCGGGGTGTCAGCTGTCATATACAGCTGACACCCATACCCGATCACTGCGGCGCTCAGCGTGAGACCGCGGTGATCGGGGCGCCGTGCTAGTACTGCTGCTGGCACTAATGCAGTGCCGGCGGTGCAGTACTAGTACGGCGCATGTCGCGAAGGGGTTAATGACCGAGCCAATTTTTACAATTCTGATCACTGTCCATTTATGAAGTTATAACTCTGGAACGCTTCAACGGATCCCAGTGATTCTGACATTGTTTTCTCGAGACATATTATAATTCATGGCAGTGGTAAAAATTATTTGATATTACCTGAGTTTATTTGTGAAAAAAATGGAAATTTGGTGAAAATTTTACAAATTTTGCAATTTTCCAAATTTGAATTTTTATGCCCTTAAATCACAGAGATATGTTACACAAAATACTTAATGAGTAACATTTCCCACAATTTTGGAAACAATTTTTTTTTTGTTAGGGAGTTATAAGGGTTAAAAGTTGACGAGCAATTTCTCTTTTTTACAACACCATGTTTTTTTTAGGGACCGCATCTCTTTGAAGTCATTTTGAGAGTTCTATATGATGGAATATACCCAAGTGTGGCACCATTCTAAAAACTGCACCCCTCAAGGTGCTCAAAACCACATTCAAGAAGTTTATTAACACTTCAGGTGTTTCACAGGAATTTTTGGAATGTTTAAATATAAATGAACATTTAATTTTTTTCCCCAAAAAAATTATTTCAGCTCCAATTTGTTTTATTTTACCAAGGGTAACAGGAGAAAATGGACCCAAAAAGTTGTTGTACAATTTGTCCTGAATACCCGGATACCCCAGGGGGTAAACCACTGTTTGGGTGCATGGCAGAGCTTGGAAGTGAAGGAGCGCCATTTGACTTTTCAATGCAAAATTGGCTGGAATTGAGATGGGACGCCATGTTGCATTTGGAGAGCCACTAATGTGCCTAAACACACCATTTTGGAAAGTAGACTCCCTAAGGAACTTATCTAGATGTGTGGTGAGCTCTTTGACCCACCAAGTGCTTCACAGAAGTTTATAATGTAGAGCCGTAAAAATAAATAAAAACATTTTTTCACAAAAATTAATTTTTGCCCCCAATTTTTTATTTTTCCAAGGTTACAGAAGAAATTGGACCCCAAACGTTGTTGCACAATTTGTCCTGAGTATGCTAATACCCCATATGTGGGGGATAACCACCATTTGGGCGCATGGCAGAGCTCGGAAGGGAAGGAGCGCCATTTGGAATGCAGACTTAGATGGAATGGTCTGTAGGCATCACATTGCGTTTGCAGAGCCCATGTACCTAAACAGTAGAAACCCCCCACAAGTGACCCCATATTGGAACCTAGACCCCCAAAGGAACTTATCTAGATGTGTTGTGAGAACTTTGAACCCCCAAGTATCTCATTACAGTTTATAACGCAGAGCCGTGAAAATAAAAAATAATTTTTGTCCCACAAAAATGTTTTTTTAGCCCCCCAAATTTTTATTTTCCCAAGGGTAGCAAGAGAAATTGGACCTTAGAAGTAGTTGTCCAATTTGTCCTGAGTATGCTGATACCCCATATATTGGGGTAAACCTCTGTTTGGGCACACATTAGAGCTCGGAAGGGAAGGAGCACTGTTTTACTTTTTCAACGCAGAATTGGCTGGAATTGAGATTGGACGCCATGTCGCGTTTGGAGAGCCCTGATGTGCCTAAACAATGGAAACCCCCAATTCTAACTGAAACCCTAAACCAAACACACCCCTAATCCCAACCACACCCCTAACCCCAACCCTAATCACACCACAAACTCCAACACACCCCTAACCCTAATCCCAAACATAACCTTAACCACACCCCTAAACCTGACACACCCCTAACCCTAATCCCAACCGTAAATGTAATCCAAACCCTAACCCTAGCCCCAGCCCTAACCCTAGCCCCAACCCTAGCCCTAACCCCAACCCTAACCCTATCCTCAACCCTAGCCCTAACCCTGGCCCTAACCCTAGCCCTAACCCTAGCCCTAACCCTAATGTAAAAATGGAAATAAATACATTTTTTTAATTTTTCCTAACTAAGGGGGTGATGAAGTGGGGTTTGGTTTACTTTTATAGTGGGTTTTTTAGCGGATTTTTATGATTGGCAGCTGTTACACACTAAAAGATGCTTTTTATTGCAAAAAATATTTTTTTGTGTTACCACATTTTAAGAGCTATAATTTTTCCATATTTTGGTCCACAGAGTCATGTGAGGTCTTGTTTTTTGTGGGACGAGTTGATGCTTTTATTAGTAACATTTTCGGGCACGTGACTTTTTTGATCACTTTTTATTCCGATTTTTGTGAGGCAGTATGACCAAAAACCAGCTATTCATGAATTTCATTTGGGGGGGCGTTTATACCGTTCCGCGTTTGGTAACATGGATAAAGCAGTTTTATTCTTCGGGTTAGTACGATTACAGCGATAGCTCATTTAGATTATTTTTTTATGTTTTGGCGCTTTTATACGATAAAAACTATTTTATAGAAAAAATAATTATTTTTGCATTGCTTTATTCTGAGGACTATAACTTTTTTATTTTTTCACTGATGATGCTGTGTGGCAGCTCGGTTTTTGCGGTACAAGATGACGGTTTCAGTGGTTCCATGTTTATTTATATGTGTCTTTTTGATCGCGTGCTATTCTACTTTTTGTTCGGCAGTATGATAATAAAGGGTTGTTTTTTGCCTCATTTTTTTATTTTTTTTACGGTGTTCACTGAAGGGGTTAACTAGTGGGACAGTTTTATAGATCGGGTCATTATGGACGCGGCGATACTAAATATGTGTACTTTTATTGTTTTTATTTATTATTTAGATAACGGAATGTATTTATTGGAACAATATATATATATATATTTTATTTATTTAGTAATTTTTTTTTTTTACACATGTAAATATTTTTTTTTTTACATTTTTACTTTGCCCCAGGGGGAACATCACAGTAAAGTGACAGACCGCTGATCTGACACTTTGCTGTGCACTGTGTCAGATCGGCGATCACACAGGCACAGCAGGGAGGCTTCCTGGCACCTGCTTTGAGCAGGCACTTGTAAGCCACCTCCCTGCAGGACCCATATGCAGCCTCGTGGCCATTTTGGATCTGGGGCCTGCAGGGAGGAGACGCTCGGTACAATGTGAGCACATCGCCTTGTACTGAGGGTCTTAGAAAAGCCCGCAGGGAGCCCCCTCCCTGCGCGATGCTTCCCTATGCCCCCAGAACGCTGCAATCATGTTTGATCGCAGTGTGCCAGGGGTTAATGTGCCGGGGCGGTCCGTTACCACTCCTGGCACATAGTGCCAGATGTCAGCTGTGATAGTCAGCTGACACCTGGCCGTGAACGGCCGCGCTCCCTCCATGAGTGTGGCTGATCGCGCTGGACGGACTACTATCCCGTCACTAGGAATTAAGTCCCAGGTCACCTTGACGGGATAGTACGTCCAATGGGATTAAGGGGTTAAAATCTGAGAGTCCTCAGTGGTTGATACTATTTAATGGCTAACTGAAAAGATAATAAGAAATTTCAAGCTTTGTAGACTACTCAGGTCTCTTCGTCAGGCATAGAATAGCACAAAATCTATGAGAACTGAAAAAAAGAGCCAAACCAAAAAAAAATGCAAATGGTATCAAAATTACAAATCAAACTGTATTAGAACAAGATAAATTAAAATTAAATGAAGAAAGGGAAGAACAGCCAGAATGAGGGCACTAATTAAAGATGTGTACCCATGTGTGAATATATATCACAGTTAATAAATGCATCAAAACACTAGTATTCACCTCCATAGTCATCTGATCCTCAAGGTCATAGCAAATGCATACCGACAGAGATGGTAATAACACAGGCTTCGGAGGCGCAACAAATCTCCTGAACGACGACCTGTGGAACACATTATGGACATGCATCACAGGGGGTCACTTCAATTGGAAGTTCCTTGGGCTGAGAATGATCGCCAACCTATGTGGCCCAATCACTCTAGAACTTAGTGCAAGATGTGTGCTTCCACCTGAAGTTTTTAGTGGACACCCACATGTACTCATTCACACAGAGGTCCAGACCCGAACACGTACATTTGGAACAAAATGGTACTCTCCTTGAAGGACAGACAACAGAGGTGTCCCTCTGTGTCACAAAACTCTTGCCCTCAGGATACTCAGTGGGAAACACCACCATCACCTGACCAATTTTCCTGGGAGGACACCAAAATCTAGAGTTAAGCTGAGGTGTGGGTAGAGTCTTGCACCTAATCTCCGGTAGCACCTTAACTATGTCCACCGGAGAAGAAGGGGTACATTTAATAAAGACAGCAGAGATCATAGCTCCCCGGCAACATTTTTTACAAAAATTTCCCCAACTGACTACTTCTCTGGACAGCCAATCAATGACTGGATTGTGCTTCTTGAGCCAGGGAAAGCCTAAGATGATGTGAGTAGGCACAGCCTCCAAGACGTAGTATGAGAGGAACTCTTCATGAAGAGTCCCTATGCGCACGTTCACATTATGTACAACTGGGGTCAAACTCTTCTGGCTGGAAGGAGCAGAATCAATAGCATGTATAGGAATGGATCTCACAAGCATCTTACCGATTAGACCATTGGTCCGAGCAAAGCGAGAATCCACCAATCTGGCTCCAGCTCTACTGTCCACAAGAACTGGAATAGTCTCAGTTTTCCCACCAACCACTATTTAAGCAGAAATGGTAAATGGAGACATAAAAGTGGAAGAAATGTACACACCCTTGTTGTCTGCCTCCACACGACCAGGGGAACGTGGCTTTTGAGATGGAGCACCTGTGTCACCTCCTCCCTAGGAAGAACAACAGGGGACAGAGTCGATGTATGTCTCTCCATGAGTTGCTCCATGGATTGCTCCAACGAACTTGGAGTAGCATATTGCACCAGAAAATCCAGAAGTTTAGCTCACATTCCCTGACAAAAAAATGACTCCTAAGGGCTGGGTCATTCCACTGATTGTCAATGGCCCATCTCCGGAACTCCTCAGATGACCAAGCCCCGTGCTTGACCTTGCAAAGTTCAGACTCAGCCAGGAAGAAGCCATTAGGATCATCATACACCAAAACCAAAGTTGCCAGAAAACTTGACCACCAACCGCAAAGATGGAGAGCCAGTCAGCAGGGAGAAGGCCCAGGACTGAGGATCAACCTTAAAGGGCACCTGTCACCCCCAAAATGGCTGGTGAGGTAAGCTCACCGGCATCAGGGGCTTATCTACAGCATTCTGTAATGCTGTAGATAAGCCGCCGATGTTACCTGAAAGAGGAGAAAAAGACGTTAGATTATACTCACCCAGGGGCGGTCCGCGTCCGATGGGTGTCTCTGGTCCGCTCCGGCGCCTCCCATCTTCGTTCCATGACGTCCTCTTCGGGTCTTCGCGCCGCGGCTCCGGCGCAGGCGTACTTTGTCTGCCCTATTGAGGGCAGAGCAAAGTACTGCATTGCGCAGGCGCCGGGCCTCTCTGACCTTTCCGGCGCCTGCGCACTGCAGTACTTTGCTCTGCCCTCAACAGGGCAGACAAAGTACGCCTGCGCCGGAGCCGCGGCGTAAAGACCCGAAGAGGACGCCATGGAATGAAGATGGGAGGCGCCGGAGCGGACCGGAGACAACCATCGGACGCGGACCAGAGCGGGACCGCCCCTGGGTGAGTATAATCTAACGTCTTTTTCTCCTCTTTCAGGTAACATTGGGGGCTTATCTACAGCATTACAGAATGCTGTAGATAAGCCCCTGATGCCGGTGAGCTTACCTCACCAGCCATTTTGGGGGTGACAGGTGCCCTTTAAGAAAGGAGACTACAATCCCAATTTGTTGTTCTTCACTTCCCGAGGATTGAAAGCAGGGCCTGAAATTTAATGGACAGGCTTCCTTAAAAACCATAAATTTATCTGTCCCTATCGGGGAGAGATATTCTGGGTTCTGGTTGAGCCAGGGCAAGAGCCGAGACCAAGAACCCAGACATCTACTGAAATTGCTGTACCATCTGTGACCGCAACTCAGTAACTTCATCCATGAGGGTCTTAATCAGGAGTGCTAAAGCTTCAGCTTGAGCCTTTGGGACTCTGGAAAATGGTGTAGGTCATTTATAATGTCACGCTCGGACATGGGTATGTCCATCGGAAGACACAGCATTTAAGAAAACTATAAATGACAATCAGCTGATGAGTCATGTGACTATTTTAAGGGAGGTGGGAGTGGTTACCAACAAACATCAGCTGACCAGCCTAAAAGAAACTGCCAGTAAGAGACTGACATTAACTCTTGCTGGACCAAAGGATAAAAACAAAATTTAAATTCCAGTAGACCCAGAGCTGCCACAAATCCTTAAGAATTCATAGCAGCTCTGCGTCTGCTGGAATTTAAATGTTGTTTTAATAATTTTCATTATTTTCATTGTTATCCCTGATTCGGCTGACAGGTGCCTCTGTGTGTGAAATTGCCAATACCCATTTCTCTCTTCCAGATTCCCACCCTGAAGTTTGCACTGGCTCACAGTGCTACTACCAATGACAGTGTCCCAACCACTTTGGTTCGCAGAGCCTAAAACAAAGATTGACGTTAGAATTGAGTTATCCATCTCCTCCAGCACCTTGTCTTCTGATATAAGAGGCTGAATGTTTGTTTTTCCCAAAATAACAGCTGAAATAAGTTTTTCTGGTGTTTTCTTAATGTTGAAAGTACCAAGATTTCCAGTCTACCGTGGATCCCATTTTTTTCTGCCTTTTAGTCCCTTAACCCACAACACTATGGAGCCTAAGGAACATGCCAACCAACAAAAATTTTCTTTTGATTTTTTTGAAGAAATTAACTTTTAGGTTATATTTTTGTATGACTAGATTTCAAACTGAGAGAGGATAACAACAAGGTACCTCTTGTGGTCACATACAACCCCCGCATGGGCATCCTAAGGAAAATCGGTGCTGATCTCCAACCCATATTCCACAGAGACCACAAATTGAAACACATATTCCCAGAACTACCACTTCTCTCCTATAAACAGCCCCCTAACTTAAGGAATCTCTTTGTCAGAAGTGTCCTCTCATCACCATCAGTGACTGGCACATTCCCATGTAACAATAAAAAATGCAAAACTTGTACTCACATATTACCAACAAATATAGTCCGCGTACCAAGCACAAATCAGGACTATAAGGTCACAGGTTCCTTTTCATGTACATCCTCCAACGGGGTGTACATGAAACAATGTACGAGGTGCCCTGGAAGTATCTATATTGGGGGAACCAAGCAAAAACTTCAAACTAGGATGAATCTACACAGACACACAATCAGGAATTAAATGGACACACCTGTGGGAAAACATTTCTCTGGACCTGGACACAGTATGACAAATTTAAAAGTCTTAATTCTAAAAGGTCATTTTAAGGATGACAGAGAAAGAAAAATTTGTGAATTCAAACTAATGAAGATGTACAATTCTTTGACACTAGGATTCAATTTAACACCTGGATTTATGAGTCACTACATGGATACAATTCACACCTCCACCTGACGGACTTTAGATGACTAAAGGCTGAGTCACACATAACGATATTGTTAACGATATCGTTGCAACGTCACGCTTTTGGTGACGTAAGCAACGATCCTGCTAACGATCTCGTTATGTGTGACAGCGACCAACGATCAGGCCCCTGCTGGGAGATCGTTGGTCGATGGGAATGATCAGGACCTTTTTTTGGTCGCTGATCACCCGCTGTCATCGCTGGATCGGCGTGTGTGACGCCGATCCAGCGATGTGTTCACTTGTAACCAGGGTAAATATCGGGTTACTAAGTGCAGGGCCGCGCTTAGTAACCCGATATTTACCCTGGTTACCATTGTAAAAGTTAAAAAAAAAACAGTACATACTCACATTCTGATGTCTGTCACGTCCCCCCGGTGTCCACAGGGTTGACTGTGTCAGCGCCGACCATAAAGCAGAGCACAGTGGTGACGTCACTGCTGTGCTCTGCTTTACGGCCGGTGCTGACACATTCAGTGCAGGGAAGCTCTCGGCAGCAGCGCGTGCATTACCAGTGCTCCTGCCGAAAGCAGTTTTAACCCTGTGGACACCGAGGGACGTGACTGACATCAGAATGTGAGTATGTACTGGTTTTTTTTTTAAATTTTACAATGGTAACCAGGGTAAATATCAGGTTACTAAGCGCGGCCCTGCACTTAGTAACCCGATGTTTATCCTGGTTACCCGGGTGCTGCAGGGGGACTTCGGCATCAATGAAGACAGTTTCAAAGATGCCGAAGTTGTTCCCCTGATCGTTGGTTGCTGGAGAGAGCTGTCTGTGTGACAGCTCCCCAGCGACCACACAACGACTTACCAACGATCACGGCCAGGTCGTATCACTGGTCGTGATCGTTTGTAAGTCGTTTAGTGTAACGGTACCTTAAGCCAAGAAAATCAAATTAGGCATTTTCTTACAAATGGAGAGGCAGTGGGAATGTACTTCTTAAGGTACCATTACACTAAACGACTTACCAACGATCACGACCAGCGATACGACCTGGCTGTGATCGTTGGTAAGTCGTTGTGTGGTCGCTGGGGAGCTGTCACACAGACAGCTCTCTCCAGCCACCAACGATCAGGGGAACGACTTCAGCATCGTTGAAACTGTCTTCAACGATGCCGAAGTCCCCCTGCAGCACCCGGGTAACCAGGGTAAACATCGGGTTACTAAGTGCAGGGCCGCGCTTAGTAACCCGATATTTACCCTGGTTACCATTGTAAAAGTTAAAAAAAAACAGTACATACTCACATTCTGATGTCTGTCACATCCCCCGGCATCCACAGGTTTAAAACTGCTTTCGGCAGGAGCGCTGGTAATGCACGCGCTGCTGCCGAGAGCTTCCCTGCACTGAATGTGTCAGCGCCAGCCGTAAAGCAGAGCACAGCGGTGACGTTACCGCTGTGCTCTGCTTTACGGCCGGTGCTGACACAGTCAACCCTGTGGACGCCGGGGGACGTGACAGACATCAGAATGTGAGTATGTAGTGTTTTTTTTTTAACTTTTACAATGGTAACCAGGGTAAATATCGGGTTACTAAGCACGGCCCTGCACTTAGTAACCCAATATTTACCCTGGTTACAAGTGAACACATCGCTGGATCGGCGTCACACACGCCGATCCAGCGATGACAGCGGATGATCAGCGACCAAAAAAAGGTCCTGATCATTCCCATCAAACAACGATCTCCCAGCAGGGGCCTGATCGTTGGTCGCTGTCACACAAAACGAGATCGTTAGCGGGATAGTTGCTTATGTCTCCAAAAGCGTGACGTTGCAACGATATCGTTATGTGTGACTCAGCCTTTATTTTTAGGAGGCATCACACCTACCACCCCCAGAACAAATGTCCTCCTGTAGTATTACTTTAATTTTGTGCTTTTTTTTATAAATCTATTTGTAATCTTGCCTGAAGAAGGAGCCACTGTGCTCTGAAAGCTTGCAAACATATTATTTTCTGGTTAGCCAATAAAGGTATCACTCCGAGAATACTTCTGTCATCATAGGGCAGAAAAGAATTCACATTTTTCTGGCTAACATGGTACCACAATACAATTTGTTATTGTACCTCGGGTTATAATTTTGGACAATATGGTGTGAAAGAAGATGTTAGGGCTAGCGGAACGCACCAAGTAAATAGATGAAATAATTGGTGCGTTCGCAGCCTGGGGTCCACCATGCAGGAGGAACCTGCTGCTAGCAAATGGCACTATATGGCGGTATAAGCGAACTCTGTTACTTCACAGAGTCACCGACAAAAGAAAGCACTGTGCCCTGTTAGACTCACAGCAGTACACAGATAACTGCTGAGCTGATAGCAGTCAGTGGTCTTGCACACACACAAACTCCTCACCGAAGGTGCCAGTATACTAGGGGCTTATTTCAGCCGGGACCCTGAATACATACACACAAAACTCCTCACCGGAGGTGCCGGTATTCTAGGGGCTTATTTCAGCCTGGGCCCTAAATACATACACACAAGACCACACTGGCGCAAAGCACATAAAATAGATTGATACTAGCGCATGGCCGTGTGGTCATGCGAACCTTTTATAGCTGCAGCAACTTCAGGACCTTCCCAGAAGGATCAATGGGAGGCTGCCATAGAACTTGAGCAACTTCAGGACCTTCCAAGAGGACCAATGGGAGTTGCTGCAGTACCTGAGCATGTGACCCTTGATCTCCAATGAGAGATCTTACCCTGGGCATGCTCAGAAGGGGGAAAAGTAGGACTTAGTCCCAAAGATGTCTTCTTGCTGCTGACCAGTACTGGCTACAATGGCACAAGCTGGAAAAGCAGCAGTAACTAGTGTTGAGCATTCCGATACCGCAAGTATCGGGTATCGGCCGATACTTGCGGTATCGGAATTCCGATACCGGGATTCCGATACTTGCCGCGTATCGGATACCGGAATCGGAAGTTCTAAGATTCAAAAAGCAGAAATTCAGCCAATGAGATTGATTCCAAGTGTGGGCACATCCTGTTTAGCATGGAGGGCATGAAACTACTGGCAAGGCTGTGATTGGCTGGTGTAATGATGTCATGATGCAGTTTAAAAGTCGCTGGCGCCATTTTGCGATCACTCTGCTGTGAATTCAGTTAGTGACAGGACGCTGTTTGCTGACTGAGGGACAGTTTAGAGATAGCGATTTGCTTCTTTGTGCTTTCCAAAGGCTAATTTAGCAACCGCTGTGTTCACCTACTATTCACCTTGCTTTTGCCTTGTAGCGCTGTTTTCACAGCGATCTGCAGGGTCTGTGTGTGTGTGTGTGTGAGTGCAGCCCAGTCTCCAGTCTGAGTGCAGCCACATAGGCCATCCATAGTTGGTTGTATTCAGTTCAGGGAGGGTGGTTCATTGCCTCATACTGTTCCTTTTTTTTTCCCAAGTAGTGTAGTCTGCTGCTAATTTATTCAAAAAAATCCTATTAGTGTCTTTCCACCCGTCTCCAGCTAATTTGTGGAAAAACACTACATAGGATAAAGTAGAGGAGGGTTTTTGGGCCTTGCAGCGCCGTTTACGGCTGTCTGCACGGTCTCCGTGTGACTGCAGCTCGCCCTGTAATCTGTGAGCAGCTGTAGCCTGGTTGTCTCCAGCTCAGGGTTTTTCACTGCGTCATACCGCCAAATCAATTTTCTTTTTTTTCAAAGTAGTGTAGTCTGCTGCTAATTAATTTAAAAAAATCCTATTAGTGTCTTTCCACCCGTCTCCAGCTAATTTGTGGAAAAACACTACATAGGATAAAGTAGAGGAGGGTTTTTGGGCCTTGCAGCGCCGTTTACGGCTGTCTGCACGGTCTCCGTGTGACTGCAGCTCGCCCTGTAATCTGTGAGCAGCTGTAGCCTGGTTGTCTCCAGCTCAGGGTTTTTCACTGCGTCATACCGCCAAATCAATTTTCTTTTTTTTCAAAGTAGTGTAGTCTGCTGCTAATTAATTTAAAAAAATCCTATTAGTGTCTTTCCACCCGTCTCCAGCTAATTTGTGGAAAAACACTACATAGGATAAAGTAGAGGAGGGTTTTGGGCCTTGCAGCGCCGTTTACGGCTGTCTGCACGGTCTCCGTGTGACTGCAGCTCGCCCTGTAATCTGTGAGCAGCTATAGCCTGGTTGTCTCCAGCTCAGGGTTTTTCACTGCGTCATACTGCCAAATCAATTTTCTTTTTTTTCAAAGTAGTGTAGTCTGCTGCTAATTAATTTAAAAAAATCCTATTAGTGTCTTTCCACCCGTCTCCAGCTAATTTGTGGAAAAACACTACATAGGATAAAGTAGAGGAGGGTTTTTGGGCCTTGCAGCGCCGTTTACGGCTGTCTGCACGGTCTCCGTGTGACTGCAGCTCGCCCTGTAATCTGTGAGCAGCTATAGCCTGGTTGTCTCCAGCTCAGGGTTTTTCACTGCGTCATACCGCCAAATCAATTTTCTTTTTTTTCAAAGTAGTGTAGTCTGCTGCTAATTAATTTAAAAAAATCCTATTAGTGTCTTTCCACCCGTCTCCAGCTAATTTGTGGAAAAACACTACATAGGATAAAGTAGAGGAGGGTTTTTGGGCCTTGCAGCGCCGTTTACGGCTGTCTGCACGGTCTCCGTGTGACTGCAGCTCGCCCTGTAATCTGTGAGCAGCTATAGCCTGGTTGTCTCCAGCTCAGGGTTTTTCACTGCGTCATACCGCCAAATCAATTTTCTTTTTTTTCCAAATAGTGTAGTCTGCTGCTAATTTATTCAAAAAAATCCTATTAGTGTCTTTCCACCCGTCTCCAGCTAATTTGTGGAAAAACACTACATAGGATAAAGTAGAGGAGGGTTTTTGGGCCTTGTAGCGCCGTTTACGTCTGTCTGCACGGTCTCCGTGTGACTGCAGCTCTATCTGTTGTCAGTTCAGCCCCCAAAAAATAAATAAATAATAAAGTTCACCAAACACACCAGTTACACCACTTTACATTTCTGTAGGCCACATTAGCTCATATTAAAGTCTAGTCCACACTTTAGATAATTAGTGCTTCTTATACCTGTTAGGAGGAGTTGCTCAGGAATAAGCACACAAATCCGTTAGTACTTTTCTGCTTATCTTTATCAGTCAACCAAGATGAAGAAGGCAGTGAGTAAGGCACGGGGGCGTGGGAGCCGTCGCGGAGCAGGGAGGGGACGTGGGGATTCTGTGCCTGCTGCGGGCACCGGTGACTCATCAGCACCCACTTTCACCAGGCAACAGTCGTTCATGCGAAGCTTTGTGTCCGAGCGCCGTACACCGCTGCTGCGTGAAGAACAAATTGAAGCTGTTGTCGGATGGATGGCAGCTAATGCATCAACTTCCATTAGTGCCACATCCTCTCAGACACAGAGCACTGGAGAGCAGCCATCTGTCTCTTCACCACCTGCCAAATTGCCCAGGCAGACAGAGAGCCCAGGACAGGAGCCGTCTCTACTTCTGTTCTCTGAATCTCTTGGCTTGGAAACAGGGGGCCAGCCAAGCAGCATTGGAGAAATGGAAGAAGAGGCAGGGTGCAGTGATGCCCAACAGCTTTTTCTGTCTTCCTCTGAAGAGGCGGGTGGGCCAGTGGCTCCGGTCACCACATCGCAGGCCGCATCAGCTGATGATGACACTCAGGTGCCACTTACTGGTGCGTGCTCTGCTGCTGAGACTACCCAGGAGGAGCAGTTGGGGGCAGAGGGTAGTGTAGATGATGAGGTCCTCGACCCATCTTGGCGTGAGGGACAGGAAGGTGGTGGGAGCAGCTCTGAGGAAGAGATTCCCCGTACGGCCCAAAGAGGGAGAGGGAGGGGGAAGACTGCGGATCCTGCAGCCTCCGCTTTGGCACCCGTTAGGAGCATGTCTCTTCCAAAAGCCAAAAAGGGCGCTCCCAAGACTTGCAGTGCCTGGTCCTTTTTTGACACAGTTGCAGATGACATTTGCTATGTCAGATGCAACGTGTGTCATCAAAAAGTCAAAAGAGGGAAAAATGTCAGCAACCTCAATACCTCCAACATGTGGAAACATGTGCGCAACAGGCACCCGGCGGAGTTAGAAAAACACACTGAAGAGGTAGGCCAACCAACAGCGGCAGCTACCACCTCTTCAGCTCGTGTTGCCTCTTCCTCTACCTCACACGCAGCTGGTTCGGCGTCCTCCCAGGATCGCCGTGGAAGAACCTCTGCCCCTGTTGTCCAGAGACCCGCTGTAATTCCACCCGCAGCGCCACTTTCCCAGTCATCCACACACTCCCAGCCCAGTCTACAGCCATCGGTAGTACAGGCATGGGAGAAAAGGCGGCCTTTCTCGTCAAACCACCCACGAGCACAGGCTCTGACTGCAGGCATTGCCAAACTTCTGTCACTGGAAATGCTGTCATTCAGGCTGGTGGAGACTGACAGCTTCCGTGACTTGATGTCATTGGCAGTCCCACAGTACAATGTGCCCAGCCGCTTTTACTTCAGCAGGCAAGCCGTCCCTGCCCTGCAGAAGCATGTGGAGGGACACATAAAACACGCGCTACTGAACGCCGTCAGTAGCAAGGTCCACCTCACCACCGATGCGTGGACCAGTCAACATGGACAGGGGCGATACCTTTCCCTCACTGCCCATTGGGTTAATGTCGTTGAGCCGGGTACAGACCGTGCGAGTGGCGCAGGACGTGTCCTGCCCACTCCAAGGATTGCAGGAATCCATTCTGTACGCATTGACTCCTCCTCTTACACCAGTTCCTCAGAATCATCGCTGCAGGAGCCGTCACAGTCCACCTCCACATGGACCCGTGATGAACGTGTACCTGTTACGACCGACATGAGCACAGCCGTGGCCAAACGTCAACAGGCCGTCTTGAAATTAATTTTCTTGGGGAATCGTAGCCACACAGCGCAGGAGCTCTGGAATGCCATCAAGCAGGAGAGCGATGTGTGGTTTGTGCCAGCGAATCTCCAGCCAGGCATGGTAGTGTGTGATAATGGCCGAAATCTGGTGGCAGCTCTGGGCCTCGGCAACCTCACTCACATCCCATGTCTGGCACATGTGCTCAATTTGGTCGTGCAGAGCTTTTTGAGGGACTATCCGGATCTTGATGCACTGCTGCACAAGGTCCGTCTAGAGTGTGCTCACTTGCGGCGTTCCAGCACGGCAAAAGCGCGCATTGCGGCTCTGCAGCGCCGACACCGCCTGCCGGAACATCGCATCATATGTGACCTACCTACCAGGTGGAATTCCACGTTACATATGTTGGAGCGGTTGTGTGAGCAGCAGCAAGCTGTAATGGAGTACCAGCTGCTTCAGGCGCAAAAAAGTCGCAGTCAGCGCCGTACAGACTTCACAACCACAGAGTGGGCCACTATGAATGACGTCTGCCAGGTTTTGCGTCCCTTTGATTATTCCACGCGGATGGCGAGTGCAGATGATGCACTAGTCAGCATGACTGTCCCCCTTATCTGCCTGCTTGAAAAATCACTGCAAGCGCTAAGGGATGATGTTGTGGAAGAGGTGGAGGATGAGGATTCACCATTTCCATCATCTTCTGGACAGTCAGCGCCACGTGGTTCCTCACAAACGCGTAGGCAGGGGACCGTTTGTGAGGAGGATGAGGAGGAGTCAATGGAGGAGGAAGACATCCGTCCAGAGGAGGGAGTTACACAATTGTCCAGTACTCAGTGTGTACAGCGAGGGTGGGGTGATGACGAGCGGGCAGAGATCACGCCTCCAGCAGGGGACAGCGTTTCTTGGGCAGTTGGCAGTCTGCAGCACATGGTGGATTACATGCTGCAGTGCCTGAGAAACGACCGCCGCATCGCCCACATTCTCAACATGTCTGATTATTGGGTGTTCACCCTCCTCGATCCTCGCTACCGGGACAACGTAGAAAGCCTCATCACACCGTTGAACCGGGAGCGAAAAATGCGGGAGTACCAAGACACACTGGTCAATTCCATCATCTTCTCCATTCCAACTGAGAGAAGTGCTGCTAGTGCATTCCAAAGCAGCTCAGTGCGTCCAGGCCGTGGTGGAGGCTCTGCACAAAGAGGGAGCAGAAGCAGTGCCTCTGCCCAAGGCAAGACCAGTATGGCCGAACTGTGGCACAGTTTTCTGTGCCCGCCACAAAAGTCTACACCATCACAGACGGCTCCAGTCAGCAGGAGGCAACGGTTCCGTCAGATGGTGACAGACTACATGTCTTGCCCTCTTGCTGTACTCCCAGACGGCTCTTCCCCTTTCAAGTTTTGGGTCTCAAAGCTGGATACATGGCCAGAGCTAAGCCAGTATGCATTGGAGGTGCTGTCTTGCCCTGCGGCCAGTGTATTATCGGAACGTGTCTTTAGTGCTGCAGGTGGTGTACTAACTGACCGTCGCATGCGACTATCCTCCGATAACGTTGACCGGCTTACTTTCCTGAAAATGAACAAGGCCTGGATCTCGCCGGAATTTGCCACTCCTCCTCCTGATTGAATAATTAGGTCACTGTATACGTTATCCAGGTCTCCTGTTGTGTTCATCTTTCTACCACCTGAACTTAAATTCCTGGGCTCCAACACCGCCAGTTGAGGCTCAGACGTGCCGTCTGCACAGTCAAAACATACGACCCAGTGTTATTGGGTTTCAGTAACGTCAGCTGATCCCCAGCTGTGTAGCCGGCAATGTGTCATGCGACCGCCACGCTGACACAACAACTGAAATGTAAGGGAATCTGTCCCCCCCCCCCCAAGGCGTTTGTTACTGAAAGAGCCACCTTGTGCAGCAGTAATGCTGCCCAAGGAAAAGGTAGCTATTTTTGTTTAGCTCCTTGCACACGCAGAACTTAACACTTATAAAATGTGTCCACTGATACCGTAAAACCGTCCCGGAGGTGGGACTTTCCTTCGTAATGTGACGCAGCCCAGCCGTCATTCCTACCCCCCCGGCGCCGCGCACCGGCTCCTCAGCGTTGTTTTATTCCGTCCAGGAGCCTGCGCTGTTATGTTATCCCGTGGCCAGGCACACTTAGCGCTGCCCGTCTTCTGGCATCATTTGGTGTCTGGATGGCTGCGCCTGTGCGGCCGCGCTGGCAGAGAGCCCGCCTCGCAGTGTCTTCTGATTTAATCCCACTGGGGGCCTGGGATCCATGGACATGCGCAGTGCATATCTGAACCTCCACCTCTCACTCATTTCCCTATGGCTTCTTCAGACTGTTCGGTGTCAGCTGGTCCCTAACAGCATGCCACGGCCGTGACACCGCACAGTCTGAAGAAGCCATAGGGAGATGAGTGAGAGGTGGAGGTTCAGATATGCACTGCGCATGTCCATGGATCCCAGGCCCCCAGTGGGATTAAATCAGAAGACACTGCGAGGCGGGCTCTCTGCCAGCGCGGCCGCACAGGCGCAGCCATCCAGACACCAAATGATGCCAGAAGACGGGCAGCGCTAAGTGTGCCTGGCCACGGGATAACATAACAGCGCAGGCTCCTGGACGGAATAAAACAACGCTGAGGAGCCGGTGCGCGGCGCCGGGGGGGTAGGAATGACGGCTGGGCTGCGTCACATTACGAAGGAAAGTCCCACCTCCGGGACGGTTTTACGGTTGCAGGGGACACATTTTATAAGTGTTTAGTTCTGTGTTTGCAAGGAGCATGATGAAAAGAGCCACCTTTTCCTTTTGCATCTTTTGTGCTGCACAAGCTGGCTCTTTCAGCTACAAACGCCTTGGGGGGGGGTTAAAGGTTCCCTTTCGACTTTCTCAGGCTTCGGCCTACATTGTGTTCCTCTGCTTTTCCACCTGTCCCTGGGCTCCAACACCGCTAGTTGTTGCCTGGTAGTGCTGTACGCACAGTCCCAACAGTCGCTCCTCTGTTATTGGGGTTCAGTAACGTCAGCTGTTCCCCTGCTGTGTGTGTGGCAATCCCTCCTACCTCCTCCAACCTCCTCCTCCTCCACCTGTCCCTGGGCTCCAACACCGCCAGTTGCCGTCCAGAAGTGCTGTACGCACAGTCAACAGTCGCTCCTCTGTTATTGGGGTTCAGTAACGTCAGCTGTTCCCCTGCTGTGTGTGTGGCAATCCCTCCTACCTCCTCCAACCTCCTCCTCCTCCACCTGTCCCTGGGCTCCAACACCGCCAGTTGCCGTCCAGAAGTGCTGTACGCACAGTCAACAGTCCCTCCTCTGTTATTGGGGTTCAGTAACGTCAGCTGTTCCCCTGCTGTGTGTGTGGCAATCCCTCCTACCTCCTCCAACCTCCTCCTCCTCCACCTGTCCCTGGGCTCCAACACCGCCAGTTGCCGTCCAGAAGTGCTGTACGCACAGTCAACAGTCCCTCCTCTGTTATTGGGGTTCAGTAACGTCAGCTGTTCCCCTGCTGTGTGTGTGGCAATCCCTCCTACCTCCTCCTACCTCCTCCTCCTCCACCTGTCCCTGGGCTCCAACACCGCCAGTTGCCGTCCAGAAGTGCTGTACGCACAGTCAACAGTCCCTCCTCTGTTATTGGGGTTCAGTAACGTCAGCTGTTCCCCTGCTGTGTGTGTGGCAATCCCTCCTACCTCCTCCTACCTCCTCCTCCTCCACCTGTCCCTGGGCTCCAACACCGCCAGTTGCCGTCCAGAAGTGCTGTACGCACAGTCAACAGTCCCTCCTCTGTTATTGGGGTTCAGTAACGTCAGCTGTTCCCCTGCTGTGTGTGTGGCAATCCCTCCTACCTCCTCCTACCTCCTCCTCCTCCACCTGTCCCTGGGCTCCAACACCGCCAGTTGCCGTCCAGAAGTGCTGTACGCACAGTCAACAGTCCCTCCTCTGTTATTGGGGTTCAGTAACGTCAGCTGTTCCCCTGCTGTGTGTGTGGCAATCCCTCCTACCTCCTCCTCCTCCACCTGTCCCTGGGCTCCAACACCGCCAGTTGCCGTCCAGAAGTGCTGTACGCACAGTCAACAGTCCCTCCTCTGTTATTGGGGTTCAGTAACGTCAGCTGTTCCCCTGCTGTGTGTGTGGCAATCCCTCCTACCTCCTCCTCCTCCACCTGTCCCTGGGCTCCAACACCGCCAGTTGCCGTCCAGAAGTGCTGTACGCACAGTCAACAGTCCCTCCTCTGTTATTGGGGTTCAGTAACGTCAGCTGTTCCCCTGCTGTGTGTGTGGCAATCCCTCCTACCTCCTCCTCCTCCACCTGTCCCTGGGCTCCAACACCGCCAGTTGCCGTCCAGAAGTGCTGTACGCACAGTCAACAGTCGCTCCTCTGTTATTGGGGTTCAGTAACGTCAGCTGTTCCCCTGCTGTGTGTGTGGCAATCCCTCCTACCTCCTCCAACCTCCTCCTCCTCCACCTGTCCCTGGGCTCCAACACCGCCAGTTGCCGTCCAGAAGTGCTGTACGCACAGTCAACAGTCCCTCCTCTGTTATTGGGGTTCAGTAACGTCAGCTGTTCCCCTGCTGTGTGTGTGGCAATCCCTCCTACCTCCTCCAACCTCCTCCTCCTCCACCTGTCCCTGGGCTCCAACACCGCCAGTTGCCGTCCAGAAGTGCTGTACGCACAGTCAACAGTCCCTCCTCTGTTATTGGGGTTCAGTAACGTCAGCTGTTCCCCTGCTGTGTGTGTGGCAATCCCTCCTACCTCCTCCTACCTCCTCCTCCTCCACCTGTCCCTGGGCTCCAACACCGCCAGTTGCCGTCCAGAAGTGCTGTACGCACAGTCAACAGTCCCTCCTCTGTTATTGGGGTTCAGTAACGTCAGCTGTTCCCCTGCTGTGTGTGTGGCAATCCCTCCTACCTCCTCCTACCTCCTCCTCCTCCACCTGTCCCTGGGCTCCAACACCGCCAGTTGCCGTCCAGAAGTGCTGTACGCACAGTCAACAGTCCCTCCTCTGTTATTGGGGTTCAGTAACGTCAGCTGTTCCCCTGCTGTGTGTGTGGCAATCCCTCCTACCTCCTCCAACCTCCTCCTCCTCCACCTGTCCCTGGCCTCCAACACCGCCAGTTGCCGTCCAGAAGTGCTGTACGCACAGTCAACAGTCGCTCCTCTGTTATTGGGGTTCAGTAACGTCAGCTGTTCCCCTGCTGTGTGTGTGGCAATCCCTCCTACCTCCTCCTACCTCCTCCTCCTCCACCTGTCCCTGGGCTCCAACACCGCCAGTTGCCGTCCAGAAGTGCTGTACGCACAGTCAACAGTCCCTCCTCTGTTATTGGGGTTCAGTAACGTCAGCTGTTCCCCTGCTGTGTGTGTGGCAATCCCTCCTACCTCCTCCAACCTCCTCCAACCTCCTCCTCCTCCACCTGTCCCTGGGCTCCAACACCGCTAGTTGCCGTCCAGAAGTGCTGTACGCACAGAGCCAAACACCTCGCCAATGTGTTAGTGGGGTTCAGCACCGCCAGCTGTTCCCCTGCTGTGTATACGGCAACGTGTAATGCGACCGCCACGCAGACACAACAAGTTAAATGTAAGGGAACCTGACCCCCCCCCCCCCAGGCGTTTGTTACTGAAGGAGCCACCTTGTGCAGCAGTAATAATGCAAAGGGAAAAAGTGCCTCTTTTCGTGATGCTCCTTGCACATGCTGAACCTAACACTTATGAAATGTGTCCCCACACAGCGTTAAACCGTCCGGTAGGTGGAACTTTCCTTTGTCGTGTGACGCAGCACAGCCATCATTTTTACCCCCTTGGCGCCGTGCGCCCCCTCCTCAGCGTTGTTTGAATCTGTCCCGGAGCCTGCGCTGTTAGGTTAGCCCTTGGCCATGCACACATGTTGCGCTGCCCGTCTTCTGACCTCATTTGGTGTCAGGCTGGCTGCGCCTGTGCGGGTGCGCTGGCCGAGATCCCGCCTCGCAGTGTCGTCTAATGTAATCCCACCGCGGGCCTGTGATCCGTGCCCGTGCGCAGTGCATATCCTCTCCTCTCACTCCCCTCCCTACGGCTTCTTCAGACTGTGCGATGTCAGCTGGTCCCTAATAGCATGCCACGGCCGTGACACCGCACAGTCTGAAAAAGCCGTAGGGAGGGGAGTGAGAGGAGAGGATATGCACTGCGCACGGGCACGGATCACAGGCCCGCGGTGGGATTACATTAGACGACACTGCGAGGCGGGATCTCGGCCAGCGCACCTGCACAGGCGCAGCCAGCCTGACACCAAATGAGGTCAGAAGACGGGCAGCGCAACATGTGTGCATGGCCAAGGGCTAACCTAACAGCGCAGGCTCCGGGACAGATTCAAACAACGCTGAGGAGGGGGCGCACGGCGCCAAGGGGGTAAAAATGATGGCTGTGCTGCGTCACACGACAAAGGAAAGTTCCACCTACCGGACGGTTTAACGCTGTGAGGAGACACATTTCATAAATGTTTGGTTCCGCATGTACAAGGACCATAATTAAAAGAGCTAAGTTTACCTTTTCCAGCATTAGTGCTGTACACAATGGCTCTTTCAGCTACAAACGCCTGGGGGGGGGGGTTAAAGGTTTCCTTTCAACTTGCTCGAGTGCAGGCTTCGGCCTACACTCCGCTCCCCCTGCTCCTCCTGCTGACCCTGGGCTCTAACACCGCCAGTTTTTGCCCAGATGTGCTAGCTGCACAGAGAAAAACACCAGCCAATGTGTCAGTGGGGTTCAGCACCGCCAGCTGTTCCCCTGCTGTGTAGCCGGCAACGTGTCCTGCGACCGCCACGCAGACACAAGAACTGAAATTGAAGGGAACCTGTCCCCCCTCCCCCAGGTGTTTCTATGTTTTACAGCTACCTTGAACAGCAGTAATGCTGCATGTGTTCAAGGTGGCTCAGAAACTTATTCTCCTTGCCCATGTTGAAGTGAACACGTCTAAAATGTGTCCTCTGTGACCATTAAAACGTCCCTCAGGTGTGATTTGACTTTGTATTGACACACGCAACAAGCTCCTTGGTAACGCTGCCCGTCTTCTGGCATCATTGTTTGGCTGGCTGCGCCTCTGCGGCCGCCCTGACCCACACAACGCCCCTCGTTGTCTTATTTATTGGGACTGCGAGGGTGTGATTGATGGGCAGGATCAGTGCATCAGTTCGCCTGTCCCTCCTCTCCTTCCGCCTTCTTCGGACTGTGCGGCTTCATGGCCGTGGCATGCGATAAGGGATCAGATGACGCCGCACAGTCTGAAGCGGGTGTAAGGACCCGAGTGTGAGAGGCCAACATATGTGCTGCGCCAGGCCCTGAATCCCAGCCCCGCAGTGTTTTAACAATGTTAAGACACTGCGGGGCTGGGATTCATGGTCATCGCGAACCGCACCGGCCGACATTACATGATGCCAGAAGATGGGCAGCGCTAACGGCGCTAGGCCAGGGGATAACACGACAGCGCAGACTCCTGTACAGCAAATAACAACGCTCGGGAGGCTGCACCCAGCACCAAGGTGGGATTCTTGACACCTGTGCTGCGTCTCATTACAAAGGGAACTCGCGCCTCCAACACAGTTTGACTGTATAAAGGGCTAAATGTTATACGTGTTTCATTCAGCGTGTGCAAGGAGAAAAATTAAAAGAGCAACCTTTGACTTGTGCAGCACTACTGCTGCATAAGCTGTGGCTCTTCTACTTTCTAACCCCTGAGGGGGGGTTAAAGGTGACCTTTGAAATCGGTTCAAGTAGGCTTCGGCCTACACTCTGCTCCACCTGCAGAGCCCGGGCTCCAACAACGCTAGTTGCTGTCCGGAAGTGCTGGCTGCACAGAGCCAAACACCTCGCCAATGTGTCAGTGGGGTCCAGCACCGCCAGCTGTTCCCCTGCTGTGTAGCCGGCAACGTGTCCTGCAAAAGCCACGCAGACACAACAGACCCAAAGCTGCCGCCAGTGCAGGCTTCGGCCTACACTCCCCTCCCCCTGCTCCTCCTCCTCCTGCTCCTCCTCCTGCTGTCCCTGGGCTCTAACACACCGCCAGTTGGGGCCCAGATGTGCTAGCTGCACAGAGAAAAACACCAGCCAATGTGTCAGTGGGGTCCAGCACCGCCAGCTGTTCCCCTGCTGTGCAGCCGGCAACGTGTCCTGCAAAAGCCACGCAGACACAAGAACTGAAATTGAAGGGAACCTGTCCCCCCTCCCCCAGGCGTTTTTACGTTATCCAGCCACCTTGTACAGCGGTAATGCTGCATGTGTGCAAGGTGGCTCAGAAACGTATTCTCCTCGCACATGTGGAACTGAAAACACGTCTGAAATGTGTCCTCTGTGTGACTGACCATTTAACCGTCCCGGTGGTGTGACTTTCCTTTGTAATGACACGCTGCAACCCCCTTGGTAGCGCTGCCCGTCTTCTGGCATCATTGTTTGGCTGGCTGCGCCTCTGCGGCCGCCCTGACCCACACAACGCCCCTCGGTGTCTTATTTATTGGGACTGCGAGGGTGTGATTCATGGGCAGGATCAGTGCATCAGTTCGCCTGTCCCTCCTCTCCTTCCGCCTTCTTCGGACTGTGCGGCTTCATGGCCGTGGCATGCGATAAGGGATCAGATGACGCCGCACAGTCTGAAGCGGGTGTAAGGACCCGAGTGTGAGAGGCCAACATATGTGCTGCGCCAGGCCCTGAATCCCAGCCCCGCAGTGTTTTAACAATGTTAAGACACTGCGGGGCTGGGATTCATGGTCATCGCGAACCGCACCGGCCGACATTACATGATGCCAGAAGATGGGCAGCGCTAACGGCGCTAGGCCAGGGGATAACACGACAGCGCAGACTCCTGTACAGCAAATAACAACGCTCGGGAGGCTGCACCCAGCACCAAGGTGGGATTCTTGACACCTGTGCTGCGTCTCATTACAAAGGGAACTCGCGCCTCCAACACAGTTTGACTGTATAAAGGGCTAAATGTTATACGTGTTTCATTCAGCGTGTGCAAGGAGAAAAATTAAAAGAGCAACCTTTGACTTGTGCAGCACTACTGCTGCATAAGCTGTGGCTCTTCTACTTTCTAACCCCTGAGGGGGGGTTAAAGGTGACCTTTGAAATCGGTTCAAGTAGGCTTCGGCCTACACTCTGCTCCACCTGCAGAGCCCGGGCTCCAACAACGCTAGTTGCTGTCCGGAAGTGCTGGCTGCACAGAGCCAAACACCTCGCCAATGTGTCAGTGGGGTCCAGCACCGCCAGCTGTTCCCCTGCTGTGTAGCCGGCAACGTGTCCTGCAAAAGCCACGCAGACACAACAGACCCAAAGCTGCCGCCAGTGCAGGCTTCGGCCTACACTCCCCTCCCCCTGCTCCTCCTCCTCCTGCTCCTCCTCCTGCTGTCCCTGGGCTCTAACACACCGCCAGTTGGGGCCCAGATGTGCTAGCTGCACAGAGAAAAACACCAGCCAATGTGTCAGTGGGGTCCAGCACCGCCAGCTGTTCCCCTGCTGTGCAGCCGGCAACGTGTCCTGCAAAAGCCACGCAGACACAAGAACTGAAATTGAAGGGAACCTGTCCCCCCTCCCCCAGGCGTTTTTACGTTATCCAGCCACCTTGTACAGCGGTAATGCTGCATGTGTGCAAGGTGGCTCAGAAACGTATTCTCCTCGCACATGTGGAACTGAAAACACGTCTGAAATGTGTCCTCTGTGTGACTGACCATTTAACCGTCCCGGTGGTGTGACTTTCCTTTGTAATGACACGCTGCAACCCCCTTGGTAGCGCTGCCCGTCTTCTGGCATCATTGTTTGGCTGGCTGCGCCTCTGCGGCCGCCCTGACCCACACAACGCCCCTCGGTGTCTTATTTATTGGGACTGCGAGGGTGTGATTCATGGGCAGGATCAGTGCATCAGTTCGCCTGTCCCTCCTCTCCTTCCGCCTTCTTCGGACTGTGCGGCTTCATGGCCGTGGCATGCGATAAGGGATCAGATGACGCCGCACAGTCTGAAGCGGGTGTAAGGACCCGAGTGTGAGAGGCCAACATATGTGCTGCGCCAGGCCCTGAATCCCAGCCCCGCAGTGTTTTAACAATGTTAAGACACTGCGGGGCTGGGATTCATGGTCATCGCGAACCGCACCGGCCGACATTACATGATGCCAGAAGATGGGCAGCGCTAACGGCGCTAGGCCAGGGGATAACACGACAGCGCAGACTCCTGTACAGCAAATAACAACGCTCGGGAGGCTGCACCCAGCACCAAGGTGGGATTCTTGACACCTGTGCTGCGTCTCATTACAAAGGGAACTCGCGCCTCCAACACAGTTTGACTGTATAAAGGGCTAAATGTTATACGTGTTTCATTCAGCGTGTGCAAGGAGAAAAATTAAAAGAGCAACCTTTGACTTGTGCAGCACTACTGCTGCATAAGCTGTGGCTCTTCTACTTTCTAACCCCTGAGGGGGGGTTAAAGGTGACCTTTGAAATCGGTTCAAGTAGGCTTCGGCCTACACTCTGCTCCACCTGCAGAGCCCGGGCTCCAACAACGCTAGTTGCTGTCCGGAAGTGCTGGCTGCACAGAGCCAAACACCTCGCCAATGTGTCAGTGGGGTCCAGCACCGCCAGCTGTTCCCCTGCTGTGTAGCCGGCAACGTGTCCTGCAAAAGCCACGCAGACACAACAGACCCAAAGCTGCCGCCAGTGCAGGCTTCGGCCTACACTCCCCTCCCCCTGCTCCTCCTCCTCCTGCTCCTCCTCCTGCTGTCCCTGGGCTCTAACACACCGCCAGTTGGGGCCCAGATGTGCTAGCTGCACAGAGAAAAACACCAGCCAATGTGTCAGTGGGGTCCAGCACCGCCAGCTGTTCCCCTGCTGTGCAGCCGGCAACGTGTCCTGCAAAAGCCACGCAGACACAAGAACTGAAATTGAAGGGAACCTGTCCCCCCTCCCCCAGGCGTTTTTACGTTATCCAGCCACCTTGTACAGCGGTAATGCTGCATGTGTGCAAGGTGGCTCAGAAACGTATTCTCCTCGCACATGTGGAACTGAAAACACGTCTGAAATGTGTCCTCTGTGTGACTGACCATTTAACCGTCCCGGTGGTGTGACTTTCCTTTGTAATGACACGCTGCAACCCCCTTGGTAGCGCTGCCCGTCTTCTGGCATCATTGTTTGGCTGGCTGCGCCTCTGCGGCCGCCCTGACCCACACAACGCCCCTCGGTGTCTTATTTATTGGGACTGCGAGGGTGTGATTCATGGGCAGGATCAGTGCATCAGTTCGCCTGTCCCTCCTCTCCTTCCGCCTTCTTCGGACTGTGCGGCTTCATGGCCGTGGCATGCGATAAGGGATCAGATGACGCCGCACAGTCTGAAGCGGGTGTAAGGACCCGAGTGTGAGAGGCCAACATATGTGCTGCGCCAGGCCCTGAATCCCAGCCCCGCAGTGTTTTAACAATGTTAAGACACTGCGGGGCTGGGATTCATGGTCATCGCGAACCGCACCGGCCGACATTACATGATGCCAGAAGATGGGCAGCGCTAACGGCGCTAGGCCAGGGGATAACACGACAGCGCAGACTCCTGTACAGCAAATAACAACGCTCGGGAGGCTGCACCCAGCACCAAGGTGGGATTCTTGACACCTGTGCTGCGTCTCATTACAAAGGGAACTCGCGCCTCCAACACAGTTTGACTGTATAAAGGGCTAAATGTTATACGTGTTTCATTCAGCGTGTGCAAGGAGAAAAATTAAAAGAGCAACCTTTGACTTGTGCAGCACTACTGCTGCATAAGCTGTGGCTCTTCTACTTTCTAACCCCTGAGGGGGGGTTAAAGGTGACCTTTGAAATCGGTTCAAGTAGGCTTCGGCCTACACTCTGCTCCACCTGCAGAGCCCGGGCTCCAACAACGCTAGTTGCTGTCCGGAAGTGCTGGCTGCACAGAGCCAAACACCTCGCCAATGTGTCAGTGGGGTCCAGCACCGCCAGCTGTTCCCCTGCTGTGTAGCCGGCAACGTGTCCTGCAAAAGCCACGCAGACACAACAGACCCAAAGCTGCCGCCAGTGCAGGCTTCGGCCTACACTCCCCTCCCCCTGCTCCTCCTCCTCCTGCTCCTCCTCCTGCTGTCCCTGGGCTCTAACACACCGCCAGTTGGGGCCCAGATGTGCTAGCTGCACAGAGAAAAACACCAGCCAATGTGTCAGTGGGGTCCAGCACCGCCAGCTGTTCCCCTGTTGTGCAGCCGGCAACGTGTCCTGCAAAAGCCACGCAGACACAAGAACTGAAATTGAAGGGAACCTGTCCCCCCTCCCCCAGGCGTTTTTACGTTATCCAGCCACCTTGTACAGCGGTAATGCTGCATGTGTGCAAGGTGGCTCAGAAACGTATTCTCCTCGCACATGTGGAACTGAAAACACGTCTGAAATGTGTCCTCTGTGTGACTGACCATTTAACCGTCCCGGTGGTGTGACTTTCCTTTGTAATGACACGCTGCAACCCCCTTGGTAGCGCTGCCCGTCTTCTGGCATCATTGTTTGGCTGGCTGCGCCTCTGCGGCCGCCCTGACCCACACAACGCCCCTCGGTGTCTTATTTATTGGGACTGCGAGGGTGTGATTCATGGGCAGGATCAGTGCATCAGTTCGCCTGTCCCTCCTCTCCTTCCGCCTTCTTCGGACTGTGCGGCTTCATGGCCGTGGCATGCGATAAGGGATCAGATGACGCCGCACAGTCTGAAGCGGGTGTAAGGACCCGAGTGTGAGAGGCCAACATATGTGCTGCGCCAGGCCCTGAATCCCAGCCCCGCAGTGTTTTAACAATGTTAAGACACTGCGGGGCTGGGATTCATGGTCATCGCGAACCGCACCGGCCGACATTACATGATGCCAGAAGATGGGCAGCGCTAACGGCGCTAGGCCAGGGGATAACACGACAGCGCAGACTCCTGTACAGCAAATAACAACGCTCGGGAGGCTGCACCCAGCACCAAGGTGGGATTCTTGACACCTGTGCTGCGTCTCATTACAAAGGGAACTCGCGCCTCCAACACAGTTTGACTGTATAAAGGGCTAAATGTTATACGTGTTTCATTCAGCGTGTGCAAGGAGAAAAATTAAAAGAGCAACCTTTGACTTGTGCAGCACTACTGCTGCATAAGCTGTGGCTCTTCTACTTTCTAACCCCTGAGGGGGGGTTAAAGGTGACCTTTGAAATCGGTTCAAGTAGGCTTCGGCCTACACTCTGCTCCACCTGCAGAGCCCGGGCTCCAACAACGCTAGTTGCTGTCCGGAAGTGCTGGCTGCACAGAGCCAAACACCTCGCCAATGTGTCAGTGGGGTCCAGCACCGCCAGCTGTTCCCCTGCTGTGTAGCCGGCAACGTGTCCTGCAAAAGCCACGCAGACACAACAGACCCAAAGCTGCCGCCAGTGCAGGCTTCGGCCTACACTCCCCTCCCCCTGCTCCTCCTCCTCCTGCTCCTCCTCCTGCTGACCCTGGGCTCTAACAAACCGCCAGTTGGGGCCCAGATGTGCTAGCTGCACAGAGAAAAACACCTCGCCAATGTGTCAGTGGGGTCCAGCACCGCCAGCTGTTCCCCTGCTGTGCAGCCGGCATCGTGTCCTGCAAAAGCCACGCAGACACTTGCTCTTGTACCTTCTGCTCCCCATCCTGGTTCCAGTACCGTCAGCTGGTTCCGGGCAGAGCCTTTGGCTTAGGTGCCTCCCTCTGGGTATCCGAGTTCCACCAACGTCAGGTGGTCCTTGGTAGTGCTTTCAGGCACGGGTACCTCCTGCTTAGTAACCGGGTTCCAGTAACGTCAGCTGGTCCTCGGTAGTTCCATTGGCTCTTGGACCTTCGGCTACCCATCCGGGTTCCAGCACCGTCAGCTGGTTCTCGGCAGTGTCTTTTGCTCTTGTACCTTCTGCTCCCCATCCTGGTTCCAGTACCGTCAGCTGGTTCCGGGCAGAGCCTTTGGCTTAGGTGCCTCCCTCTGGGTATCCGAGTTCCACCAACGTCAGGTGGTCCTTGGTAGTGCTTTCAGGCACGGGTACCTCCTGCTTAGTAACCGGGTTCCAGTAACGTCAGCTGGTCCTCGGTAGTTCCATTGGCTCTTGGACCTTCGGGTAGCCATCCGAGTTCCAGTTCCATCAGCTGGTTCTCGGCATTTTCTCAGCCTTCTTGTACCTTCTGCTACATTTCCAAGTTCAAGAGACTAAACACGATGACCCGGAAGAACACCCCTAAGATGACGACGACACCAGAGACGACAACCACCGTGATGACGACGACCCTGGAGACGATGACCCTGAAGACCACCCCGATGACGACGACCCCGGAGACCACCCCGATGACGACGACCCCGGAGACGACGACCCTGGAGACGACGACGACCTGGAAGACCGAGAAGCAGAAGAACAAGAGGCTGCAGAACAAAGAGCAGAAGGACATTAAGCATAACACAAAATATCAGAGCAAAAAAATATTATGTAAATTATAAGCAGAAGAAGACTAAGCAGTGTATGGGGGTGAGTCCGTTCCTCCTCGTGGTGCCCCTGGATAAAGCCTGATGCTGCAGGCCAAACTGAACGCGGACAAATGTAACTGGTTTGTGACAGGCAGAACGGAAGGTGTAATCTTCAAACTTTTATAGATAACAACTACGGGAATGCCTGTCACAAATAAGAATATGATGAAGAAGTTGAATATGATGAAGATAATAGTAAAATAAAAAGAATATGAACAATGTAACCCAAAAAATAATAGGTAGAAGATGAAGAAGAAGATGAATAAGGTGAAGAAGTTGATGTCAAAGAAGCTGATGATGAGGATAATTAAGAAGAAAGCGTGGGAGAAGTAAAAAAGAAGGTGAAGGGCGTGGAAGTAGTGAAACATCAATATCTGACATAAAAAAAAAAAAAAATAACATAGTCAAATTCTTTCTAACGCCGAACTTCATAAAAAAAAATTAAAAATCCTGCTATTCTATTACATTGGGCTAAACCTCTGTCCCTTTAATATCTCCGCCACGTCCCCCAATACATCCTACATTATTCTTAGTTGTTTTCCTTCATGTAGAATGAACCTACAAGTTTATAAAGGGTTTATTTTAATTCCGATATTTTCGTCCCATTGACTTGCATTGGGATCGGGTATCGGTATCGGATTGGATCCGATATTTTGACGGTATCGGCCGATACTTTCCGATACCGATACTTTCCGATATCGGAAAGTATCGCTCAACACTAGCAGTAACCCTTTGCACAGTATCAGACTGAGCAAGACGCTGGGACCAACGCCTCTGCTGAGCAAGCTCCACTGCGGCAGGAGAAGAATGGGAGACCGCAGCAGAGATGGCTCAAGATTCCTCTTGTGCAGAGGCAGGAACTCAATCCCTAACAGGAGATGGAAAAATGATTCCATCACCATGCTTTTTTGCAGACTTTGAGAATCATAGTGGTAGGGTCATTGTCAGTGCTAGTAGTACTCTGAGCAAGAAAATATATCAGTGGGAAAATCCAGTGGAGTGTGAATCCAGTGTGATTATTTTCCATAAAAATGCACTTGTCTGCAAAAACAGAAATGATGATTATATTGATGATGATGACGGCAATTCTGTTGTGACCAAAACCTGGAAACAAGACAGTGATGACTTGGAATTGAGACAATCACAGGAAGAGGTTGCTAGCATTGCAATACAAAACACAGGCAGCATGCAGACAAATCAGATTTTTTACCTCAACCTTAACATCACACACTAAAACCCTCAGAAATGGTACCCCAATTGCCCTTGTTTCTCCCATGTCCTAACTCTCCAACCCCCCAACTGACTGTGGTGAACCACAGATGGGAGAGTCTGCAGAGAATCATATACCTGAGGCACAAGTGGATTATACTGTGGTGTCAGGGCAGGAAGAGGAGGAGGGTGACTCTTGGGGCAAGGAGTGGGAGAACATAGAGGATGGCGATAACGTTGTAGATCCCACTTGATGAAAACCCAGAGGTATGCAGCTTAGTAGCTCAGTAGAGGAGGTGAAGGAGACCAAAGAGGAGGTTACACTGTTACTTGCCTCTCAGACATGGAGTGATGCAATCACGACAAGCACTGCATCTTTAGTCACAACTCTGGCTGTAGTCAGCAGCAGTTGTCTATCTGCAATTCACAGGGGCAGCTAGGGTTGCCTAGCCTGGGCCTTTTTTGAGCCCACAATGGATGACCCATCTTATGTTATCTGCCAACTTGAAAAAATCAATTTCTGCCAGGGGGCATTTCACCACTGACACCTGGATGTACAAACATTGCCAGGGTCATTATATCTCACTTAATTAGCACTGGGTGACTCTGGTGGCTGTGGGGGCTGCCGGGCAAGAGGGTTTATCCAGACAGTCATTAAAACAGTGCAGAGAGAATCTCCCCCACCTCTGTATTGTGAAGCCAGGGCTCACCGCAATCAGGCAGTGTTTAAATTAATATGCCTTGAAGATCGCAGTCAAACAGCTCAAGATTTGTGGACAGCTATCCAGGCCAAGTATGAACAATGTGTGTGCTATGGACCTATGGACTGACCTGAGTTGGAGTAGTAATATTGCAACCACTACGTGCAGCACCAGCAGGTAGCATAGTCAGGGAATCACCATAGGTCGGTACAGGAGCAGCAGTGTAGTTGGGAGGATAAGCAGGAATCATAGTGAGGAGATAGCTAGAGGTTGGTAAATGGTAGTAGCAGGAGAATCTTGAGGATAAGCAGCAGGTGGAAAGTTAGGAGCTCAATAATCTTGCAAGAAATGAAGTGCAGTGCTAGATTTAAGTAGGGTGTTCAATCAGGAGATCACAAGGTTGAGCCAATCAGGAACTCAGAGTGGAGACCATCAGGAATAACAGAGGTACTAGTACTAGTATCTGATTTAGCAAGGAACTGTTTAGTGAGCTGAGTAGCTCAGGGGAAGGAGCTTCCACCTGGAGCACAACAGCTGTTGGGTTTGAATCCTGACAGGTTGCCTCCACTGAACCTTGAGCCAGGGAAGGCCGTGTACAATAATGATACAAAGGTACAAACATGGTGGTGGACCTACGCAGGGGCAACCTCACATAAGTGCCTTGCAGGGCTTACATCCTCAACCTGGTGGTACACCAATTTTCCCACCACTATCATGGCCTGGATGCGCTGCTGCAGAAAGCACGGTTGCTGGGTGCCATCTGCACCCTGCAGGTAGTTGACTTGCAACGCTATACAGGTCTTTCGGCCTATCACTTAACCATTTGATATGCAATGTGCAGACACGGTGAAATTCCACTCTGTACTAGTGTTGAGCGATACCTTCCGATACTTGAAAGTATCGGTATCGGATAGTATCGGCCGATACCCAGAAAATATCGGATATCGCCGATACCGATACCCGATACCAATACAAGTCAATGGGACTCAAGTATCGGAAGGTATCCTGGATGGTTCCCAGGGTCTGAAGGAGAGGAAACTCTCCTTCAGGCCCTGAGATCTATATTCATGTAAAAAATAAAGAATTAAAATAAAAAATATGAATATACTCACCCGTCCGGCAGCCCCTGGACCTTACCGCTGTTAACCGGCAGCCACTGTTCCTAAGAATGAGGAGTTTAGGACCTTAGATGACGTCGCGGCTGACGTCGCGGCTTGTGATTGGTCGCGTGACCGCTCATGTGACTGCTCACGCGACCAATCACAAGCCGCGACGTCATTGCAGGCCCTAAACTCCTCATTCTTAGGAATGGAGGCTGCCGGTTAACAGCGGTAAGGTCCAGAGGCCGCCGGACGGGTGAGTATATCCATATTTTTTAGTTTAATTCTTTATTTTTTACATGAATATGGATCCCAGGGCCTGAAGGAGAGTCTCCTCTCCTCCAGACCCTGGGAACCATACACTGGGAACTTCCGATTCCGATTTCCGATATCACAAAAATATCGGAACTCGGTATCGGAATTCCGATACCGCAAGTATCGGCCGATACCCGATACTTGCGGTATCGGAATGCTCAACATTACTCTGTACATGTTGCAGTGACTGTGGCAGCAGCGATGAGCCCTATTTAAATATGTCATTGCATAGCCTGGGCCAACGCAGCATGGATCACACTTGCTAAGGCTGGTTTCACACTTGCGTTTTGATCTGCAGCGTTTTTGGAAAAAAAAACGCATGCTTTTTTTTTTTCTATGTTTAACATTAAAAAGTTTTTTGGCTGCATGCGGCATGTTGCAGAAATGCAACATGTAGTAATTTTCAGGGGCGTTTTTATGCCACAAAAAAACCTCATGCGTTCATTTGCGTTTGATTTGCGTCAAAAAATACATTGATGTCTATGGAAACGCATGCGTTTATGTGTACATGCGTTTGCATGCGTTTTTGAACGCATGCATTTCAATTAAGATAACCATGTCTAGACACTGATAAGACACCCCCTACCAACAAGGTGATAAAAGGAAGGTTGGGGAAAGTTTCAGGACACGTCTCATCAGACTCTGAAGAAGACAAGACACTGGCAGGACGCATTTTGGAGGAAAAAGACCCAGATCAATGTGAGTATATCCTACCAATGCCTTTATTTTCTAATTTTTGGCTCTACATGTCCTAATTTCTTCCATTTCTTTCTGTCTACATGCCTCAGAATGTCTTCTTCGGAGTCTTCATCTGGTGAGGAGTTTGAGCCACGTCAGTCGGAAGTGGAGCATATCAGTGAGGTGAGTGTTTGCCTCGTCAGATTGGTAAGTATTCACTGTCACATCAACACATGTGACAATTTGATTTTTCCTTTTTTTTAGAGCACTTCTACTGAGGCACAGACCGGCCAGGAGCAGCGGAGTCAAGGTCCGGTGGGAAGACGGCAGCGGGTATGTATACAAGGCTGACTGTCCTCATTGTAAAATTCTTGAATCTTCCATTCTTTACACTCGTATATCTTTAAATTTTTCTTATGGAATCCTTTTGTATGTTTACTTTCGTATTCATGACATTTCTCATCATCTGTTCTCTTTCTTTTCCTAATGTGATTGAGCAAACTGTAATGATTGTCTTTATTTTTTAGGTTTCACGACGGGACGATGACCTTATTGACAACGACCTCCTAATAAGCCTGGTCCAGGAGCGAGTTCCGTTGTGGGTCAGCCAGGATCCACTGCATTCGATCAACACCACTCTCCGACGTCTGTGGAATGAGGTGGCCCAAGCGTTGTGGGATGGATGGGACAAAGCCCCGCCACGGGTCCGTAGTAAATTTGGTAAGTGTTGCACTGCAGTGTGAAGCAGCAGAGACCTTTGCCGTGCTCTCTTGACTGTGTGTGATGAAAGAAACTCTCCGGAGTTTCTCTCATCACACACAGTTTTATTTGAACGGCAAAAATTCAATGTCCTGACCATATATATATATATTTTTTTTTAACAGTGGACAAAGTCAGAACAGGTTGGCGTTCCATGAAGGACCGCTTCAACAAGGACCTGCGCCAAGAGAGTCGTGCTGCCAGTGGTTCAGGAGCAAGGATCAGACCATACAAGTATCATCGCGTGCTGTCATTTTTAAGACCGGTCCTTGCCCAGAGTTGTAAGTTTTTCTCACATGCTTTTGGTTGTATTGTATTGACATAATCTGTATTTTCAAATTCCACAGGATTTAGCGTCTGGTTATTTTTTGGTATTAATTTTCTGTTTCCTTTTTCCACAGCACACACAGCACGACTGTCGAGCCAGGTTCTGGAGCGGTCCTTCAGTCGGCAGCCATGGACCCATCCCAGCCATCCAGCAGCGCAGCAGCAGGTGGGCCTTCCACACTAACTGGAGACCAGGGAGCTGGTGTTGTGAATTCCGCTCTTGGGCTCCCTCCGGTGGTTGTAAGTAGCACTTTTGTGAATTCTGCTCTTGGGCTCCCTCCTGTGGTTTTGAGTGGTATAGCTGCTTCTTGGATTTAGTATCAGCAGCTGCGTCCATTGATCTTCTTTCTGCTCGACTATATTAGTCTGGATTTATCCCTCAATCAATGCCAGTTGTCAATTGTTCCAGCCTGGAGGCACGGCTCTTGGATTTCCCAGACACTCTGACTCGTTCTGCAAAGATAAGTCCTTGCCTGTCCTTTTGCAGTCCACTTGTTGTGGACTTATTGTTCAACACATTCTATGTTTTGCTCATTTGTCCAGCTGATCAGTATGGATCTATTTAGCTAAGCTGGAAGCTCTGGGCTGCAGATTTTGCCCTCCACACCTTTAGTCAGGTGTGGAGATTTTTGCATATCTCTGCGGTGGACTTTTTCTAGTTTTTATTACTGACCGCACAGTGTTTCTTTCCTTACTGTTTATCTAGCTAGAATTGGCCTCCTTTGCTAAAATCTTGTTTCATACTACGTATGTCATTTCCTTCTCCTCTCACAGCCAATATTTGTGGGGGGCTGTCCTATCCTTTGGGGATTTTCTCTGAGGCAAGATAGCTTTCCTGTTTCTACCTTCAGGGGTAGCTAGTTCTCCGGCTGTGACGAGATGTCCAGGGAGTGACAGGAACATTCCACGGCTACTGCTAGTGTTGTGTTAAGATCAGGGATTGCGGTCTGTATAGTTACCACCTGCCCAGAGCTAGTCGCATGTCGCTCCTAAATTACCAGTCCATAACAGTGCAACTGGCCCTACTAAGTTGAATGCATCTCAAAAGAAGGAAAAGAAAAAGAGTTCTGAGCCTTTTTTTTTTTCTTTAGTCTGTTTTGTCTTTTTCCTTCCTCTTAATCTCTGGGTGGATTTGGGTGCAGACATGGATGTTCAAGGTTTGTTTTCTCATGTGGATCAGCTTGCTGCAAGAGTTCAGAGTATCCAAGATTATGTTGTTCAGACTCCAGCCTTAGAGCCTAGAATTCCTACTCCAGATTTGTTTTACGGGGATAGATCTAAGTTTTTGAACTTTAAGAATAACTGCAAATTGTTTTTTGCTCTGAAACCCCGTTCCTCTGGTGACCCCACTCAGCAAGTTAAAATAGTTATTTCTCTGCTGCGTGGTGACCCTCAGGACTGGGCATTCTCCCTTGAGTCAGGGGATCCGGCATTGCTTAATGTACATGCATTTCTTCAATCGCTCGGATTATTGTATGATGAACCTAACTCTGTAGAGCATGCTGAGAAAAAACTTTTGGCCCTGTGTCAGGGTCAGGAAGCGGCAGAATTGTACTGCCAGAAATTTAGAAAATGGTCTGTGCTCACTAAATGGAATGAGGCTGCTCTGGCAGCAATTTTCAGAAAGGGTCTTTCAGAAGCCCTTAAAGATGTTATGGTGGGGTTCCCCACGCCTGTTGGTTTGAGCAAATCTATGTCCCTAGCCATTCAGATTGATCGGCGCCTGCGCGAGCGCAAAGTGGTGCACCATATGGCAGCGTCCTCTGAGCAGAGACCTGAGCCTATGCAATGTGATAGGATTCTGACTAGAGCGGAACAGAGGGGATACAGACGTCAGAATGTGCTGTGTTTTTACTGTGGTGATTCTGCTCATACTATTTCTGATTGCCCTAAGCGTATTAAGAGGGTCGCTAGATCTGTTACCATTAGTACTGTACAGCCTAAGTTTCTCCTGTCTGTGACCCTGATTTGCTCATTGTCATCTTTTTCTGTCATGGCATTTGTGGATTCAGGCGCTGCTCTGAATTTAATGGACTTAGAATTTGCCAGGCGCTGTGGCTTTTCTTTGCAGCCTTTGCAGAGTCCTATTCCCTTGAGGGGTATTGATGCTACACCGTTGGCCAAGAATAAACCTCAGTATTGGACTCAGCTGACTATGTGCATGGCTCCAGCACATCAGGAAGATTGTCGTTTTCTGGTGTTGCATAATTTACATGATGTTGTTGTACTGGGTTTTCCACGGTTACAAGTACACAATCCAGTGTTGGATTGGAAATCGATGTCTGTGACTAGTTGGGGTTGTCAAGGGGTACATAGTGACGTTCCTTTAATGTCAATTTCCTCTTCCCCTTCTTCTGATGTTCCTGAATTTTTGTCAGATTTCCAGGATGTATTCGATGAGCCCAAGTCCAGTTCCCTTCCTCCTCATAGGGACTGTGATTGTGCTATCGACTTGGTTCCTGGCTGTAAGTTCCCTAAGGGCCGACTCTTCAATCTGTCTGTGCCAGAGCATGCCGCTATGCGGAGCTATGTTAAAGAGTCTTTAGAGAAGGGGCATATTCGGCCATCTTCGTCACCATTGGGAGCAGGATTCTTTTTTGTTGCCAAGAAGGATGGCTCCTTGAGACCTTGTATTGATTATCGCCTTCTTAATAAGATCACGGTATAATTCCAATACCCTTTACCTTTGCTCTCTGATTTGTTTGCTCAGATTAAGGGGGCTAGTTGGTTTACCAAGATTGACCTTCGAGGGGCGTATAATCTTGTTCGTATTAAACAGGGTGACGAATGGAAATCTGCATTTAATACGCCCGAAGGCTACTTTGAATACCTGGTGATGCCTTTCGGGCTTTCTAATGCTCCTTCTGTATTTCAGTCCTTCATGCATGATATTTTTCGCAATTATCTTGATAAATTCTTGATTGTGTATTTGGATGATATTTTGATTTTTTCCAATGATTGGGAGTCTCACGTGAAGCAGGTCAGGATGGTATTCCAGATCCTTCGTGATAATGCTCTATTTGTGAAGGGTCTAAGTGCCTATTTGGTGTCCAGAAGGTCTCTTTTTTGGGGTTTATTTTTTCTCCTTCGTCTATAGAAATGGATCCTGTTAAGGTCCAAGCCATTCATGACTGGGTTCAACCCACATCTGTGAAGAGTGTTGTGAATTTGGATTCTGGGCTCCCCCGGTGGCTACTGGTGGAATTGAACTGGTGTCTTCATCTTCTCTGTTCACCTGTTCCCATCAAGATGTGGGAGTCGCTATATAACCTTGCTGCTCTGTTAGTTGCTTGCCGGTCAACAATGTTATCAGAAGCCTCTCTGTGCTTGTTCCTGCTCCTAGACAACTACTAGATAAGTTGGACTCTTGTCCATGTTTGTTTTTGCATTTTTGTTCCAGTTCACAGCTGTAGTTTCGTTACTGTGTCTGGAAAGCTCTTGTGAACAGGAATTGCCACTCTGGTGTTATGAGTTAATGCCAGAGTTTTAAAGTAATTTCTGGATGGTGTTTTGATAGGGTTTTCAGCTGACCATGAAAGTGTCCTTTCTGTCTTCTGCTATGTAGTAAGTGGACCTCAAATTTGCTAAACCTATTTTCATACTACGTTTGTTATTTCATCTTAATTCACCGCCAATACATGTGGGGGGCCTCTGTCTCCTTTCGGGATATTTCTCTAGAGGTGAGCTAGGACTAATATTTTCCTCTGCTAGTATTATTTAGTCCTCCGGCTGGTGCTGGGCATCTAGAATCAACGTAGGCATGCTACCCGGCCACTGCTAGTTGTGCGTTAGGTTTAGTTCATGGTCAGCTCAGTTCCCATCTTCCAAGAGCTAGTTCCTATATATGCTGATGCTATGTTCTCTTGCCATTGAGAACATGACAGTTTGACCGGCCCACTAAAGGGTTAAAATCCTTGGCTGAGAAAGGAGAGAAATAAGAAGTCTGCTGAGATTTTTTTTTTTTTTTTTTCTCCTTCTAATCTTTGAATGGCTCTGTGTCCACCTGTTTGTAATGGATCTTCAGAGTGTAACTGCAGGTTTGAATAATCTCGCCACGAAGGTACAAAATTTGCAAGACTTTGTTTGTCATGCACCTGTATCTGAGCCGAGAATTCCTTTGCCGGAATTTTTCTCGGGGAATAGATCTGGGTTTCAGAATTTTCGAAATAATTGCAAATTATTTTTGTCCCTGAAATTTCGCTCTGCCGGAGACCCTGCTCAGCAGGTCAGGATTGTGATTTCCTTGCTCCGGGGCGACCCTCAAGACTGGGCTTTTTCATTGACACCAGGGGATCCTGCGTTGCTCAATGTGGATGCGTTTTTTCTGGCCTTGGGGTTGCTTTATGACGAACCTCATTTGGAGCTTCAGGCAGAAAAGACTTTGATGTCCCTATCTCAGGGGCAAGATGAAGCGGAAATTTACTGCCAAAGATTCCGTAAATGGTCTGTGCTTACTCAGTGGAATGAGTGCGCCCTGGCGGCGACTTTCAGAGAGATCTCTCTGATGCCATTAAGGATGTTATGGTGGGGTTCCCTGTGCCTGCGGGTCTGAATGAGTCCATGACAATGGCTATTCAGATCGATAGGCGTTTGCGGGAGCGCAAACCAGTGCACCATCTGGCGGTGTCCACTGAGAAGTCGCCAGAGAGTATGCAGTGTGATAGAATTCTGTCCCGAAGCGAGCGGCAGAATTTTAGACGGAAAAATGGGTTGTGTTTCTATTGTGGTGATTCTACTCATGTTATATCAGCATGCTCTAAGCGCACTAAAAAGCTTGATAAATCTGTTTCCATTTGCACCTTACCGTCTAAGTTTATTCTATCTGTGACCCTGATTTGCTCTTTGTCATCTATTACCACGGACGCCTATGTCGACTCTGGCGCCGCTTTGAGTCTTATGGATTGGTCCTTTGCCAAACGCTGTGGGTATGATTTAGAGCCTTTGGAGACTCCTATTCCTCTGAAGGGGATTGACTCCACCCCATTGGCTAATAATAAACCACAATACTGGACACAAGTAACTATGCGTATTAATCCGGATCATCAGGAGATTATTCGCTTTCTGGTGCTGTATAATCTACATTATGATTTGGTGCTAGGATTGCCTTGGCTGCAATCTCACAACCCAGTCCTCGACTGGAGAGCTATGTCTGTGTTGAGCTGGGGATGTAAGGGGGCTCATGGGGATGTACCTGTGGTTTCCATTTCATCATCTATTCCCTCTGAAATTCCTGAGTTCCTGTCTGACTATCGTGACGTCTTTGAAGAATCCAAGCTTGGTTCGTTACCTCCGCACCGAGAGTGCGATTGTGCCATAGATTTAATCCCGGGTAGTAAATACCCAAAGGGTCGTTTGTTTAATCTGTCTGTGCCTGAACATGCTGCTATGCGAGAATATATAAAGGAGTCCTTGGAAAAGGGACATATTCGTCCATCGTCATCTCCCTTAGGAGCCGGTTTTTTCTTTGTGTCAAAAAAAGACGGCTCTTTGAGACCATGTATCGATTATCGGCTTTTGAACAAAATCACTGTTAAATATCAATACCCATTGCCGTTGCTGACTGATTTGTTTGCTCGCATAAAGGGGGCCAAGTGGTTCTCTAAGATTGACCTTCGTGGGGCGTATAATTTGGTGCTAATCAGGCAGGGGGATGAGTGGAAAACCGCATTTAATACGCCCGAGGGCCACTTTGAGTATTTAGTGATGCCTTTTGGTCTTTCAAATGCTCCGTCAGTTTTCCAGTCCTTTATGCATGATATTTTTCGCGATTATTTGGATAAATTTATGATTGTGTATCTGGATGATATTCTGATTTTTTCGGATGACTGGGACTCTCATGTCCAGCAAGTCAGGAGGGTTTTCCAGGTTTTGCGGTCTAATTCTTTGTGTGTGAAGGGTTCTAAGTGTGTTTTTGGGGTACAGAGGATTTCCTTTTTGGGATATATTTTTTCTCCCTCTTCCATTGAAATGGATCCTGTCAAGGTTCAAGCTATTTGTGATTGGACGCAGCCCTCTTCTCTTAAGAGTCTTCAGAAATTTTTGGGCTTTGCTAACTTTTATCGTCGATTTATTGCTGGTTTTTCGGATATTGCTAAGCCATTGACCGATTTGACTAAGAAGGGTGCTGATGTTGCTGATTGGTCCCCTGACGCTGTGGAGGCCTTTCGGGAGCTTAAGCGCCGTTTTTCCTCTGCCCCTGTGTTGCGTCAGCCTGATGTTGCTCTACCTTTTCAGGTTGAGGTCGACGCTTCTGAGATCGGAGCTGGGGCAGTGTTGTCGCAGAAAAGTTCTGACTGCTCCGTGATGAGGCCTTGTGCCTTCTTTTCCCGTAAATTTTCGCCCGCTGAGCGGAATTATGATGTTGGGAATCGGGAGCTTTTGGCCATGAAGTGGGCTTTTGAGGAGTGGCGCCATTGGCTTGAGGGGGCCAGACATCAGGTGGTGGTATTGACTGACCACAAAAATTTGATTTATCTTGAGACCGCCAGGCGCCTGAATCCTAGACAGGCGCGCTGGTCATTATTTTTCTCTCGGTTTAATTTTGTGGTGTCATACCTACCGGGTTCTAAGAATGTTAAGGCGGATGCCCTTTCTAGGAGTTTTGAGCCTGACTCGCCTGGTAACTCTGAGCCCACAGGTATCCTTAAGGATGGAGTGGTATTGTCTGCCGTTTCTCCAGACCTGCGGCGGGCCTTGCAGGAGTTTCAGGCGGATAGACCGGATCGTTGCCCACCTGATAAACTGTTTGTTCCTGATGATTGGACCAGTAGAGTCATCTCTGAGGTTCATTCTTCTGCGTTGGCAGGTCATCCTGGCATTTTTGGTACCAGGGATTTGGTGGCAAGGTCCTTCTGGTGGCCTTCCCTGTCACGAGATGTGCGAGGCTTTGTGCAGTCTTGTGACGTTTGTGCTCGGGCCAAGCCTTGTTGTTCTCGGGCTAGTGGATTGTTGTTGCCCTTGCCTATTCCTAAGAGGCCTTGGACGCACATCTCGATGGATTTTATTTCAGATCTGCCTGTTTCTCAGAAGATGTCTGTCATCTGGGTGGTGTGTGACCGTTTCTCTAAGATGGTCCATTTGGTTCCTCTGCCCAAGTTGCCTTCTTCTTCCGAGTTGGTTCCTCTGTTTTTTCAAAATGTTGTTCGTTTGCATGGTATTCCTGAGAATATCATTTCTGACAGAGGGACCCAATTCGTGTCTAGATTTTGGCGGGCATTCTGTGCTAGGATGGGCATAGATTTATCTTTTTCGTCCGCTTTCCATCCTCAGACGAATGGCCAGACCGAGCGGACTAATCAGACCCTGGAGACATATCTGAGGTGTTTTGTGTCTGCTGACCAGGATGATTGGGTTGCTTTTTTGCCATTGGCAGAGTTCGCTCTCAATAATCGGGCCAGCTCTGCCACTTTGGTGTCCCCGTTTTTCTGTAATTCGGGGTTTCATCCTCGATTTTCCTCTGGTCAGGTGGAATCTTCGGATTGTCCTGGAGTGGATGCTGTGGTGGAGAGATTGCATCAGATCTGGGGGCAGGTGGTGGACAATTTGAGGTTGTCTCAGGAGAAGACTCAGCTTTTTGCCAACCGCCACCGTCGTGTTGGTCCTCGGCTTTGTGTTGGGGATTTGGTGTGGTTGTCTTCTCGTTTTGTCCCTATGAGGGTCTCTTCTCCTAAGTTTAAGCCTCGGTTCATCGGCCCGTATAAGATATTGGAGATTCTTAACCCAGTTTCCTTCCGTTTGGACCTCCCTGCATCCTTTTCTATTCATAACGTTTTTCATCGGTCATTATTGCGCAGGTATGAGGTACCGGTTGTGCCTTCCGTTGAGCCTCCTGCTCCGGTGTTGGTTGAGGGTGAGTTGGAGTACGTTGTGGAGAAAATCTTAGACTCTCGTGTTTCCAGACGGAGACTCCAGTATCTGGTCAAGTGGAAGGGATACGGCCAGGAGGATAATTCTTGGGTGAATGCATCTGATGTTCATGCCTCTGATTTGGTTCGTGCCTTTCATAGGGCCCATCCTGATCGCCCTGGTGGTTCTGGTGAGGGTTCGGTGCCCCCTCCTTGAGGGGGGGGTACTGTTGTGAATTTGGATTCTGGGCTCCCCCGGTGGCTACTGGTGGAATTGAACTGGTGTCTTCATCTTCTCTGTTCACCTGTTCCCATCAAGATGTGGGAGTCGCTATATAACCTTGCTGCTCTGTTAGTTGCTTGCCGGTCAACAATGTTATCAGAAGTCTCTCTGTGCTTGTTCCTGCTCCTAGACAACTACTAGATAAGTTGGACTCTTGTCCATGTTTGTTTTTGCATTTTTGTTCCAGTTCACAGCTGTAGTTTCGTTACTGTGTCTGGAAAGCTCTTGTGAACAGGAATTGCCACTCTGGTGTTATGAGTTAATGCCAGAGTTTTAAAGTAATTTCTGGATGGTGTTTTGATAGGGTTTTCAGCTGACCATGAAAGTGTCCTTTCTGTCTTCTGCTATGTAGTAAGTGGACCTCAAATTTGCTAAACCTATTTTCATACTACGTTTGTTATTTCATCTTAATTCACCGCCAATACATGTGGGGGGCCTCTGTCTCCTTTCGGGGTATTTCTCTAGAGGTGAGCTAGGACTAATATTTTCCTCTGCTAGTATTATTTAGTCCTCCGGCTGGTGCTGGGCATCTAGAATCAACGTAGGCATGCTACCCGGCCACTGCTAGTTGTGCGTTAGGTTTAGTTCATGGTCAGCTCAGTTCCCATCTTCCAAGAGCTAGTTCCTATATATGCTGATGCTATGTTCTCTTGCCATTGAGAACATGACAGAAGAGCCTTCAGAAATGTTTGGGCTTTGCTAATTTTTATCGCCGTTTCATTGCCAACTTCTCTAGTGTGGTTAAGCCCCTGACCGATTTGACGAAGAAGGGCGCTGATGTGGCTAATTGGTCCTCTGAGGCTCTGGAGGCCTTTCAGGAGCTTAAGCGCCGATTTACTTCTGCTCCGGTCTTGCGTCAGCCTGATGTGTCTCTTCCTTTTCAGGTTGAGGTTGACGCTTCTGAGATTGGGGCAGGGGCCATTTTGTCACAGAGGAACTCTGATGGTTCCTTGATGAAACCATGTGCCTTCTTTTCCCGAAAGTTTTCGCCTGCAGAACGCAATTATGATGTCGGCAATCGGGAGTTGTTGGCGATGAAGTGGGCATTTGAGGAGTGGCGACATTGGCTTGAGGGAGCCAAGCATCGCGTTGTGGTCTTGACCGATCATAAGAATCTGATTTACCTCGAGTCGGCCAAGCGGCTGAACCCTAGACAGGCTCGATGGTCCCTGTTTTTCTCCCGTTTCGATTTTGTGGTATCATATCTTCCGGGATCTAAGAATGTTAAGGCAGATGCCCTCTCTAGGAGTTTTTTGCCTGATTCTCCTGGAGTTCTTGAGCTGGTTGGCATTCTTAGGGAAGGGGTGATTCTTTCTACTATCTCCCCTGATTTACGGCGGGTGCTTCAGGAATTTCAGGCTGATAAACCTGACCGCTGTCCTGTGGGGAAGCTGTTTGTTCCTGATAGATGGACAAGTAAGGTAATTTCTGAGGTCCATTGTTCTGTGTTGGCCGGTCATCCTGGGATTTTTGGTACCAGGGATTTGGTTGCTAGGTCCTTTTGGTGGCCTTCCTTGTCGCGGGATGTGCGTTGTTTTGTGCAGTCCTGTGGGACTTGTGCCCAGGCTAAGCCTTGCTGTTCCCACGCTAGTGGGTTGCTTTTGCCTTTGCCTGTCCCTGAGAGGCCCTGGACGCATATTTCCATGGATTTTATTTCGGATCTTCCTGTGTCTCAGAGGATGTCTGTTATCTGGGTGGTTTGTGACCGGTTCTCTAAGATGGTCCATTTGGTACCTTTGCCTAAATTGCCTTCCTCCTCTGATTTGGTTCCATTGTTTTTTCAGCATGTGGTTCGTTTGCATGGCATTCCGGAGAATATTGTGTCTGACAGAGGTTCCCAGTTTGTTTCCAGGTTTTGGCTGTCCTTTTGTGCCAGGATGGGCATTAATTTGTCTCTTTCTTCGGCGTTCCATCCTCAGACAAATGGCCAAACTGAGTGAACTAATCAAACCTTGGAAACCTATTTGAGATGCTTTGTGTCTGCGGATCAGGATGATTGGGTGGCTTTCTTGCCGTTGGCCGAGTTTGCCCTTAATAATCGGGCCAGTTCGGCTACTTTGGTTTCACCTTTTTTTTGTAATTTTGGTTTCCATCCTCGTTTTTCTTCAGGGCAGGTTGAGCCTTCTGATTGTCCTGGTGTTGATTCCGTGATGGACAGGTTACAGCAGATTTGGACTCATTTGGTAGACAATTTGACGTTGTCTGAGGAAAAGGCTCAGCGTTTTGCTACCCGCCGTCGGTGTGTTGGTCCTCGGCTTCGTGTGGGGGATTTAGTCTGGTTATCTTCTCATCATGTTCCTATGAAGGTTTCTTCCCCTAAGTTCAAGCCTTGGTTTATTGGTCCTTATAAGATTTCTGAGATTATCAATCCAGTGTCTTTTCGTTTGGCCCTTCCAGCCTTTTTTGCCATCCACAATGTTTTCCATAGATCGTTGTTGCGGAGATATGTGGTACCTGTGGTTCCCTCTGTGGATCCTCCTGCCCCGGTGTTGGTTGAGGGGGAGTTGGAATATGTGGTTGAAAAAATTTTGGATTCTCGTTTTTCAAGGCGGAGGCTTCAGTATCTTGTCAAGTGGAAGGGTTATGGCCAGGAGGATAATTCTTGGGTGGTTGCCTCCGATGTCCATGCCGCCGATTTGGTTCGTGCTTTTCACTTGGCTCGTCCTGGGGGCTCTGGTGAGGGTTCGGTGACCCCTCCTCAAGGGGGGGGTACTGTTGTGAATTCCGCTCTTGGGCTCCCTCCGGTGGTTTTGAGTGGTATAGCTGCTTCTTGGATTTAGTATCAGCAGCTGCGTCCATTGATCTTCTTTCTGCTCGGCTATATTAGTCTGGCTTTATCCCTCAATCAATGCCAGTTGTCAATTGTTCCTGCCTGGAGGCACGGCTCTTGGATTTCCCAGACACTCTGACTCGTTCTGCAAAGATAAGTCCTTGCTTGTCCTTTTGCAGTCCACTTGTTGTGGACTTATTGTTCAGCACATTCTATGTTTTGCTCATTTGTCCAGCTTATCAGTATGGATCTATTTAGCTAAGCTGGAAGCTCTGGGCTGCAGATTTTGCCCTCCACACCTTTAGTCAGGTGTGGAGATTTTTGCATATCTCTGCGGTGGACTTTTTCAAGTTTTTTATTACTGACCGCACAGTGTTTCTTTCCTTACTTATCTAGCTAGAATTGGCCTCCTTTGCTAAAATCTTGTTTCATACTACGTATGTCATTTCCTTCTCTCACAGTCAATATTTGTGGGGGGCTGTCCTATCCTTTGGGGATTTTCTCTGAGGCAAGATAGCTTTCCTGTTTCTACCTTCAGGGGTAGCTAGTTCTCCGGCTGTGACGAGATGTCCAGGGAGTGACAGGAACATTCCACGGCTACTGCTAGTGTTGTGTTAAGATCAGGGATTGCGGTCTGTATAGTTACCACCTGCCCAGAGCTAGTCGCATGTCGCTCCTAAATTACCAGTCCATAACAGCTGGCCCGTCAGGTATTCCCCTTTCCCAGTCCTCTTCCACTGCCCCCTTTTTTTGGGGCTCATCCCGCCAGCGACAGAGGGCTTCTGACAGGTCAATCATGCCCGAGTTTTTGCACTTGAGCTCGGTTTTACACGAAGCAATCAAGGCTTTAGGTGACCGAATGGATGTTTCTCATAACCTCTTGAATTGCCGTATCCAGGAGGTCACCAAAAGCCTTGATCAAGTTAAAGCCGACCTCCAGAGGCCAGCTCATCATTTTTTCAACCAAATTCAGCAGGGCATGTCGGAACACCTTAGCCCTGATCTCCAGCTCAGTGTGATGCAGGCCTGCAATGCTTCTTTTGTGCAGGCTATGCAGCAGAGTCGTTATTCACAGCAGACAGTGGCGGCATATCCAACTGTGCCATCACTGTCAGGATTAACCTCCTTGCCCACCTCTGCTGCATACCAGTGCACGGCCATCTCAATTCCTTCCACAGGCGGACTCCACTACAGCGCCAACACCATGACGAGTGCAGTTGGACATCCCACCGCCACCACCGTGACCACCGCTGCTCCGGCTTGGACCTCCTCCACTGACACCATGATGCAGCAGGACCCTGGCATGGCTTTCAGGCCCGGACCCACTACGATACAGCAGGACCCTGGCGTGTCTTTCCGGCCGGGACCCACTACGATGCAGCAGGACCCTGGCGTGTCTTTCCGGCCCGGACCCACCATGATGCAGCAGGACCCTGGCGTGTCTTTCCGGCCCTGACCCACCACGATGCAGCAGGACCCTGGCGTGTCTTTCCGGCCCGGACCCACCACGATGCAGCAGGACCCTGGCGTGTCTTTCCGGCCCGGACCCACCACAATGCAGCAGGACCCTGGTGTGTCTTTCCGGCCCGGACCCACCACGATGCAGCTGGACCCTGGCGGGTCTTTCCGACCCGGACCCACTACGATGCAGCAGGACCCTGGCGTGTCTTTCCGGCCTGGACCCACCACGATGCAGCAGGACCCTGGCGTGGCTTTATGTTTCCCCCCAACACGGCGCACAAGGACTCTGGCATGGGTGAGCGCTCGACAAGCGCAATGGACTGTGAGACAGTGCAGCCGGACCCTGTTGGGTCTCCTGCCACCACGGTACAGCATATGAGCCCACCAAGACATCCCCCTACCAAGCAAAGCCAAAAAAATCAGAAAAAAAAAAACTTCTTAGTATTCCTCCCCCTTCACCTACCGATGTGTCTGTATTGTCAGTTTTGTCTCACCCTTCCAGTGTGTCTCAAGCCTCTCATGTTTCAAGCCCCATCCCCGAACTTCCAGACCCTTCTAGTTTTATTTCCCCTTCTCCTGCCTCCTCTGCATTGTCCATGGTTAGCCAGGCCTCAGTTCTTCACACCCCCCGTTTACATCACTCAACCCCAAGCCGGCGCGGTTCAAAAAAATAATTTTTTTACATTGTTAACTAAATAAAAAAAGTTTGCTTTGCCACAATCTTGTTTGGTTTATTGTGCCTATCGCCACCGGCAACACACACCGTGCGCCAAGAAACTTCGCCACAGTTATTTTTTGGGCCACAACGTATCTCCAGTAGTTAAACATACAAGACTGCAGCTATATGTGTGTCTTTAGTATACAGATATGAGGTGGCCCCAAAAATATAACATGTATATCCATAATCTCTTTTTGTATATGCCTAGTGTGGCAGTATTAAGAGAAAATGGTGGAAATACAGTGCAGTCCTCTACTGAACAGGTCAGGTGTCCATAAACTGAAAAGTTATGACACCTGACCTGTTGAGTTGATAACTGCCTTGTATAAATAACCACTAGGGTTGAGCAAAACAGATCTGCCAATTTCAAAAGTCGTCGACTTTTGGCAAAGTTGGGTTTGGTGAAACCCCATCCGATCTCACTGTGGGATCGGGTCGGCCGACGGCGATCTTCGCTCCAAAGTCTGGTTTCTCGTTTTATTTATATATATATATATATATATATATATATATATATATATATACACTCACCGGCCACTTTATTAGGTACACCATGCTAGTAACGGGTTGGACCCCCTTTTGCCTTCAGAACTGCCTCAATTCTTCGTGGCATAGATTCAACAAGGTGCTGGAAGCATTCCTCAGAGATTTTGGTCCATATTGACATGATGGCATCACACAGTTGCCGCAGATTTGTCGGCTGCACATCCCAAAGATGCTCCATACAAGGCAGGATGGATCCATGCTTTCATGTTGTTTACGCCAAATTCTGACCCTACCATCCGAATGTCGCAGCAGAAATCGAGACTCATCAGACCAAGCAACGTTTTTCCAATCTTCTACTGTCCAATTTCGATGAGCTTGTACAAATTGTAGCCTCAGTTTCCTGTTCTTAGCTGAAAGGAGTGGTACCCGGTGTGGTCTTCTGCTGCTGTAGCCCATCTGCCTCAAAGTTCGATGCACTGTGCGTTCAGAGATGCTCTTAGGCCTACCTTGGTTGTAACGGGTGGCGATTTGAGTCACTGTTGCCTTTCTATCAGCTCGAACCAGTCTGCCCATTCTCCTCTGACCTCTGGCATCAACAAGGCATTTCCGCCCACAGAACTGCCGCTCACTGGATTTTTTTTCTTTTTCGGACCATTCTCTGTAAACCCTAGAGATGGTTGTGCGTGAAAATCCCAGTAGATCAGCAGTTTCTGAAATACTCAGACCAGCCCTTCTGGCACCAACAACCATGCCACGTTCAAAGGCACTCAAATCACCTTTCTTCCCCATACTGATGCTCGGTTTGAACTGCAGGAGATTGTCTTGACCATGTCTACATGCCTAAATGCACTGAGTTGCAGCCATGTGATTGGCTGATTAGAAATTAAGTGTTAACAAGAAGTTGGACAGGTGTACCTAATAAAGTGGCCAGTGAGTGTATATATATAGTGTCATTGAGACATATATATATATATATATTTACTTCAGCGCGATATATTTTAAAAGCCTGAAATTGAATTTCCGGATTTACAAACCGAACATGATATGAGACATGGTTTACATACAGTAAACCATGTCATATCCCCCTTTTTTTTGCATGTTCCACACTACAAATGTTAGTAGTGTGTAGGGGCAAAATTTTGGCTCTGTAGCTTTTAAAATAAAGTGTTAAATTGCGGAAAAATTTGGCGTGGGCTCCCGCGCAATTTTCTCCGCCAGAGTGGTAAAGCCAGTGACTGAGGGCAGATATTAATAGACTAGAGAGGGTCCATGGTTATTGGCCCCCCCTGGCTACAAACATCTGCCCCCAGCCACCCCAGAAAAGGCACATCTGGAAGATGCGCCAATTCTGGCACTTGGCCTCTCTCTTCCCACTCCCGTGTAGCGGTGGGATATGGGGTAATGAAGGGTTAATGTCACCTTGCTATTGTAAGGTGACATTAAGCCAGGTTAATAATGGAGAGGCGTCAAATATGACACCTATCCATTATTAATCCAATAGTACTAAAGGGTTAATAAAACACACACACATTATTAAAAAGTATATTAAAAGTCAGTTATAGACATCCAACCCCTGGAATGCAAAAACATTAGAATCAACAGCTGTGTAAGTGTCAGAAGCAATTTCTGTGCGTTGTTCCACATATTTTTTAGACCAGCCTTTGCACCAGCATTACAGAGTACAAGTCTGACAAGTTGTCAACGACTGGAGAGGATGTGCAGGAGTATCAAAAGCTCGATATCAATTCCATCAGGGGGAATTTGGACCCTTTTGCATTTTGGTCTTCAAAAATGGAAGAGTTGCCTGAGCTCGCTTGTCACATCTTGGTGGTTTTGTCATGCCCGCCAGCCTGCATTCTCTCAGAACGTGTCTTCAGTGCTGCTGGTAGTGTCCTGATAGATAAGCACACCCAGCTCTCCACTGAAAGTGTAGACCTCCTAATTTTCATCAAGATGAAGTCATTTATCACCAATGAATTTTGCACCCCAGTCGCAGACTGTACAGACTAGGTGATGGTGTAGTTTTAGTGTGCAGCATTGATATCGCATTTTTGCAGTGTGTCACACCCTTATCATGGCTTCTGTGCCTGCTGTTGCTACTGCTGCTGATGTTATAAACAATTTTTGGAAATGTTTAGTGTCACGATGGTATGAAATACCAATAAGTTTAGTTCTCTTGCTAGCATGCTGTGGGCTAAGCCCCCTCCTTGGAGTGATTCAGCAACAGCTCGTAGCTGCAAGTTCCTGACTTTCCTTCTCAGAGAGTGTGGGGGTTATGAGAGCCAAGGTATTTACGACCGGCATTTCCTGCCGTGTAAGCTCTTGCCCAGCTTTAACTGGATTAGAAACTTCTAGAACCATGAAAGTTCTTTGTTTGGTTTTTGTAAGATATTAAGCAAACCATCTAAGCTAAGAGCACGAAACTACATATTCTTACTTCCACTCGGTGGACCTACCCAGCACTCTAAACACGGGCGTCTAACTCCATCTGGTGAAGAAGTAGGGATTTCTCTGTAAATATGTATCCCAGACAGGGCATATTTGATCTAATTGGAATGCCCACGATAATACGAGATGAATGCTGGTTATGGTACGTTTATGACATGTTCTGTAGCGAAGTTACGGGCATCAGATATATTTAATGCCCAGTTAGTGAAACCGAAGAAGTAGGAGGGTTTGGAAAAGCCAGCCCTTTCTGTGAGGTCACAGGCTGTAGGTTTTAAGTGCTGGCCGGCGTCCAAGAGTGTCAGATTTGAGTTTTTACCTGAAGAGCCCAGAGTGCACGCCCTGATGCACTGGGATAGATGGAAAGTTCCCCTAGCCTGTTGCCTGCAATGCTTTGAACAACTGTAAGTGTTATTTCTCATGTAATCCTTTGTTTTTTTATAATTACCTTGTACATATTTGCAATTGTCTCATTTGTAACATTTTTGTAAAATATTTTGATAAAGCACTGCCTACATTTTGTGGGGTATATTATTTCATGCCAGTTCTTTCTCCATGCTCTAAAAACGTACCCTGTCTCTTGAAGGGAAATTACGCTACTGTTTTGGGTTAGCTTCAGACTCGTTTAATCGAAGCTGGTGGCAGTGATACCATACTGTGTGTACTTTGGGTGTCACTGTAGCGACTGCGGCTTGATAATTATTGTTGCTGCCTGCAGCATGCCCAATAGCCAGTACATAGCAGGCAGCCTTTCTGGTGACTATTTACCCTAGGTGCAGTACCTAACCTGACCTGATAGAAAGGGGGGCGCCAGAGAGCTGCAAGGACTCACACCGTGACTTTAAGACTCCAAATTGGGTCTCCATCTGGTGGTTTGCCCTTGGTGGTAGGGGTGTCAGAGCTCCATTATACTATTTCTACTCTTGAGAAATTGATGTCACTGTAGTGGAGTATGACAATATTTTTGGGAAATTTGGAGGCTCTAAGTTTGGTTTCCATCTGATGGTTGCCTGTAGTGCAAAGGGGTGTCAGTGCCCCATTATACTATTTCTACTCTGAGGAAATTAATTCCACTTTATTGGTTTGCGACAATAATTTTTTTGAAATGTTTAGGCTCCAAGTTAGGTCTCCATTTGGTGGGTTGCCTGTAGTGGAAGGGGTGTCAGTGCCCCATTATACTATTTCTACTCTGGGGAAATTGATGCTATTTTAGTGGTGTGTGACAAAAATTTTGGTAATGTGGAGACTACAAGTTGGGTCTCCATCTGGTGAGTGCATATAGTATAAGGGGTTTCAGTGCCCCTTTATACTATTTCTACTCTGTGGAAATTGATGCCACTTTAGTGATGTGTGACAATAATTTTTGGAAATGTGGAGACTGCAAGTTGGGTTTCCATTTGGTGGGTTGCTTGTAGTGGAAGGAGTGTCAGAGCTCCATTATACTCTTTCTAATCTGGTGAAATTGATGCCACTTTAGTGGTGTGTGATAATAATTTTTGGAAATATGGAGACTCCAAGTTGGCTCTCCATCTGGTGGGTTGCTTGTAGTGGCAGGAGTGTCAGAGCTCCATTATACTATTTCTACTCTGAGGAAATTGATGCTACTTTAGTGGTGTTTGTCTGTTTGACAATAATTTTTGGAAATGTGGAGACTCCAAGTTGGGTCTCCATCTGGTGGGTTTCTTGTAGTGGCAGGGGTGTCAGAGTCCCACTATACTATTTCTACTTTGGTGAAATTGATGCCTCTTTAGTGACAATTAGTGTTGAGCGATACCGTCCGATACTTGAAAGTATCGGTATCGGAAAGTATCGGCCGATACCGGCAAAGCATCGGATCTAATCAGATACCGATACCCGATACCAATACAAGTCAATGGGACTCAAGTATCGGACGGTATCCCTGATGGTTCCCAGGGTCTGAAGGAGAGGAAACTCTCCTTCAGGCCCTGGGATCCATATTAATGTGTAAAAGAAAGAATTAAAATAAAAAAATATTGCTATACTCACCTCTCCGACGCAGCCTGGACCTTACCGAGGGAACCGGGAGCCTTCTTTGCTTAAAATGCGCGCGTTTCCTGCCTTCCGTGACGTCACGGCTAGTGATTGGTTGCGTGCCGCCCATGTGGCCGCGACGCGACCAATCACAGCAAGCTGTGACGTAATTTTCAGGTCCTGAATGCCTAATTCTAGGCATTCAGGATTTGAAAATTACGTTACGGCTTGTGATTGGTCGTGTCGCGGTCACATGGGCGATGCAACCAATCACAAGCCGTAACGTCACGGGAGGCAGGAAACGCGCGCATTTTAAAATTACGTCACGGCTTGTGACTGGTTGCGTGCCGCCCATGTGACCGCGACGCGACCAATCACAGCAAGCCGTGACGTAATTTTCAGGTCCTGAATGCCTAATTCATAATTCTGAATGCCTAATTCATAATAAAACGGTTTATTTTCCGCAGCATGTCAATTCTTTGTGCGGATTCCGCAGCGGTTTTACACCTGCTCCATAATAGGAAACCGCAGTAGAATCCGCAGAAAATCCACAGTAAATCCGAGATAAATCCGCAGGAAAAACACAGTGTTTTTGCCCTGCGGATTTATCAAAATCAGTGCTGAAAAATCCGCACACCAGTCCGCAGTGTGTGCACATAGCCTTATTTTCAGTATGATGCCCCCCACAGAACCCCATATAGTATAAAGACCCCCACAGTCCTTCATACAGTATGATGGCTCCCCAGTCTTTGATACCATATAATGGCCCCCACAGCCTCATATACACAGAGCAATGTCCCCAACAGCACCCTACAAAATTTGATATCCACCACAACCCCCTACACAGTATGGTAACTACAGCCCCCTATGCAGTATAATGTCCACCACAGTCCCCTCTGCAGTATGGTCATCACAGCCTCCCAAATAATGTCTCTCACAGTGTCATATACAGTATGGGCATCAAATCCCCCCAGTATAATGTCCCCCACAGCCCAATATATACAGTGGGGAAAAAACGTATTTAGTCAGCCACCAATTGTGCAAATTTTCCCACTTAAAAAGATGAGAGAGGCCCGTAATTTACATCATAGATAGACCAAAACTATGAGAGTCAAAATTAGAAAACCAATCCAGAAAATCACCTTGTCTGATTTCGCAAGATTTAGTTTGAAACTTATGGTGGAAAATAAGTATTTGATCACCTAAAACATGCAAGATTTCTGACTCTCACAGACCTGTAACTTCTTCTTTAAGAGGCTTCTCTGTCCTCCACACTTTATCTGTAGTAATGGCACCTGTTTGAACTTGTTATCAGAATTAAAAACACCTGTTCACAACCTCAAACAGTCACACTCCAAACTCAACTATGGTGAAGACCAAAGAGCTGTCAAAGGACACCAGAAACAAAATTGTAGCCCTGCACCAGTCTGGGAAGACTGAATCTGCAATAGGCAAGCAGCTTGGTGTGATGAAAACAACTGTGGGAGCAACAATAAGTAAATGGAAGACATACAAGACCACGGATAATTTCCCTCAGTCTGGGGCTCCACAGAAGATCTCACCCGGTGGGGTCAAAATGATTGCAAGAATGGTGAGCAAAAATCCCAGAACCACACGAGGGGACCTAGTGAATGACCTGCATAGAGCTAGAACCACCGTAACAAAGGGTACCATCAGTAATACACTACACCACCAGGGACTCAGATCCTACTGTGCCAGACGTGTCCCCCTGCTTAAGCCAGTACATTTCCGGGCCCATCTAAAGTTTTCTAAAGAGCATTTGGATTATCCAGAAGAATATTGGGAGATAGTCTTATGGTCTGATGAAACCAAAGTTGAAATGTTTGGTAGAAACAAAACTCATCATATTTGGAGGAGACAGAATGCTGAATTGCATCAAAAGAGCACCATACCTACTGTGAAGCATGGGGGTGGCAACATCATGCTTTGGGGCTGTTTCTCTGCAAAGGGACCAGGACGACTGATCAGTGTACATGAAAGAATGAATGGGGCCATGTATCCTGAGATTTTGAGTGCAAACCTCCTTCCATCAGCAAGGACATTGAAAATGAAACGTGGATGGGTCTTTCAGCATGATAATGATCCCAAGCACACCGCCAGGGCAATGAAGGAGTGGCTTTGTAAGAAGCATATGAAGGTCCTGAAGTGGCCTAGCCAGTCTCCAGATCTCAATCCCATAGAAAACCTTTGGAGGGAGTTGAAAGTATGTGTTGCCCAGCGACAGGCCCAAAATATCACTGCTCTAGAGGAGATCTGCATAGAGGAATGGGCCAACATACTACCAACAGTGTGTGCCAACCTTGTGAAGACTTACAGAAAACGTTTGACCTCTGTCATTGCCAAAAAAGGATGCATAACAAAATATTGAGATGAACTTTTGTTAATGGCCAAATACTTATTTTCCACCATAATTTGCAAAATAAATCTTTCCAAATCAGACAAGGTGATTTTCTGGATTTGTTTTCTCATTTTGACTCTCATAGTTGTGATCTACCTTTGATGTCAATTACAGGCCTCTCTCATCTTTTTAAGTATGAGAATTTGCACAATTGTTGGCTGACTAAAACTTTTTTCCCCACTGTAGTATGGACACCACAACCTTCATATAAGGTCCCCGACAGCACCCATTACAGTATAGTCACAACAGACACCAGTATAATGTCTCCTACTGCCCCTTATATGGTATAATGTTTCCTAAAGCCACCTAAACAGTATGATGTCCCGACAGACCCCTATACAGTAGGTTGTCCCCACAGGCCACATAAAATATCACTCACAGCCCCTCATACAGTTTGATGTTCTCACAGGCCACATATAATGCCCACCATGCACTCCATGTAATATGATATCCCCATTGTTACGGAGACGCGGGTTCAGTGGGTGCTCTTGTCCGCTGGCCCGGCTGTCTTTAGCAAGACTGCATGGACCATGGCTCATACCATTGAACGCCCGCTCTATCTCCCAGTGGGAAATACACTACACAGACAACACAGAGTTAAGGTAAAACAGGGTGGCAATACTTTATTGAACCACAGCACACAATAGCAAACAGAACATTCCCCACATGTCATATAAAATATCACTGCATCTCCACGTATTTCCAGTATGACACAATGTCAGAGCTCCCAGGGTCACTACTCCATCTGTGGATGAACGCACAGAGAAGGGGTAACGACAAGCATAGGGAGATGACCAAGAACTGTCCATAGAGTCCATACAAGGTCCAAAGCCAGTTGACATGATGTCAGAGCTCCCAGGTTCGCTACTCCATCTGTGGATGAACGCACAGAGAAGGGGTCACGACAAGCATAGGGAGATGACCAAGAACTGTCCATAGAGTCCATACAAGGTCCAAAGCCAGTTGACATGATGTCAGAGCTCCCAGGTTCGCTACTCCATCTGTGGAGGAACGCACAGAGAAGGGGTAACGACAAGCATAGGGAGATGACCAAGAACTGTCCATAGAGTCCATACAAGGTCCAAAGCCAGTTGACACGAGAGTCACCACCTGGCTTATTTGACCATCTCCATGGAACCAGGCGACCAGCGGGTCCCAACCCTGGCTTTCTCCAAACATATCCATGGTGCAGAGATGGTCACTGGATCAGATCTGTGTCCTTCCAACCGGAGCCGAATACCCCTAGGTTGTATCCTATAGAATCCTAGATCAGTCTCCCTCGTGATAGTGCCATGATGAATTGGCTGCAGTCCTTTCTCTTGTCTGTTGGGTGGTTTTCAGAATGTCTGGCTGGTAGCTCTATCTTACTTCCAACTCTCAAGATGTGAACTCTCAGGGTACCGTCTCACATAACGATTTACCAACAATCACGACCAGCGATACGACCTGGCCGTGATCGTTGGTAAGTGGTTGTGTGGTCGCTGGGGAGCTGTCACACAGTCAGCTCTCCAGCGACCAACGATGCCGAAGGCCCCGGGAAACCAGGGTAAACATCGGGTTACTAAGCGCAGGGCCGCGCTTAGTAACCCGATGTTTACCGTGGTTACCAGCGTAAAAGTAAAAAAAACAAAACAGTACATACTTACATTCCGGTGTCTGTCCCCCAGCGTTCTGCTTCTCTCCACTGTGTCTCTGCCAGCCGGAAAGCACAATGGTGACGTCACCGCTGTGCTCGCTTTCCGGCCGGCGCTCACAGTGCAGAGAAGCAGAACGCCGGGGGACAGACACCGGAATGTAAGTATGTACTGTTTGGGTTTTTTTTACTTTTACGCTGGTAACCACGGTAAACATCGGGTTTTAAGCGCGGCCCTGGGCTTAGTAACCCGATGTTTACCCTGGTTACAAGCGAACGCATCGCTGGATCGCTGTCACACACAACGATCCAGCGATGACAGCGGGAGATCCAGCAACGAAAGAAAGTTCCAAACGAGCTGCTACGACGTACGATTCTCAGCAGGGTCCCTGATCGCTGCTGCGTGTCAGACACAGCGATATCGTATGGATATCGTTGGAACGTCACGGATCGTACCGTCGTAGCAACAAAAGTGCCACTGTGTGACAGTACCCTCAGTCTTTTTATACCCAAGGCATGTAAGCTATTTTTAGAATTACCCAGGGTCTTTCAGTCCAACATCAAGATAAGGCAAACAATGGTGATGGGATTAAGTAGCACTATTAGCATATAAGCACACATCAATAAACAAAGCCCAACACACTCAATGTACAGTCACCATTACAGACCTACACAGCATGTTAGGGTACTGTCACACAGTGCAATTTTCGTCGCTACGACGGCACGATCCGTGACGTCGCAGCGTCGTATGATTATCGCTCCAGCGTCGTAGACTGCGGTCACACTTTGCAATCACGGTGCTGGAGCGATGCCGAAGTCCCCGGGTAACCAGGGTAAACATCGGGTTACTAAGCGCAGGGCCGCGCTTAGTAACCCGATGTTTACCCTGGTTACCAGCGTAAACGTTAAAAAAACATACAGTACATACTTACATTCCGGTGTCTGTCCCCGGTGTCTCAGCTTCTCTGCACTGTGTGAGCACCATAGCCGGAAAGCAGAGCGGTGACGTCACCGCGTCACCGCTGTGCTCGCTTTCCGGCCGGCAGGCGCTCACACAGTGCAGAGAAGCCGAGACGCCGGGGACAGACACCGGAATGTAAGTATGTACTGTTTTTTTTTTAACGTTTACGCTTGTAACCAGGGTAAACATCGGGTTACTAAGCGCGGCCCTGCACTTAGTTACCCGATGTTTACCCTGGTTACAAGCGAACACATCGCTGGATCGCTGTCACACACAACGATCCAGCGATGTCAGCGGGTGATCAAGCGACGAAAGAAAGTTCCAAACGATCTGCTACGACGTACGATTCTCAGCATGATGTCTGATCGCAGTAGCGTGTCAGACACAGCGATATCGTAACGATATCGCTAGAACGTCACGAATCGTGCCGTCATAGCGATCAAAATTGCACTGTGTGACAGTACCCTTAGATAGTATATCAGTTGGCAAGTCTGTATTCCTGACCCACCAGACACAAACACTCAAATGCACAAGCCAATATACAGATGAAAAGCCAGTTCTTATTGGTCTGCAAAAACGTAGCTGTCTGGGTAATTAAGATACAATCTGGTTTCTTCACACCCATAGCCTAGGTATAATGTCCCTCACAGTCCTCCGTATAATATAATATCCCCCACCATACCTCATATATGCTGATGTCCTACAGCTTCTCATATATGATGTCGCCGACAGCTCCTCATATATTATGATGTCCCGCATAAGTCCTTTTAAATTATATTGTCTCCCACAGACCCTCATATAATATGATGTTTCCCCATTGATCCTCAAATAATATGTCTCCCACAGCACCTCATGTACTATAATGTCCTCTAAAACCCCTCTTCCACTTTGATGTCCCCCACATAATATTGTGTCCCCTACAGCTTGACATATACTATGATGTCCACCACAACCCCTCATGTGACAACCCCCACAGTCCCTCAGATGTCCTCACAAGACTTCATGTAAAGTACCCCACTGCTTCTCCTGAAATATGATGACCCCCATGGCCACCATTTAGTGGCTTAAATAATAAGAAAAATAAAAAACCTAGATTCACCTAATGCAGGCTTCTCATTTGCCACAGCCCACATCTCCTCTTCTTATCTTGCATTGCAGTGGGCTCTGGATGGTGCAAGGAAGTGATGTACCTTACATGGAAATGCCTTCCAGCAAGGCGCAGACCAGAAGTAGCTTGCAAGAACAATGTAAAGTGGTGACGTATTATTACAACCTGCAGCAGAAAAATATTTAGAATTGAGAGTCCTCAGTGGTTGATACCTTTTAATGGCTAACTGAAAAGATGGTAACAAATTGCAAGCTTTCGAGACTACATAGGTCTCTTCATCAGGCAAAGACTAAAACAAATTCTGAAGAATCACATATTTATGCACAACATAGTATAGAAAAAATCCATGTTTTTTTTTCCCCTCTCCCTTTTTTTTTTTTCTATACTATGTTGTGCATAAATATGTGATTCTTCAGAATTTCTTTTAGTCTTTGCCTGATGAAGAGACCTGAGTAGTCTCGAAAGCTTGCAATTTGTTACCATCTTTTCAGTTAGCCATTAAAAGGTATCAACCACTGAGGACTCTCAATTCTAAATATTTTTCTATCTACTGGCTAACACGGTACCAAGATATATTTCTTTCCTGTATCAACCTGCAGCAGTGAAGCTGGAAATATGACTTTGGATGCAACTGAGGGATGCATGTCACGTTCTATAGACCTTTGGAGAGGTGACAAATTTGTCATTTGGGACACTGATCAGAAATAAAAAAAAACTACATATATTATAAACAGTAAATAGAAAATGATCAGTTGCACATTAAGTTTAGTAGCTCTAAAGACTCATTATGACCCGATTAATTATGGTGTGTATGCCAGAACTCAGACATTTCGCAAAAATATAGCAACTTTTGGCATTTGCATGTTTATCCTAGCCAGCTACAACAAATATGGGTGTAGCATGGGAGAGAAAGGGCATGTTTTTGCCCACCAATGAAGTTAATGAAAAGTTACGCCACTTTGGTATGTAACTTACTTCAGAAATGTATTTCAGTTGTTGACTGGAGTACATTTGTAGCAGCAGCGCACGCCAGTTAAGAGAAGGACCCAGCTCATTAAGTGGCACGCGCCTCTTAATGAATTAATACTCCAGCGAACCAATTTACTAAGACGCGTGTGCACAATGCCAGTCTAAATGAATAGGTCCCTCAATCTAGATACAGATGAAATGGATTTATTTTATCTACTGCAGATCTTACAGATATAATGAACTAACAACGCAAGATGAAGAAGGAGATGGGATGATTTAATGAATTGGATCCTTTAAGACTATGTATGTCCCCTACCTAAAATAGGGAGTAAAAATGTTGTTTGTGCAGCTGAGGGAGATATTTCCTGTATGTTTTCTTTAAATTTCTTGTATAGTTCTGCTAAAAGAACAATATAAAAATAACACTTATTTATCAAAGCACATAATTATATGTTATCATTAACCCCTTAATTTAAATGAGGTAAATATTGTAAAATTCCAAAGGAAACTATTGAGAATTCTTTTAATCTTGCATCTGAAAAACTTACTGCATGCAAGCCACCAAAAATACCTTTAATGTTCCAATTTAACATATGCAAATTAGAAATTAAACCCCAAAATAACGTGCTTTTCCGATTTTATTTCATTAAGAAATGTGACATCATTAAAATGTTTTGCATTGCTGTAAATGTAAATCCGGAGACATTAATGTGTAGAAAATAACTTTTGTATATTATTTTTGTCAGGAGAGAGCCATGAGTAATACATGGTTGTAAAATTTTGTACTGTTGAAAAAATACTTAATCATCCTAAAATATAAACTGAAAAACATCCAAAACCGAACAGACAATGAGTGATCATTAGCAGAAATCCAAGATAATTGGACTTGTACATCCTAATTTCTGTATCCAAAAAAAACTAAATTTAGCTCTAAAATTTGGCACAGTATACAGATTCTAAAATAGTACTGTAATACTGTAATATAATATCATCATCAGAGTGACAGCAATATCAAATCTTATGTGTGTCAATGCAGATGCTGACAGTAACTTGGCAAATATATGCTGTAACCCAGCCAACCAATTTAAGTAAAGATGTCATTTCTCCAAATGCCGAAAATTCAGTCATACTTTTTCTTACCCTAGGCTCAAGTCAACCAAGGTTAAATAATAATTAAGTAAGGGGTTCCTAGGCCAATAGGCTAAGCACATTGCTTGATAGGATAACTAATGAGAGACATCTTTTGACTGCAAATCTTCCATAGATTTCCCCGGGTTTCAATATTTATTATCTTTAAAATATACACTAAGAAAGCAGACAATGTGGACAAATGGAGATAGGAGAAGATATGTTGAGAGAGCTAATAAATGAAATGAGCACAGGAGCCTGAGGAACTGGTTGAACCTACTAAAAATATATACTTTTCTTGCAATAAATTCCTGTACACCACTCTGTTGTCCATGCAATCCTCCACAAGGTTGTAGCAATATGGAGAAATCCAGGAATCAGGGAACCAGAAGTCTCCTATTAGTAGGAGCAATCACGTTTCCGCTGTGCAGGGCCTTTATCAAGCCATGCATATCCCTCTTTATCTAAAAACTCAAGAAGTATTCTTTTTATGTCTAACCCAAGTGAGATAGCCATCATGTAAACATTCAATAAGCTGAGAGCTTTGACCGTTGAGGGATGTACTCACCTTGTACCGAGCGTCTCCTCCCTGCAGTCCACGGATCCAAAATGGCCGTGGGGTTGCATCCGGGTACTGCAGGGAGTACTCCTGGGTCCACAGCAGGCGCTGGTAAGCCTGCAGCGCTGTCAGTCAGATCGCTGATCTGACAGAGTGCTGTGCAAACTGTCAGATCAGTGATCTGTGATGTCCCCCCTGGGATAAAGTAAAAAAGTTTAAAAAAAAAATCCACATGTGTAAAAAAAAAAAAAAATCCTAAATAAAGAAAAAAAAAATATTATTCCCATAAATACATTTCTTTATCTAATTAAAAAAAAGAACAATAAAAGTACACATATTTAGTATCACCGCATCGGTAATGACCCAACCTATAAAACTGTCCCACTAGTTAACCCCTTCAATGAACACCGTAAGAAAAAAAAAAACGAGCCAAAAAACAACGCTTTATTATGATACCGCTGAACAAAAAGTGGAATAACACACGATCAAAAGGATGGATATAAATAAACATGGTACCGCTGAAAATGTCATCTTGTCCCGCAAGAAACAAGCTGCCATACAGCATCATAAGCAAAAATATAAAAAAGTTATAGTCCTCAGAATAAAGCGATGCCAAAATAATTATTTTCTCTATAAAATAGCTTTTATCGTATAAAAGCGCCAAAACATAAAAAAATGATATAAATGAGATATCGCTGAAATCGTACTGACAAGATGAATAAAACTGCTTTATCAATTTTACCAAACGTGGAACGGTATAAATGCCTCCCCCAAAAGAAATTCATGAATAGCTGGTTTTTGGTTATTCTGCCTCACAAAAATTGGAATAAAAAGTGATTAAAAAATGTCATGTGCCCGAAAATGTTACCAATAAAAACCTCAACTCGTCCTGCAAAAAACAAGACCTCACATGACTCTGTGGACCAAAATATGGAAAAATTATAGGTCTCAAAATGTGGAGACGCAAAAACTTTTTTGCTATAAAAAGCGTCTTTTAGTGTGTGACAGCTGCCAATCATAAAAATCCGATATAAAAAAATGCTATAAAAGTAAATCAAACCCCCCTTCATCACCCCCTTAGTTAGGGAAAAATAATAAAATTAAAAAAATGTATTTATTTCCATTTTCCCATTAGGATTAGGGCTAGGGTTAGGGTTAGGGCTAGGGTTAGGGTTAGGGTTAGGGCTAGGGTTAGGGCTAGGGTTAGGGTTAGGGCTAGGGTTAGGGCTAGGGTTAGGGCTAGGGTTGGAGCTAAAGTTAGAGTTAGGGTTGGGGCTAAAATTAGGGTTAGGGTTGGGGCTAAAGTTAGGGTTAAGGTTGGGGCTAAAGTTAGGGTGAGGGTTTGGATTACATTTACGGTTGGGATTAGGGTAAGGGGTGTGTCAGGGTTAGGGGTGTGGTTAGGGTTATCATTGGGATTAGGGTTAGGGGTGTATTTGGATTAGGGTTTCAGGTAGAATTGGAGAGTTTCCACTAAAAATCATTTTTGTGGAAAAAAAATATTTTTTATTTTCACGGCTCTGCATTATAAACTGTAGTGAAACACTTGGGGATTTAAAGTTCTCACAACACATCTAGATCAGTTCCTTAGGAGGTCTAGTTTCCAATATGGGGTCACTTCTTGGGGTTTCTACTGTTTGGGTACATCAGGGGCTCTGCAAATGCAACGTGACGCCTGCAGACCAATCCATCTAAGTCTGCATTCCAAATGGCTCTCCTTCCCTTCCAAGCTCTGCCATTCGCCCAAACAGTGGTTCCCCCCACATACGGGGTATCAGCGTACTCAGGACAAATTGGACAACAACTTTTGGGGTCCAATTTCTACTGTTACCCTTGGAAAAATACAAAACTGGGGGCTAATATATCATTTTTGTGAAAAAAAAATAATTTTTATTTTCACGGCTCTGCGTTATAAACTGTAGTGAAACACTTGGGGGTTCAAAGCTCTCAAAACACATCTAGATAAGTTCCTTAGGGGGTCTACTTTCCAAAATGGTGTCACTTGTGGGGGGTTTTAATGTTTAGGCACATCAGGGGCTCTCCAAACGCGACATGGTGTCCCATCTCAATTCCAGTCAATTTTGCATTGAAAAGTCAAACGGCGCTCCTTCCCTTCCAAGCACTGCCATGCGCCTAAACAGTCGTTTACCCCTGCATATGAGGTATCAGCATACTCAGGACAAATTGCACAACAACTTCTGGGGTCCAATTTCTTCTCTTACCCTTGGGAAAATAAAAAATTGGGGGTGAAAAGATTATTTTTGTGAAAAAATATGATTTTTTATTTTTACGGCTCTGCATTATAAACTTCTGTGAAGCACTTGTTGGGTGAAAGTGCTCACCACACATCTATATAAGTTCCTTAAGGGGTCTACTTTCCAAAATGGTGTCACTTGTGGGGGGTTTTAATGTTTAGGCACATCAGGGGCTCTCCAAATGCGACATGGTGTCCCATCTCAATTCCAGTCAATTTTGCATTGAAAAGTCAAACGGCGCTCCTTCCCTTCCGAGCTCTGCCATGCGCCCAAACAGTCGTTTACCCCCACATATGGGGTATCAGTGTACTCAGGACAAATTGCACAACAACTTTTGGGGTCCAATTTCTTCTCTTACCCTTGGGAAAATAAAAAATTGGGGGCGAAAAGATCATTTTTGTGAAAAAATATGATTTTTTATTTTTACGGCTCTGCATTATAAACTTCTGTGAAGCACTTGTTGGGTGAAAGTGCTCACCACACATCTATATAAGTTCCTTAAGGGGTCTACTTTCCAAAATGGTGTCACTTGTGGGGGGTTTTAATGTTTAGGCACATCAGGGGCTCTCCAAATGCGACATGGTGTCCCATCTCAATTCCAGTCAATTTTGCATTGAAAAGTCAAACGGCGCTCCTTCCCTTCCGAGCTCTGCCATGCGCCCAAACAGTGGTTTACCCCCACATATGGGGTATCAGCGTACTCAGGACAAATTGTACAACTTTTGGGGTCCAGTTTCTCCTGTTACCCTTGGTAAAATAAGACAAATTGGAGCTGAAATAAATTTTGTGTGAAAAAAAGTTAAATGTTCATTTTTATTTAAACATTCCAAAAATTCCTGTGAAACACCTGAAGGGTTAATAAACTTCTTGAATGTGGTTTTGAGCACGTTGAGGGGTGCAGTTTTTAGAATGGTGTCACACTTGGGTATTTTCTATCATATACAGGTCCTTCTCAAAAAATTAGCATATAGTGTTAAATTTCATTATTTACCATAATGTAATGATTACAATTAAACTTTCATATATTATAGATTCATTATCCACCAACTGAAATTTGTCAGGTCTTTTATTGTTTTAATACTGATGATTTTGGCCTACAACTCCTGATAACCCAAAAAACCTGTCTCAATAAATTAGCATATCAAGAAAAGGTTCTCTAAACGACCTATTACCCTAATCTTCTGAATCAACTAATTAACTCTAAACACATGCAAAAGATACCTGAGGCTTTTAAAAACTCCCTGCCTGGTTCATTACTCAAAACCCCCATCATGGGTAAGACTAGCGACCTGACAGATGTCAAGAAGGCCATCATTGACACCCTCAAGCAAGAGGGTAAGACCCAGAAAGAAATTTCTCAACAAATAGGCTGTTCCCAGAGTGCTGTATCAAGGCACCTCAATGTTAAGTCTGTTGGAAGGAAACAATGTGGCAGAAAACGCTGTACAACGAGAAGAGGTGACTGGACCCTGAGGAAGATTGTGGAGAAGGACCGATTCCAGACCTTGGGGAACTGAGTCTGGTGGAAAAGCAGTGGACTGAGTCTGGTGTGGAAACATCCAGAGCCACCGTGCACAGGCGTGTGCAGGAAATGGGCTACAGGTGCCGCATTCCCCAGGTAAAGCCACTTTTGAACCATAAACAGCGGCAGAAGCGCCTGACCTGGGCTACAGAGAAGCAGCACTGGACTGTTGCTAAGTGGTCCCAAGTACTTTTTTCTGATGAAAGCAAATTTTGCATGTCATTCGGAAATCAAGGTGCCAGAGTCTGGAGGAAGACTGGGGAGAAGGAAATGCCAAAATGCCTGAAGTCCAGTGTCAAGTACCCACAGTCAGTGGTGTGGGGTGCCATGTCAGCTGCTGGTGTTGGTCCACTGTGTTTCATCAAGGGCAGGGTCAATGCAGCTAGCTATCAGGAGATTTTGGAGCACTTCATGCTTCCTGGCACCTGCTCACAGTGCCAAAACCACTGGTAAATGGTTTACTGACCATGGTATTACTGTGCTCAATTGGCCTGCCAACTCTCCTGACCTGAACCCCATAGAGAATCTGTGGGATATTGTGAAGAGAAAGTTGAGAGACGCAAGACCCAACACTCTGGATGAGCTTAAGGCCGCTATTGAAGCATCCTGGGCCTCCATAACATCTCAGCAGTGTCACAGGCTGATTGCCTCCATGCCACGCCGCATTGAAGCAGTCATTTCTGCCAAAGGATTCCCGACCAAGTATTGAGTGCATAACTGAACATTATTATTTGATGTTTTTTTTGTTTGTTATTAAAAAACACTTTTATTTGATTGGACGGGTGAAATATGCTAATTTATTGAGACAGGTTTTTTGGGTTATCAGGAGTTGTATGCCAAAATCATCAGTATTAAAACAATAAAAGACCTGACAAATTTCAGTTGGTGGATAATGAATCTATAATATATGAAAGTTTAATTGTAATCATTACATTATGGTAAATAATGAAATTTAACATTATATGCTAATTTTTTGAGAAGGACCTGTAGACCCCTCAAAATGACTTCAAATGAGATGTGGTCCCGAAAAAAAATGGTGTTGTAAAAATGAGAAATTGCTGGTCAACTTTTAACCCTTATAACTCCCTAACAAAAAAAAATTTTGGTTCCAAAATTGTGCTGATGTAAAATAGATATGTGGGAAATGTTACTTATTAAGTATTGTGCATGACATATCTCTGTGATTTAAGGGCATAAAAATTCAAAGTTGGAAAATTGCGAAATTTTCAAAATTTTTGCCAAATTTCCATTTTTTTCACAAATAAACGCAAGTTATATCAAATAAATTTTACCACTATCATGAAGTACAATATGTCATGAGAAAACAATGTCAGAATCGCCAAGATCTGTTGAAGCGTTGCAGAGTTATAACCTCATAAAGGGACAGTGGTCAGAATTGTAAAAATTGGCCCGGTCATTAACGTGCAAACCACCCTTGGGGCTTAAGGGGTTAAAATAAAAAAATTGAAAAAAATATATACACGTAAAAAAACACTTTTTCCACCATTAAAAATAATAAAAACATCTGCATATTTGGCATCACTGCAACTATAAAAAACTAATCTGTTGAAATAAAAAAAATAACCTGAAAGTTTAAAGGTATACAGAGAAAGAAAATTAAAACTCTTGTTTTGTCATTACGCTCCCATAAAAAAATAGAAAGAGAGAACCAATTAAATCGTTATATCCAACACAGAATGAAATTAATAAAAACTTCAGCTCATCACACAAAAAACAAGCCATCAAACATCTACATCACAGAAAAACAAATATTTTACGGGTCTCAGAATATAGTGACACAAACCAATTTTTTTCTATTTTTCCAAATTTCTAAAAAAAAATAATTAATAGTTAAACTGTAGCTGTCTATATTATTGTTATTATTTTTAAATATACGACAAGCACGACAAATGACTTGTGATTTGTGTGGATAAAGGTATGATAGTTGTGTTCTAAACTAGTAATAAAAAGTACAAAGTATGTTTAGATAACTTTGTTGTGGTATGGGGTGGAGGGGTGGTCAGACACAATTATTATTAGACACAATTATTGCACAGGGGCCCCCTAGGGTATGTGTCTGCCCCTCGTTGCCACACAGCACCAGCTACAAATCAGTATCTAATCTGATTTGTAAAATCCACTAGTATAAACATACATTAGTGTGCACAAGTCAGGAATGCCTTTCACATTATGGCACAGTTGTATTGATACACAATCCCATAGTCATCTTTTACTGTAACTAATAGTACTGATAAGTCATTCCCAGCAATATATATTTACTGCGCCAAAAGAATATAATCAGTAAATGTATTGAGAATACACTAAATGCTTTAAAACTCTAAAATACACAATTTACTGTGTGGTAGAATAACGAGGTTAAAAGCAAATAAATTATATGGTTGCAAATATCTATAATTTAAAAAAAATATCATGAAGCATTACAAATTTCTAAGATGGGAAAGCATTGCTGGGTTCCCAATATCTGGAGTAGAGCTCTGGAGGAGGTAAGCATGATATCTATTACTTACCATGATGATAGCGGCCATTAATGTGAATGATCAGAACCAATAAAAAGTCCACCAAGTATTTATAACACCTCGTAAGGCCTTCCTCACACGTCCATAAAAAACATATACTGTACATGAAAAATCAGTACCGATGTCATCAGTGTTTTCTATCATTGTGTCATCAGTATATGGTCCTTGTCCATTTTTGCCATAAGTGTGTCATCGGTATTTTTACAGTATGGATAGAGAAAGAAATTACAAAACTTCTATACTTTGCAATGTTAAACACGGATGGCACATGGAAGGCACACTGATGCCACCCATGTACTGACTTGTTTTTCACAGACTTATAGACTTGTATTGCCGGGAATGCAACCATCAGGGGAGACTCTTCAGACCGCCCCTTAGGCTGCCCGACTGAGCCCCCCTGCCGGCGGCGCCCAGGGCACATGCCCCGGCTGCCCCCCCAGATACACCTCTGCTCCACCCTTCCCACAAGAGTCCTTTTTCCAAAAGAAAAATAATTGAAATCTGTTGTTACTATGAGGCTAGTCTACAACATGTGAATTTCTTATAAGATGAAACCTCTTTGCTTAGACAATTTCACAGCAGCAGAATGTGCATAACCAACACTTATTCATTGATATAACATGTCTTCAATTTTGAGACTGGACAAAACCACTGACATAAACACCTGTGATGTCAGACACAGCCATTATACATGATTGATCTGTTTCTGTAAACCAACATAAAACAGTTTGAACTAGTTGATAAACCAAAATGGAAATGTATTATTCACATTTCATTGGTTGGTATTTTTTTTGTAATGTAACCAGAAAGTAAGATTCCGCGGAAGATTCCAATGAAGAAAAATAATTCAATTTCCTAATGTTTTTCTAGTTGTAAATAAAATAAATGTGGATAGTATTTTAAAGCACATTGTGAAATACTTTTAACTTCATGAAAATGAGATCAAAGACCATATGATGTTCTTGGTAATGCTTTATTGATAATCCTTTATTGAAAAAAAATGAGGTGTCCATGAATGTTACAAACCAAACAGTTTCATGAATGCTTGTCTTTGCAATGGATGCAGATGTAAAACTTAAAAGCAGCATAGAAGGTAAACATTTGCCTGCAGAGAATAGCCACTTTACAAAATATCGGAAAAGCCATCTGGACTCGAAAAGCAAAATAGTATTTTCAAAAAAGAGTAAAAGTAAGCCAAAAAGTAATTTAACTTAAAGCTCAGAGATCACAACTGAAACTCTCAAAGAGTTTAATAACATACGGTACATATTCATTCAACTATCTAAATGGATTCCTTAATTTCACTGTTTATGAAATGTTAAAGGGAATGTATTATTAAACATACAGTATTTATTTGATTTATTTTTTAAACTTTTTTGATTATGATTTTAATTTTATTTTCCATATTGCTATAAGTATTCAAACACTTGTGATCTTGAAATTATCTATATGGCTCGTGAGCCTAAGAAAAGGCTGTTATTAATGGTTGTCTAAGGAAAGTTCTGACATGCTGAATGCACTTGGGTATATCATCAAGATTCGCTGCTGGCAGCAACTTTTGCAATTGTTGAGCAATAATGTCTTAGATGTGCTCAATGGGAGACAAGTCAGGAGATGTTACAGGCCATGATAGAACAATTAGGCCACACAGTCTACTGACAGTAGCACAAGCAACATGCAGCCTGTCATGTAGAAAATGGCTCATAGAATACTTTAGGGAAGTGGTAGAATCACCGGATCTATAACCAAATCAATGTAATGACAAGCTGTCAGTGTACCTTGATTGAAGACTGCACCATAATTCCAGAAGCAGCACCAACGTGGCATTGCTTCTTGAAGTTCTCAAGAAGAATGAGTAGATTAAAATCTTCCTTCTTCCTTGAGAAAGATTTTAATCAATATTTAACTGAACACAAGAACAATGTCCAAAACTTTGACAAGACTGAGTTTCATAAAACATTTTGAACCTATTTTGAAATGAAGGTTAATATTATAACTTTCTGTTATAACTGTATAAGCACACTCACACGGGTTACGTACAAACCATGAGAGACAAACGCCTGAAACCAAACAGTCCCTGTTCAGACAAGGAAAGTTCCTAATCTGACCCTGATATGTCCTTGTCTGACTGTTGGCACCCTAAGTATACGCAATTGTGCATCCACTTAAAGTAGACTTACCCTGAATGTCCTGAACTTCACCCTCTCAATGAACAATGTACAATACTAAAACAATAACTATGAGGTGAAACATACAAAAATCTGATGAAGAGTCATAGGCCTATGAATATTTTCACACAGACACACAGGAAAGATGGAAAAAAGTAAGAAGAACCACACAACAAACAGAATATGTGGAAAACCTCCCAGACCCCAAACGTAAAAGATAGGAAAAGGTGCTGGGGTGGAAGGCACGCAAACAAATCGTAGGAAAAGTAACAGAGATTAGTAGGTAAAATAATCCCTAGCTGAAGAGCTGGATCTCCAAACACCATCTGTCTTGAAATATGGCCAGCAAACATGCAGGTCCAAGGTGAGTATAAATAGCCCCTCTCAAAAAGTGTTAAAACAGAACTACGTAAATTGGGAAGTGACAGATATCTGAGTCTGAGAAGAGGCAAATCAAAGAAAAGAAAGAAAAGACAAAAGAACCATCAGTAGTTGGACAGCTTGCTTTTGTTCAGTAGAATGGGAAACTGACCATGCAGCAAGGGGTTACCGGATTTATTCCCAAAACCAAGGCATGACAGTACCCCCTTTTACAATAGGCCACTAGACACTCAGGAGCCCCCACCATCTGATGTCACTGATGAACTCTTTCACCAGGTGATCTGCATGAAGACCTCTGAATTAACCCAGGAGTTATCTTCAGGACCAGTCCATAACCCTTCCACTTGAAGGGATACTGTAAATAGCAACAGACCAGACTGGAGCTCAGAACTTACTTCCTCTCATACTCCAAACCCACCTTAATTATGTCTCAATGACCAGTTGTCCCTTCAAACCAGTCTAAAAGGGAAGATTGGAAGGAATTGTTGACCTTTCAAACTGCAGGGAGTTGGAGTTTAACCATCGCATGATTAGAAACTACAATAACCTTGTAAGGGCCTACAACTTTAGGGACAAACCTCTTATAAGTAACTTTAAGACATTGATTTTTTGTGGACAACCACACAAACTTTCCCTCCCTGAAGACAGAGGTCTTCCCATGTCTGCAGTTGTCACCTTTTTTGGCCCAGTTACTAGTTACCGAAAGAAACCCTGCTGCCTCCTTCCTGGTTTTAATTAATTAGTAAGAAAGTCTCTCCTCCTCTGAGTTGGGCAGTTCAGTGACTAAGTCCATGGACAAGGCAGACACACCGACTTACTCACCACTCCTGGCCATGCACTGAGTTCTGTCTTCTGCTTGCTGTTTGCTGTAAGCCTGTGCCCTCTGCTTGCTGTGTGCATTCTTCCTGGCTGTATGCTTAGGTCGGCCGCACCTGCCCTGAGAACTGTATACCCAGGCCTGTACCCTGAGTCTGTGCCTGTATCTGTCCTTTCCTGTTTCCTGTTTCCACAAACCTGGGGACTGAGTACCCAGTCCTGAATTCTGAACCTTTACCTGTGTTTGTCCTTGTCTGAATTAGTACCTATCCCTGAATCTGTTTGTAACCAAGTCTGGATCCTTTCCTAATCTATTGTATCTGTCACGGCACCTTTTCCTTAAACTTGCATTGTATGAACCTATCTCGAAAGACTTGCAGTGTCTGTACTGACACTTATCTAAAAAAAACCTGCAGTATCTGAACCAGCACCTATTTTTTCTCTGTTGCCTCTGCACAATGTTAGCTACTGCACCTGTAGCTCTGCACCTTTTCTGCGGCTCTGCCTCTGTACCGCACTTGAGGCTCTGCATCTGTACCACACCTGAGGCTCTGCATCTGTACCACACCTGCTTCTCTGTATCTGTGCCGCACCTGCGGTTCTGCATCTGTACCACGCTTGCAGCTCTGCACCTGTTCAGTACCTGTGGCTTCTTGTGTTACCAGTCTGAACTGAGTCCTATCTGTTCCCATATTTGAGTCATACTTGTCTATGCCCCAGTTCTTCCTGAAATTGTTCCTGTCCGTCCAGTCTTAACTGGGTCCTACCCGTTAATGTATCCCACTCATACCTGCCTGTGTCTCAGTCCTTCCTGAAACTATCTCTGTCCATCCAGTCTGAACTGTGCCCGCCTGCCTGTCAGAGTGTCATCCATGCCCGCCTGCCTACCAGAGTGTCAGCCATGCCCGCCTGTACCGACCTGCCTGTACACCAGCTGTGTCCGCCTGTACATCACCCGTGTCCACCAGAACTTGCCTGTCTATACATCAGCTGAGCCAGACAGTATGTCTACAGTACTTGCCTGCACCTGTCGTTGCAGTGTCCTGTCCCCTTGGGGATCAGCTGCTACTGCCAGAGGTCACCCCGGAGTGTTACCTGTCAGCTGCCTGCCGCACAAGCCTGACCTCGCCACTAGAGGCTCCAGTGAACACTAAGGTAGCTGCTTAATCACACCCCTCTGGGGTAAGTCTGGTTTGTGGCAACAATTCTCATTCACATCAGCCAGTCTGGGCACAAGCGTTACACACTGTCGCCACCATGTTTCACTGTAAGCGTCATGCATTTACAAAAATTAATTTTGAAAAATGCATGGTGCCTACATTGAAACATGGTAGTGGCAGTGTCCTAATGTGGGCCTGCATGACTGCTGCTGATGTTTAGGAGCAACATTTCATTGATAGCATCATGAATTCCAGGATATACAGCTATATATTGAAAGAGAAGGTGCTACAATCACGCCGTGTCCTTTTTAGAAGTGCATTTTTTTAGCAATGATCCAAAACACACATCTGTTGCATTTCTTAAGAGCAGAATGAAAGAAATTCAGTGAACAAATATGGCTCCTGATTTGATCCCAGCTGAAACACCTATAGGGAGTTATGGAGAAACAAGTGCAACATAACTCTCCATCTAGCATCCTGGTTCTAAAAGAGTGAAGCGAAAAAAAACAGATAAAGGGCGCTCCTGTCGAGATGAAAACGAAAATGGATCCAATATGTGCATAACAAACAAAAGTATTATGAAAAAAATACTTTTTCTTAAAAAACACTACATGTTATGGCTGCATTTAGTCTTCCTCAGATGTACGTATAAGGATGGATGTAGCCATAATGCACAGTGTTTTATAATAAAAACTACTTCATATAATACTTTTTTTATTTGCTATCACTTTTCGAAGTGAAAATATTTTCTAGCATTGGCCTTATACTTTTAACTTACTAAACTCAGAATGCCATCCACTCTCTCTTTTTTCCACCAAGGAAAACCCACTATTAGTTCAGTCTCTAAAAGAGGTCATTCTTGAAAAAAGGAAAAAGATAGAGGTTGCAATATGTCACCAATTGGCTCATTTCATTCCTAGAAGATGTGGTATTATCCTTAAAAATCATGAAGGTCATACAAACGATCAAGTATTGTTTGATGTGGGGTGTATTTATTTTTGCATCATCTAATTTGAGTGAAACTGAAGACATCATAAGGAAAGTTATATTTATTAACCTTACTTTCATGTTTGAAAAAAATGTTCCATGAAATTCATTCTTAGCAAAATTTTAGAAATTGTTCTTGCGTTCAGTGAGATATTGATTAAACTTTCACTTTCAAAGGGGTCTACTCATTTATGTTGAGCACTATAATATATTGGAGATTTATTCAAGGTGGATCAAGTTCAATTCAAATTTCCTAAAGTTTGTAGTTTTACTCAAATTCGAACCGTTCAAAAATTAATTCAAGTTTTTTTAAAAAACTTACCTGGCACCATTTTCCAGACTTCTGAAGCATAAGAGAGAGGGATAACATAAGTTTGCATAATCCCGAGGCCCTCCACATAATTCCCTGCAGCCATGACTAGGGTTGAGCGAAAAGGATAGGACAAATTCAAAAATCGCCGACTTTCGGCAAAGTCGGGTTTCATGAAACCTGACCCGATCCTAGTGTGAGATCGGCCACGAGATCGCCGATCTGCGCGCAAAAGTTGCGTTTCATATGAGGCTTCAGCGCCATTTTTCAGCCAGTGAAGGAGGACGCAGAGTTTTGGCAGCATGATGACATAGGTCTCGGTCCCCACCATCTTAGAGAAGGGCATGACAGTGATTGGCTTGCTTTCTGCAGCGTCACAGGGGCTATAAAGGGGTGTGCACGCCGACCGCCATCTTACTTCTGCCGATCTTAGCATAGAGAGAGGTTGCTGCAGCTTTGTCAGAAGTAGGGATATAGTTAGGGAGGGAAGATTAACCCCCAAACTGCTTGTGCTGTAGCAATTTCCTCTGTCCAACACCACCTTTTTTTTGCAGGGACAGTGGAGGCTATATTTTGTGCATCAGCTCTGTAGCTTATTAGGCTGCCTTATAAGGCTCCCTGATAGCTGCATTGCTGTGTGCATGCTGCTGTGCAAACCAACTGCTTTTTTAAAAGCAAAAATCCTGTTGCTCCTTTCTGCACAGTTATCTTGTTTATTTGTCCACACTTTTGTGTGCAGCAGTCCTTTTTATTGCTGCCATACTTGTCCTGAGATCATTGTAGGGAGATTGAAATTGTACTACAGTCCTTTTTTCATATATCTTCCAGCCACTTTCTGCCACTTACATTGTGTTGTTTTATACACTGGGCCTGAGATTTGGTTCAGTCTCCCAAAAAAAAAAAAAAGTGAGATTCAAATTCTCACAAAGTGGATATACTTCAGTCCTGTTAGTTTGTCGTATATCAGCCAGCCAGCCAGCCACTTTCTGCCACTTAGATTGCGTTGTTATATACACTGGGCCTGAGTTTTGGTTCAGTCTCCCCCAAAAAAGGGAAATTTAAATTCTCAACAAGTTTATATACACCTTCTACCTTGTTTTACAGTACCATATAACTGTTGTTATTTTGGTTAGATTTTCCAAAAAATGAGGAAGTCTGGTGGAAGAGCCCGTGGGCGGTGGTTGCCAGCTGGTACTGATGGTGGTGGTGGTGGTGCTGCATCTGGTGGTAGTGGCAAAAGCACAATAGCACCTAAGGCTGGAGGTGTTGAGCCAGCATCATCGTCTGGCTACACAAGGCCTCGAAGGCTCCCTTATCTGGGAGTAGGAAAACAGCTTTTAAAGGCGGAGCAGCAGGAAAAAGTTTTGGCTTTCCTTGCTGACTCAGCCTCTAGCTCTTTCGCCTCCTCTTCAGAAAGTTCCAAATATAAAAGCAGCGAGTCGTCAGTGGATGCTCCCGGTCAGGAAGAAGATGTTTCCTTGTGTCCTTCACCCAAACCAAAAGTGAAGGATGCGTCAGGCGACACTACAGGTTACTCCATGGAGCTCTTTACACATACCGTGCCTGGGTTAGAAAGGGAAATTGTTAACAGCCCATTACAAGATGAATCAGACATGGAGTGCACTGATGCACAGCCACAGCTAGATTATTATGCTGTTCCATTGACTCAGATCACTACATTGCCCTCGCATTGTACTGAGCCAGAATCTGATCCTGATGAGACTATGGTGCCCCGTCCCGAACGCTATAGCACCTTACATTGTGACACAGAGGAAGGTGCTTATGACATTGAAGAGGAGGTGATAGATGACCCAGTTGTTGACCCAGATTGGCAGCCATTGGCGGAAGAGTGTGCCGCTGCCAGTAGCTCTGAAGTGGAGGAGGACGATCCGCAGCAGCCATCTACATCGCAACAGCTGTCATCTGGCAGGCCCGTATCAGGCCAAAAACGTTTGTCAAAAACAGTTTTAGGACAGCGTGGCCATCCGGTGAAAGCAGCACAGCATGCAATGCCTGAAAAGGTTTTCCATAGTAGGAAGAGTGACAAAAAGAAAAACGCACACAGTTGGAGGAATACCTCATAGTGTGTATAGGTAACTACCAGTGTAAAAAATAAGAGGCATTCACAACCAGATAATGGGACAATCAGTACCCACCAAAGATCACTAAAGCAACCACAGAAAAAAATGGTGGCAAAACGTCCATAAATTAACACAAAATAGAAAAAACTTTATTGGTAAAATCACATACAAAAGAAAAAGACAGGCATAACAGGAACACGCGATGGAACACATCACAACATTACTGGTGGACGACCACACATAATAGAGACTGGTCAAAAGCGCAAGTGCGCAGCGCAATAATTTGCAATAGGTACATGATGGCATAACCTACCTAGTGGTATATGGACCAGACACGTGTGGGCTCACCCCCCCTGACGCGCGTTTCGGAAGTGCAAGACTTCCTTCCTCAGGGGGCGTGCCATACGGGTACCAATACAATTTAAAAACAGAAGGGACCGGATGTAGTCACACTTGCAAGCCGCCGAAGACACGCCTTAAGAACAGGGTTAACCTTTAAAATCGGCCATGCCTTTTGCAAACTGGAGCGAACCCTATCAGAACGGGAACTAAATGTTGTTACAAATCTAACAGTGTCATCCATCTTCCGCCTTGGTACATTGTTATATAGAAGGTTATGGCGAGAGGCATATTTAGCTCGATGGTATGCTACCTTAACCATCCTATGGCTATAACCACGTGTGTAGAAGCACTGCTTAAGCTCCTCAGCTCTATACTCAAAGTCACCATCAGACGAGCATATTCTGCGAAGACGGAGAAATTGCCCCACTGGCACAGAGCGAATCATGTGCTTAGGATGACCTGAGGAGGCAAGGAGTAGTGTGTTAGTCGCCGTCTCTTTTCTAAAAATGTCAGTTTGTAGAAAACCAGACATGTCTCGCCTGATGGTGACATCCAGAAAATTTAACGACTGACAATCAAAGGAAAAAGTCAAATGCACATTGAGGTCATTGCTGTTCAGGGTCTGAATCACTTGCTCAAGGTCGACGGGACTGCCCTGCCAAATGAAGAAGATATAGTCAATGTACCATGTCCAAAACGGGACACGGTCCATTAACCCCTGTTCATTTGACAGGAAGAGGTCCCTCTCCCAAAGCCCCAGGAAAAGACCGGCATAGGCTGGCGCAAAGGCCACGCCCATAGCGGTCCCCTGGAGCTGAAGGTAGAAGGACCCCTTGAAGACAAAAAAATTGTGAGTAAGAGTGAACTCAAGAAGCTCCAGCAGAAGTTCTCTTAGGCCTAATGGTAGAGATGATGTACCCAAAAAATACCGTACGGCAAAAATGTCGTCCTTGTGCCTAATATTTGTGTATAAAGATTCAACATCTGCTGAAACCAAAAGAGAATCACTCTCAAGACACAGCCCATCGACCCTGCGCAAGAGATCGCCCGTATCCCGCAGAAAGGAAGGGAGGCTCACCACAAGAGGTTGGAGGTGGTAATCAATCCACTTGTTAATAAGGTCCAAAAAATTCCCTCTACCAGGCACGATAGGTCTGCCGGGTGGTGAGGAGGCATTCTTATGTATCTTAGGGAGGAGATACAATGTGGCAATAGTTGGTTCAGGGACCACCAAAGCCGATGCTAATTCTTTTGTGACAATGCCGTCCTGGAGGGCCCGTTTCAGGATAGTATCTAATTGACCCCAATATGCCGAGAGGGGGTTATATGTATGCCGTCTATAACAAGTTGTATTATTAAGTTGACGATACACCTCCCTCTCGTACATATTGGTGGGCCACAGGACTACATTGCCACCTTTATCGGCAGGTTTAATTACTGTATTAGGTAGTCCCTGTAAATAACTCAGCCTAGACCTCTCCTCCCGTGTAAGATTATCGTTTACACGAAAATGTGGTATTTTATATAGGTCCTCCATCACCACCCGGACAAACAAATCAATACTGGAACAAGATGACAACGGAGGGAACTTAGTGGACCGTGGACGAATGGAAGGTGGAACCTTACCTCCTTCACCTATATGTTCACTGGCAAGTTCCTCAAGTATCCTTAGAGCCTCCTGTTCCTCTTCTGTGGGAAAAAGAGAATGCAAGTTGTTAGTATTAAAATATCTTTTAAACAACAAAGACCTCGCGAAAATGTGCAAGTCCTTGATTGTGGAGAATAAATCAAAACCAGAGGTGGGAGCAAAAGACAGGCCCCTCCCCAGTAGAGATAGATCAGTAGTAGACAACAGATGCTGAGTCAGATTAATCACCTTATTATCTCTGTGTGACCCAGAGAATGGTTTTCTTTTATATGGATGGTAGGCATGATCACGGAGTCTTACAGCCCCCGAATTTTCAGACACTGATCCCGATACAAATGACGCATCTGATTGGCCACTCACGGAGGAAATGGAGAAGTTCAAACCACTCCTCTGCAAATTAGAGTTATTCCCTTTCTTCCACAAATAGACATTTTTAGACTGGTAGTCTTTAAAGTCTCTAGTATATTTAATCTTTTGGGTATTTTGAATTCTTTTGACCAAGTCATCTGTAGATTTCTCTAAATTGGCCTCAAACTGTTGAACCTTTTCAGGTGGGCATCCACTTCGGATTTGAACCTGTGCTGCATCGATCTGGCCATCCAGGTCATTAATCCTAGTGGTATTAGAATCAATGAGAAGTTGCATAAAAGCAACAGAACAAGTATCACACGCCTCCTCCCATTTGGTGGTAAATATAACGTCATCTACTGGGAAAGATGGAATGACCCTCACCCTAAGTCCTCTAGGTATCATTCCATTAGCTTTGTATTTTTCAAGGAACAGCCGATTCCACCATAATTTTAAACGTCTGTCCAACAATAATTTAATATTAGAAAATTTCGTATCCCAACTGGGATCCCTCTGCTGATGTAAACCAGTCACGCCTCCATCAAAAACCTTGTCCATATGGTCGAGCCATGCCATGCCAATTTAGAGAAATCTACAGATGACTTGGTCAAAAGAATTCAAAATACCCAAAAGATTAAATATACTAGAGACTATTTACATTTGGCCATATATACTGTTGCAGTGTGTATAAATAGTGTATATAAATATTGATATCTGTGGTTGTATCCTCTATATAGCAGATATACTGTGCATTTATTTATCTAATTATATTTGTTCATCATGTTTCATCTTCTATTATTTCATGTTATTTGGCCGTATATAGCCATTGTTTGTTGGTTCGCAGTGTATATATTGATATTAATGTCTGTACCTTGTATATAGCAGATGGGTCTGGTCACCTTTTGTGAATATGTATGTTGGTATTTATATATTTATATATTTATATATTTTTCTTTGTTTATTGTGTCTTTACCGGTGATTGGTGCATTTTGTTTTACATTGTGCAGCTATGTACAGTACCGAGCTGCGGCTTGCAGCGAAGTACTGGCACTTTTTCCCACACTTACGATGGCTGCCAGGTCTTGTGATGCTGTGAGGTCTCTCCTCCTGCTCGTTGCTGCTCGCCGCTTGATGTTGTGGTCACATGGGGCCCCATGTGCATCCGCATCAGCGGTGATGTCAGGGCTGGGTGGAGGCGTGTCTTCGGCGGCTTGCAAGTGTGACTATATCCGGTCCCTTCTGTTTTTAAATTGTATTGGTACCCCGTATGGCACGCCCCCTGAGGAAGGAAGTCTTGCACTTCCGAAATGCGCGTCGGGGAGGGTGTGAGTCCACACGTGTCTGGTCCATATACCACTAGGTAGGTTATGCCATCATGTACCTATTGCAAATGATTGCGCTGCGCACTTGCGCTTTTGAACAGTCTCTATTACGTGTGGTCGTCCACCAGTAATGTTGTGATGTGTTCCATCGCGTGTTCCAGTTATGCCCCTGTCTTTTTCTTTTGTATGTGATTTTAACAATAAAGTTTTTTCTATTTTGTGTTAATTTATGGACGTTTTTCCACCATTTTTTTCTGTGGTTTCTATAGTAGGAAGAGTGTAGTGTGGCAATTTTTTAACCAGGATCTGAATGATCAGTCAAAAGTTATCTGCAAGAAATGCTCAAAGACCTTTAGCAGAGGGAAGAATCTTCAAACTTTAAATACAACGTGCATGCTTAGACATTTAACCAGCATGCACTTGCAAGCCTGGAATAACTACCAAACGACCTGTACCGTTGGTGCACCTGCTCAGAATGAAGGTAGTCAGCAACACTACATTGCTTCCCTCACTGTAAGCCCAGCAGTTAGGACACCACCAGCAGCAAATGTGGAGGTATTGTCACAAGGCCAAAGCAGTCAGGGAATCACAAGGTTATTGGTAGGAAACACTGTATGTAGGCCAACATCAAGAATACCATCACCAACCCTCTCTCAATCTGCTATGTCCACCACCACCACCGCTAGTTCCACCATATGTACAGTAGCTCTCCAGTCCAGCTCACCCTACAAGAGACTCTCGTTAGGAAAAGAAAGTACTCATCCTCTCATCCGCGTACAAAGGGTTTGAACACCCACATTGCTATACTAATCTCGTTAGAGATGATGCCCTACCGGTTGGTTGAAAGCGAAGCTTTCAAAGACCTTATGGCCTACGCAGTACCATGCTATGACCTACCCAGTCATCACTTCTTTGCGAGAAAAGCCATCCCAGCCCTCCACCAGCATGTCAAAGACCGCATTGTCCATGCACTGAGGCAATCAGTCAGTGGAAAGGTGCACCTCACAACAGATGCATGGACCAGTAGGCATGGCCGGGACGTTACATGTCCATCACGGCGCACTGGGTTAATGTGGTGGATGCAGGGTCCACAGGGGACAGCCATAATGGGACAGTTCTGCTTAGCCCACGGTCTAAGAAACAGTTGGCTGTAGGCGTTCGACACCCCTCCTCCTCCTCCAGAAGTGAATGCTCGTCCCCAGAGAGCAGTCGCACGACCACTCCATCCGCAGCTGCCAGTGTTGCACACGAGGTGTCCCATTATCGAACAGCTAGTGGTAAGCTATAGCAGGCTGTGTTACAAATGAAGTGTTTGGGTGACAACAGACACACCGCAGAAGTACTGGCTGAGTACGTGCAGCAACAAACTCAGTCATGGCTGGGCAGTGTACATCTTGAGGCAGGCAAGGTAGTCAGTGATAATGGAAGGAATTTTATGGCTGCCATAGCCCTTTCAGAACTGAAACACATACCTTGCCTGGCTCACACCTTAAACCTGGTGGTGCAGTGCTTCCTCAGAAATTATCCGGAGTTACCAGCCCTGCTCCTGAAGGTGTGAAGACTTTGCTCGCACATCCGCCGGTCGCCCGTACACTCCTGCCATATGTTGAACCATCAGCGATCGCTGAATCTTCCCCAGCACCGCCTAATAATCGGCATTGCAACAAGGTTGAACTCCACACTGCACATGGTTCAGAGGCTGTGCAAACAGAGGCGTGCTGTAATTAATTTGTGGGAGGATACACATAAACATGGGCAGGCACTTGGATGGCAGACATGGAGTTGTCTAGTGTGCAGGGGTCGAAGCTACAAGACCTCTGTCAAGTCCTTCAGTGTTTTGAGGAATGCACATGGCTGGTAAGTGCAGACTGTTGTGAATTTGGTTTTTGGGCTCCCCCGGTGGTCACTGGTGGTACTGGACTTGTGTGCTTCACTTTCTCTGTTCACCTGTTTCCATCAGGATATGGGTGTATCCTATTTAGCCTTGCTGCTCAGTTATTCTAGTGCCGGCCATCAATGTAACCAGAGCCTTTCTGTTGCATGTTCCTGCTTCTAGACTACTATCAGCTAAGTTGGACTCTTAGTCCTAAGTTTGTTTTGCATTTTTGTTCCAGTTCACAGTTATGTTATTTTTCTGTAGCTGGAAGCTCTTGTGGGCCGAAATTGCCACTCCGGTGTCATGAGTTGACACATGAGTCTTAGGGTATGTTTCCACGTTCAGGAAACGCTGCGTTTTTGACGCTGCGTTTTTCTGCAGCGTCAAAAACGCAGCGTCCAGATGTTACAGCATAGTGGATGGGATTTTATGAAATCCAGACTCCACTATGCGTTAAAAAATGCATGCGTTTTTGCCGCGAAAACGCATGCGTGGTGCGTTTTTTCGAAACGCAGCATGTTGCTGCTATGTGCAAAACACGCAGGTACACCGCAGGTGACCTGCCAGTGACCTCAGGTGCAGTTTTGGTCAGGATTTTACCTGCATAAAATCCTGACCAAAGCCTGAAGCAAAACTGACCGTGGAAACATACCCTAAAAGTAATTTCAGGATGGTATTTTAAAAGGGTTTTCAGCTGACCGTGAAGTTCCCTATTGTATCTTCTTGCTATCTAGTAAGCGGACCTCGCTTTGCTGAACCTACCTTCATACTACGTATGTCTTTTCCTCTGAACTCACCGCCAATATATGTGGGGGGCTTCTGTCTCCTTTTTGGGGGAATTTCCCTAGAGGTAAGCCAGGTCTGTCTTTTCCTCTATTAGGGTTAGTTAGTCCTCCGGCTGGCGCTAGGCGTCTAGGGATAAAACGTAGGTACGCCACCCGGCCACTGTTAGTTGTGTGGTAGGTTTAGCTCACGGTCAGCTCGAGATTCCATCTCCCAGGAGCTAGTCTGTAGTTTAAGTTCTCTGACGTTTCCTTGCCATTGGGAACCATGACAGTATGGCCGGCCAAGGGTTAAAACCGTTGGCAGAAGAAAGGAGAGAAAAAGAAGTCTGCAGATTTTTTTTTTTTTTTCCTTCTGAGCTTGCTTTTTAGTTGACTCAGTTGCATTTCTGCTCTAATTGCAGCCTTTGTCTCTCTCTCTCCTTCTAATCCTTGAATGGCTCTGATCTCACCTGATTAAAATGGATCCTCAGAGTATGGCTACAGGTTTGAATAATCTTGCTATGAATGTTCAAAATTTACAGGATTTTGTTATTCATGCTCCTATATCTGAACCTAGAATTCCTATACCAGAATTTTTCTCCGGGGATAGATCTCGTTTCCTGAATTTCAAAAATAATTGTAAATTATTTCTTTCCCTGAGATCTCGCTCCGCTGGAGATCCCGCACAGCAGGTTAAGATAGTAATTTCCTTGCTGCGGGGTGACCCTCAAAACTGGGCATTTGCATTGGCACCCGGGGATCCTGCGTTGCTCAATGTGGATGCGTTTTTTCTGGCTTTGGGGTTGCTTTATGAGGAACCTAACTTAGAGATTCAGGCTGAAAAAGCCTTGATGGCCCTATCTCAAGGGCAAGATGAAGCTGAAATATACTGCCAAAAATTTCGTAAATGGTCTGTGCTTACTCAGTGGAATGAGTGCGCCCTGGCGGCGAATTTCAGAGAGGGTCTCTCTGATGCCATTAAAGATGTTATGGTGGGGTTCCCTGCACCTACAGGTCTGAATGAGTCCATGACAATGGCTATTCAGATTGATCGGCGTTTGCGGGAGCGCAAACCTGTGCACCATTTGGCGGTGTCTTCTGAGAAGGCTCCAGAAAATATGCAATGTGATAGAATTCTGTCTAGAAGCGAACGGCAGAATTTTAGGCGAAAGAATGGGTTGTGCTTCTATTGTGGTGATTCAACTCATGTTATATCAGCATGCTCTAAACGTACAAAAAAGGTTGATAAGTCTATTTCAATTTGCACTTTACAGTCTAAGTTTATTCTGTCTGTGACCTTGATTTGTTCATTATCGTCAATTACCGCGGATGCTTATGTCGACTCTGGCGCCGCTTTGAGTCTAATGGATTGGTCCTTTGCCAGGCGCTGTGGGTTTGATCTAGAGCCTCTGGAAGTTCTTATACCTCTGAAGGGTATTGACTCTACACCATTGGCTAGTAATAAACCACAATACTGGACACAAGTGACTATGCGTATGAATCCAGACCATCAGGAGATGATTCGCTTCCTTGTGTTGTACAATCTACATGACGTTTTGGTGCTCGGATTGCCATGGTTGCAATCTCATAACCCAGTCCTTGACTGGAAGGCTATGTCTGTGTTGGGCTGGGGATGTCAGGGGGCTCATGGGGACGTACCTTTGGTTTCCATTTCGTCATCTATTCCCTCTGAGATTCCGGAATTTTTGTCTGATTATCGTGATGTTTTTGAGGAGCCTAAGCTTGGTTCACTACCTCCTCACAGAGATTGCGATTGTACCATAGATCTGATTCCGGGCAGTAAATTTCCAAAGGGTCGTTTGTTTAGTCTGTCTGTACCTGAACATGCTGCTATGCGAGAATATATTAAGGAGTCCCTGGAAAAGGGACATATTCGTCCTTCTTCATCTCCCTTAGGAGCCGGTTTTTTCTTTGTATCTAAAAAAGATGGCTCTTTGAGGCCGTGTATTGATTATCGACTCTTGAATAAAATTACAGTCAAATATCAGTATCCTCTGCCACTGCTGACTGATTTGTTTGCTCGAATAAAGGGGGCTAAGTGGTTCTCTAAGATTGATCTCCGTGGGGCGTATAATTTGGTGCGAATTAAGCAGGGGGATGAGTGGAAAACCGCATTTAATACGCCCGAGGGCCATTTTGAGTATTTAGTAATGCCTTTTGGTCTTTCAAATGCCCCTTCAGTCTTTCAGTCCTTTATGCATGACATTTTCCGTGAATATTTGGATAAATTTATGATCGTGTATCTGGATGATATTTTGATTTTTTCGGAGGACTGGGATTCTCATGTCCAACAGGTCAGGAGGGTTTTTCAGGTTTTGCGGGCTAATTCCTTGTGTGTGAAGGGTTCTAAGTGTATTTTTGGGGTTCAAAAGATTTCTTTTTTGGGGTACATTTTTTCCCCCTCTTCCATTGAGATGGATCCTGTCAAGGTTCGGGCTATTTGTGATTGGACGCAACCTTCTTCTGTTAAGAGCCTTCAGAAATTTTTGGGCTTTGCTAATTTTTATCGTCGATTTGTAACTGGTTTTTCTGATGTTGCTAAACCTTTGACTGATTTGACCAAAAAGGGTGCTGATGTTGCTGATTGGTCCCCTGCTGCTGTGGAGGCCTTTCGGGAGCTTAGGCGCCGCTTTTCTTCCGCCCCTGTGTTGCGTCAGCCTGATGTTACTCTTCCTTTTCAGGTTGAGGTCGATGCTTCCGAGATCGGAGCTGGGGCGGTCTTGTCGCAGAAAAGTTCCGACTGCTCCGTGATGAGACCTTGTGCGTTCTTTTCTCGAAAATTTTCGCCGGCCGAGCGAAATTATGATATTGGTAATCGGGAGCTTTTGGCTATGAAGTGGGCTTTTGAGGAGTGGCGTCATTGGCTTGAGGGGGCTAGACATCAAGTGGTGGTATTGACCGATCACAAGAATTTGATTTATCTTGAGTCTGCCAGGCGCCTGAATCCTAGACAGGTGCGCTGGTCGTTGTTTTTCTCTCGGTTTAATTTTGTGGTCTCATACTTACCAGGTTCTAAAAATGTGAAGGCGGATGCCCTTTCTAGGAGTTTTGAGCCTGATTCCCCTGGTGATTCTGAACCTACAGGTATCCTTAAGGATGGGGTGATTTTATCTGCTGTTTCCCACGACCTGCGACGGGCTTTGCAGGAGTTTCAGGCGGATAGACCTGATCGTTGCCCGCCTGGTAGACTGTTTGTTCCTGATGATTGGACCAGTAGAGTCATCTCGGAGGTTCATTCTTCTGTGTTGGCAGGTCATCCCGGGATCTTTGGTACCAGGGATTTGGTGGCTAGGTCCTTCTGGTGGCCTTCCCTGTCTCGAGATGTACGAGTTTTTGTGCAGTCTTGTGATGTTTGTGCTCGGGCCAAACCTTGTTGTTCTCGGGCCAGCGGATTGTTGTTATCTTTGCCTATTCCGAAGAGGCCTTGGACTCACATCTCTATGGATTTTATTTCTGATCTCCCTGTTTCTCAGAAGTAGTGTTGAGCATTCCGATACCGCAAGTATCGGGTATCGGCCGATACTTGCGGTATCGGAATTCCGATACCGGGATTCCGATACTTGCCGCGTATCGGATACCGGAATCGGAAGTTCCCAGATTCAAAATTCCGAAATTCAGCCAATGAGAATGATTCCAAGTGTGGGCACATCCTGTTTAGCATGGAGGGCATGAAACTACTGGCAAGGCTGTGATTGGCTGCTGAAATGATGTCATGATGCAGTTTAAAATGGCGCCATTTTGCGATCACTCTGCTGTGAATTCAGTTAGTGACAGGACGCTGTTTGCTGACTGAGGGACAGTTTAGAGATAGCGATTTGCTTCTTTGTGCTTTCCAAAGGCTAATTTAGCAACCGCTGTGTTCACCTACTATTCACCTTGCTTTTGCCTTGTAGCGCTGTTTTCACAGCGATCTGCAAGGTCTGTGTGTGTGTGTGTGTGAGTGCAGCCCACTCTCTAGTCTGAGTGCAGCCACATAGGCCATCCATAGCTGGTTGTATTCAGTTCAGGGAGGGTGGTTCATTGCCTCATACTGTTCTTTTTTTTTTTTTTTTCAAGTAGTGTAGTCTGCTGCTAATTTATTCAAAAAAATCCTATTAGTGTCTTTCCACCCGTCTCCAGCTAATTTGTGGAAAAACACTACATAGGATAAAGTAGAGGAGGGTTTTTGGGCCTTGCAGCGCCGTTTACGGCTGTCTGCACGGTCTCCGTGTGACTGCAGCTCGCCCTGTAGTCTGTGAGCAGCCATAGCCTGGTTGTCTCCAGCTCAGGGTTGTTCACTGCGTCATACCGCCAAATCAATTTTAATTTTTTTTCAAGTAGTGTAGTCTGCTGCTAATTAATTTTAAAAAATCCTATTAGTGTCTTTCCACCCGTCTCCAGCTAATTTGTGGAAAAACACTACATAGGATAAAGTAGAGGAGGGTTTTTGGGCCTTGCAGCGCCGTTTACGGCTGTCTGCACGGTCTCCGTGTGACTGCAGCTCGCCCTGTAGTCTGTGAGCAGCCGTAGCCTGGTTGTCTCCAGCTCAGGGTTGTTCACTGCGTCATACCGCCAAATCAGTTTTAATTTTTTTTCAAGTAGTGTAGTCTGCTGCTAATTAATTTAAAAAAATCCTATTAGTGTCTTTCCACCCGTCTCCAGCTAATTTGTGGAAAAACACTACATAGGATAAAGTAGAGGAGGGTTTTTGGGCCTTGCAGCGCCGTTTACGTCTGTCTGCACGGTCTCTGTGTGACTGCAGCTCTATCTGTTGTCAGTTCAGCCCCCAAAAAAGAAATAAATAATAAAGTTCACCAAACACACCAGTTACACCACTTTACATTTCTGTAGGCCACATTAGCTCATATTAAAGTCTAGTCCACACTTTAGAAAATTAGTGTTTCTTATACCTGTTAGGAGGAGTTGCTCAGGAATAAGCACACAAATCCGTTAGTACTTTTCTGCTTATCTTTATCAGTCAACCAAGATGAAGAAGGCAGTGAGTAAGGCACGTGGGCGTGGGCGTGGGCGCGGAGCAGGGAGGGGACGTGGGGATTCTGTGCCTGCTGCGGGCACCGGTGACTCATCAGCACCCACTTTCACCAGGCAACAGTCGTTCATGCGCAGCTTTGTGTCAGAGCGCCGTACACCGCTGCTGCGTGAAGAACAAATTGAAGCTGTTGTCGGATGGATGGCAGCTAATGCATCAACTTCCATTAGTGCCACATCCTCTCAGACACAGAGCACTGGAGAGCAGCCATCTGTCTCTTCACCACCTGCCAAATTGCCCAGGCAGACAGAGAGCCCAGGACAGGAGCCGTCTCTACTTCTGTTCTCTGAATCTCTTGGCTTGGAAACAGGGGGCCAGCCAAGCAGCATTGGAGAAATGGAAGAAGAGGCAGGGTGCAGTGATGCCCAACAGCTTTTTCTGTCTTCCTCTGAAGAGGCGGGTGGGCCAGTGGCTCCGGTTACCACATCGCAGGCCGCATCAGCTGATGATGACACTCAGGTGCCACTTACTGGTGCGTGCTCTGCTGCTGAGACTACCCAGGAGGAGCAGTTGGGGGCAGAGGGTAGTGTAGATGATGAGGTCCTCGACCCATCTTGGCGTGAGGGACAGGAAGGTGGTGGGAGCAGCTCTGAGGAAGAGATTCCCCGTACGGCCCAAAGAGGGAGAGGGAGGGGGAAGACTGCGGATCCTGCAGCCTCCGCTTTGGCACCCGTTAGGAGCATGTCTCTTCCAAAAGCCAAAAAGGGCGCTCCCAAGACTTGCAGTGCCTGGTCCTTTTTTGACACAGTTGCAGATGACATTTGCTATGTCAGATGCAACGTGTGTCATCAAAAAGTCAAAAGAGGGAAAAATGTCAGCAACCTCAATACCTCCAACATGTGGAAACATGTGCGCAACAGGCACCCGGCGGAGTTAGAAAAACACACTGAAGAGGTAGGCCAACCAACAGCGGCAGCTACCACCTCTTCAGCTCGTGTTACCTCTTCCTCTAGCTCACACGCAGCTGGTTCGGCTTCCTCCCAGGATCGCCGTGGAAGAACCTCTGGCCCTGTTGTCCAGAGACCCGCTGTAATTCCACCCGCAGCACCACTTTCCCAGTCATCCACACACTCCCAGCCCAGTCTACAGCCATCGGTAGTACAGGCATGGGAGAAAAGGCGGCCTTTCTCGTCAAACCACCCACGAGCACAGGCTCTGACTGCAGGCATTGCCAAACTGCTGTCACTGGAAATGCTGTCATTCAGGCTGGTGGAGACTGACAGCTTCCGTGACTTGATGTCATTGGCAGTCCCACAGTACAATGTGCCCAGCCGCTTTTACTTCAGCAGGCAAGCCGTCCCTGCCCTGCACAAGCATGTGGAGGGACACATAAAACACGCGCTTCTGAACGCCGTCAGTAGCAAGGTCCACCTCACCACCGATGCGTGGACCAGTCAACATGGACAGGGGCGATACCTTTCACTCACTGCCCATTGGGTTAATGTCGTTGAGCCAGGTACAGACCGTGCGAGTGGCGCAGGACGTGTCCTGCCCACTCCAAGGATTGCAGGAATCCATTCTGTACGCATTGACTCCTCCTCTTACACCAGTTCCTCAGAATCATCGCTGCAGGAGCCGTCACAGTCCACCTCCACATGGACCCGTGATGAACGTGCACCTGTTACGACCGACATGAGCACAGCCGTGGCCAAACGTCAACAGGCCGTGTTGAAATTAATTTTTTTGGGGAATCGTAGCCACACAGCGCAGGAGCTCTGGAATGCCATCAAGCAGGAGAGCGATGTGTGGTTTGTGCCAGCGAATCTCCAGCCAGGCATGGTAGTGTGTGATAATGGCCGAAATCTGGTGGCAGCTCTGGGCCTCGGCAACCTCACTCACATCCCATGTCTGGCACATGTGCTCAATTTGGTCGTGCAGAGCTTTTTGAGGGACTATCCGGATCTTGATGCACTGCTGCACAAGGTCCGCCTAGAGTGTGCTCACTTGCGGCGTTCCAGCACGGCAAAAGCGCGCATTGCGGCTCTGCAGCGCCGACACCGCCTGCCGGAACATCGCATCATATGTGACCTACCTACCAGGTGGAATTCCACGTTACATATGTTGGAGCGGTTGTGTGAGCAGCAGCAAGCTGTAATGGAGTACCAGCTGCTTCAGGCGCAAAAAAGTCGCAGTCAGCGCCGTACAGACTTCACAACCACAGAGTGGGCCACTATGAATGACGTCTGCCAGGTTTTGCGTCCCTTTGATTATTCCACGCGGATGGCGAGTGCAGATGATGCACTAGTCAGCATGACTGTCCCCCTTATCTGCCTGCTTGAAAAATCACTGCAAGCGCTAAGGGATGATGTTGTGGAAGAGGTGGAGGATGAGGATTCACCATTTCCATCATCTTCTGGACAGTCAGCGCCACGTGGTTCCTCACAAACGCGTAGGCAGGGGACAGTTTGTGAGGAGGATGAGGAGGAGTCAATGGAGGAGGAAGACGTCCGTCCAGAGGAGGGAGTTACCGAATTGTCCAGTACTCAGTGTGTACAGCGAGGGTGGGGTGATGACGAGCAGGCAGAGATCACGCCTCCAGCAGGGGACAGCGTTTCTTGGGCAGTTGGCAGTCTGCAGCACATGGTGGATTACATGCTGCAGTGCCTGAGAAACGACCGCCGCATCGCCCACATTCTCAACATGTCTGATTATTGGGTGTTCACCCTCCTCGATCCTCGCTACCGGGACAACGTAGAAAGCCTCATCACACCATTGAACCGGGAGCGAAAAATGCGGGAGTACCAAGACACACTGGTCAATTCCATCATCTTCTCCATTCCAACTGAGAGAAGTGCTGCTAGTGCATTACAAAGCAGCTCAGTGCGTCCAGGCAGTGGAGGAGGCTCTGCACAAAGAGGGAGCAGAAGCAGTGCCTCTGCCCAAGGCAAGACCAGTATGGCCCAACTGTGGCACAGTTTTCTGTGCCCCCCACAAAAGTCTACACCATCACAGACGGCTCCAGTCAGCAGGAGGCAACGGTTCCGTCAGATGGTGACAGACTACATGTCTTGCCCTCTTGCTGTACTCCCAGACGGCTCTTCCCCTTTCAAGTTTTGGGTCTCAAAGCTGGATACATGGCCAGAGCTAAGCCAGTATGCATTGGAGGTGCTGTCTTGCCCTGCGGCCAGTGTATTATCGGAACGTGTCTTTAGTGCTGCAGGTGGTGTACTAACTGACCGTCGCATGCGACTATCCTCCGATAACGTTGACCGGCTTACTTTCCTGAAAATGAACAAGGCCTGGATCTCGCAGGAATTTGCCACTCCTCCTCCTGATTAAATAATTAGGTCACTGTATACGTTATCCAGGTCTCCTGTTGTGTTCATCTTTCTACCACCTGAACTTAAATTCCTGTGCTCCAACACCGCCAGTTGAGGCTCAGAAGTGCCGTCTGCACAGTCAAAACATACGACCCAGTGTTATTGGGTTTCAGTAACGTCAGCTGATCCCCAGCTGTGTAGCCGGCAATGTGTCATGCGACCGCCACGCTGACACAACAACTGAAATGTAAGGTAATCTGTCCCCCCCCCCAAGGCGTTTGTTACTGAAAGAGCCTCCTTGTGCAGCAGTAATGCTGCACAAGGAAAAGGTAGCTATTTTGGTTTAGCTCCTTGCACACGCAGAACTTAACACTTATAAAATGTGTCCACTGATACCGTAAAACCGTCCCGGAGGTGGGACTTTCCTTCGTAATATGACGCAGCACAGCCGTCATTCCTCCCCCCCTGGCGCAGCGCCCCGGCTCCTCAGCGTTGTTTGATTCCGTCCCGGAGCCTGCGCTGTTATGTTATCCCGTGGCCAGGCACACTTAGCGCTGCCCGTCTTCTGGCATCATTTGGTGTCAGGATGGCTGCGCCTGTGCGGCCGCGCTGGCAGAGAGCCTGCCTCGCAGTGTCTTCTGATTTAATCCCACTGGGGGCCTGGGATCCATGGACATGCGCAGTGCATATCTGAACCTCCACCTCTCACTCATCTCCCTATGGCTTCTTCAGACTGTTCGGTGTCAGCTGGTCCCTAATAGCATGCCACGGCCGTGACACCGCACAGTCTTAAGAAGCCGTAGGGAGGGGAGTGAGAGGCGAGGATATGCACTGCGCATGTCCATGGATCCCAGGCCCCCAGTGGGATTAAATCAGAAGACACTGCGAGGCGGGCTCTCTGCCAGCGCGGCCGCACAGGCGCAGCCATCCTGACACTAAATGATGCCAGAAGACGGGCAGCGCTAAGTGTGCCTGGCCACGGGATAACATAACAGCGCAGGCTCCGGGACGGAATAAAACAACGCTGAGGAGCCGGTGCGCGGCGCCGGGGGGGTAGGAATGACGGCTGTGCTGCGTCACATTACGAAGGAAAGTCCCACCTCCGGGACGGTTTTACGGTTGCAGGGGACACATTTTATAAGTGTTTAGTTCTGTGTTTGCAAGGAGCATGATGAAAAGAGCCACCTTTTCCTTTTGCATCTTTTGTGCTGCACAAGCTGGCTCTTTCAGCTACAAACGCCTTGGGGGGGGGTTAAAGGTTCCCTTTCGACTTTCTCAGGCTTCGGCCTACATTGTGTTCCTCTGCTTTTCCACCTGTCCCTGGGCTCCAACACCGCCAGTTGCCGTCCAGAAGTGCTGTACGCACAGTCAACAGTCCCTCCTCTGTTATTGGGGTTCAGTAACGTCAGCTGTTCCCCTGCTGTGTGTGTGGCAATCCCTCCTACCTCCTCCAACCTCCTCCTCCTCCACCTGTCCCTGGGCTCCAACACCGCCAGTTGCCGTCCAGAAGTGCTGTACGCACAGTCAACAGTCCCTCCTCTGTTATTGGGGTTCAGTAACGTCAGCTGTTCCCCTGCTGTGTGTGTGGCAATCCCTCCTACCTCCTCCAACCTCCTCCTCCTCCACCTGCCCCTGGGCTCCAACACCGCCAGTTGCCGTCCAGAAGTGCTGTACGCACAGTCAACAGTCCCTCCTCTGTTATTGGGGTTCAGTAACGTCAGCTGTTCCCCTGCTGTGTGTGTGGCAATCCCTCCTACCTCCTCCAACCTCCTCTTCCTCCACCTGCCCCTGGGCTCCAACACCGCCAGTTGCCGTCCAGAAGTGCTGTACGCACAGTCAACAGTCCCTCCTCTGTTATTGGGGTTCAGTAACGTCAGCTGTTCCCCTGCTGTGTGTGTGGCAATCCCTCCTAACTCCTCCAACCTCCACCTCCTCCACCTGTCCCTGGGCTCCAACACCGCCAGTTGCCGTCCAGAAGTGCTGTACGCACAGTCAACAGTCCCTCCTCTGTTATTGGGGTTCAGTAACGTCAGCTGTTCCCCTGCTGTGTGTGTGGCAATCCCTCCTACCTCCTCCAACCTCCTCCTCCTCCACCTGTCCCTGGGCTCCAACACCGCCAGTTGCCGTCCAGAAGTGCTGTACGCACAGTCAACAGTCCCTCCTCTGTTATTGGGGTTCAGTAACGTCAGCTGTTCCCCTGCTGTGTGTGTGGCAATCCCTCCTACCTCCTCCAACCTCCTCCTCCTCCACCTGCCCCTGGGCTCCAACACCGCCAGTTGCCGTCCAGAAGTGCTGTACGCACAGTCAACAGTCCCTCCTCTGTTATTGGGGTTCAGTAACGTCAGCTGTTCCCCTGCTGTGTGTGTGGCAATCCCTCCTACCTCCTCCAACCTCCTCCTCCTCCACCTGTCCCTGGGCTCCAACACCGCCAGTTGCCGTCCAGAAGTGCTGTACGCACAGTCAACAGTCCCTCCTCTGTTATTGGGGTTCAGTAACGTCAGCTGTTCCCCTGCTGTGTGTGTGGCAATCCCTCCTACCTCCTCCAACCTCCTCCTCCTCCACCTGCCCCTGGGCTCCAACACCGCCAGTTGCCGTCCAGAAGTGCTGTACGCACAGTCAACAGTCCCTCCTCTGTTATTGGGGTTCAGTAACGTCAGCTGTTCCCCTGCTGTGTGTGTGGCAATCCCTCCTACCTCCTCCAACCTCCTCCTCCTCCACCTGCCCCTGGGCTCCAACACCGCCAGTTGCCGTCCAGAAGTGCTGTACGCACAGTCAACAGTCGCTCCTCTGTTATTGGGGTTCAGTAACGTCAGCTGTTCCCCTGCTGTGTGTGTGGCAATCCCTCCTACCTCCTCCAACCTCCTCCTCCTCCACCTGTCCCTGGGCTCCAACACCGCCAGTTGCCGTCCAGAAGTGCTGTACGCACAGTCAACAGTCCCTCCTCTGTTATTGGGGTTCAGTAACGTCAGCTGTTCCCCTGCTGTGTGTGTGGCAATCCCTCCTACCTCCTCCAACCTCCTCCTCCTCCACCTGCCCCTGGGCTCCAACACCGCCAGTTGCCGTCCAGAAGTGCTGTACGCACAGTCAACAGTCCCTCCTCTGTTATTGGGGTTCAGTAACGTCAGCTGTTCCCCTGCTGTGTGTGTGGCAATCCCTCCTACCTCCTCCAACCTCCTCCTCCTCCACCTGCCCCTGGGCTCCAACACCGCCAGTTGCCGTCCAGAAGTGCTGTACGCACAGTCAACAGTCCCTCCTCTGTTATTGGGGTTCAGTAACGTCAGCTGTTCCCCTGCTGTGTGTGTGGCAATCCCTCCTACCTCCTCCAACCTCCTCCTCCTCCACCTGCCCCTGGGCTCCAACACCGCCAGTTGCCGTCCAGAAGTGCTGTACGCACAGTCAACAGTCCCTCCTCTGTTATTGGGGTTCAGTAACGTCAGCTGTTCCCCTGCTGTGTGTGTGGCAATCCCTCCTACCTCCTCCAACCTCCTCCTCCTCCACCTGCCCCTGGGCTCCAACACCGCCAGTTGCCGTCCAGAAGTGCTGTACGCACAGTCAACAGTCGCTCCTCTGTTATTGGGGTTCAGTAACGTCAGCTGTTCCCCTGCTGTGTGTGTGGCAATCCCTCCTACCTCCTCCAACCTCCTCCTCCTCCACCTGCCCCTGGGCTCCAACACCGCCAGTTGCCGTCCAGAAGTGCTGTACGCACAGTCAACAGTCCCTCCTCTGTTATTGGGGTTCAGTAACGTCAGCTGTTCCCCTGCTGTGTGTGTGGCAATCCCTCCTACCTCCTCCAACCTCCTCCTCCTCCACCTGCCCCTGGGCTCCAACACCACCAGTTGCCGTCCAGAAGTGCTGTACGCACAGTCAACAGTCCCTCCTCTGTTATTGGGGTTCAGTAACGTCAGCTGTTCCCCTGCTGTGTGTGTGGCAATCCCTCCTACCTCCTCCAACCTCCTCCTCCTCCACCTGTCCCTGGGCTCCAACACCGCCAGTTGCCGTCCAGAAGTGCTGTACGCACAGTCAACAGTCCCTCCTCTGTTATTGGGGTTCAGTAACGTCAGCTGTTCCCCTGCTGTGTGTGTGGCAATCCCTCCTACCTCCTCCAACCTCCTCCTCCTCCACCTGCCCCTGGGCTCCAACACCGCCAGTTGCCGTCCAGAAGTGCTGTACGCACAGTCAACAGTCGCTCCTCTGTTATTGGGGTTCAGTAACGTCAGCTGTTCCCCTGCTGTGTGTGTGGCAATCCCTCCTACCTCCTCCAACCTCCTCCTCCTCCACCTGTCCCTGGGCTCCAACACCGCCAGTTGCCGTCCAGAAGTGCTGTACGCACAGTCAACAGTCCCTCCTCTGTTATTGGGGTTCAGTAACGTCAGCTGTTCCCCTGCTGTGTGTGTGGCAATCCCTCCTACCTCCTCCAACCTCCTCCTCCTCCACCTGCCCCTGGGCTCCAACACCGCCAGTTGCCGTCCAGAAGTGCTGTACGCACAGTCAACAGTCGCTCCTCTGTTATTGGGGTTCAGTAACGTCAGCTGTTCCCCTGCTGTGTGTGTGGCAATCCCTCCTACCTCCTCCAACCTCCTCCTCCTCCACCTGTCCCTGGGCTCCAACACCGCCAGTTGCCGTCCAGAAGTGCTGTACGCACAGTCAACAGTCCCTCCTCTGTTATTGGGGTTCAGTAACGTCAGCTGTTCCCCTGCTGTGTGTGTGGCAATCCCTCCTACCTCCTCCAACCTCCTCCTCCTCCACCTGCCCCTGGGCTCCAACACCGCCAGTTGCCGTCCAGAAGTGCTGTACGCACAGAGCCAAACACCTCGCCAATGTGTTAGTGGGGTTCAGCACCGCCAGCTGTTCCCCTGCTGTGTATACGGCAACGTGTACTGCGACCGCCACGCAGGCACAACAAGTTAAATTTAAGGGAACCTGTCCCCCCCCCCAGGCGTTTGTTACTGAAGGAGCCACCTTGTGCAGCAGTAATGATGCAAAGGGAAAAAGTGCCTCTTTTCGTGGTGCTCCTTGCAGATGCTGAACCTAACACTTATGAAATGTGTCCCCTCACAGCGTTCAACCGTCCGGTAGGTGGAACTTTCTTTTGTCATGTGACGCAGCACAGCCGTCATTTTTACCCCCTTGTCGCCGTGCGCCGCCTCCTCAGCGTTGTTTGAATCTGTCCCGGAGCCTGCGCTGTTAGGTTACCCCTTGGCCATGCACACATTTTGCGCTGCCCGTCTTCTGACATCATTTGCTGTCAGGCTGGCTGCGCCTGTGCGGGTGCGCTGTCCGAGATTCAGCCTCGCGGTGTCGTCTAATGTAATCCCACCGCGGGCCTGGGATCCGTGTCCATGCGCAGTGCATATCCTCGCCTCTCACTCCCCTCCCTACGGCTTCTAAAGACTGTTCGGTGTCAGCTGATCCCTAATAGCATGCCACGGCCGTGACACCGCACAGTCTTAAGAAGCCGTAGGGAGGGGAGTGAGAGGCGAGGATATGCACTGCGCATGGACACGGATCCCAGGCCCTCGGTGGGATTACATTAGACGACACCGCGAGGCTGAATCTCGGACAGCGCACCCGCACAGGCGCAGCCAGCCTGACAGCAAATGATGTCAGAAGACGGGCAGCGCAAAATGTGTGCATGGCCAAGGGGTAACCTAACAGCGCAAGCTCCGGGACAGATTCAAACAACGCTGAGGAGGCGGCGCACGGCGACAAGGGGGTAAAAATGACGGCTGTGCTGCGTCACATGACAAAGGAAAGTTCCACCTACCGGACGGTTGAACGCTGTGAGGGGACACATTTCATAAGTGTTAGGTTCAGCATCTGCAAGGACCATAATTAAAAGAGCTAAGTTTACCTTTTCCAGCATTAGTGCTGTACACGATGGCTCTTCCAGCTACAAACGCCTGGGGGGGGGGTTAAAGGTTTCCTTTCAACTTGCTCCAGTGCAGGCTTCGGCCTACACTCCGCTCCCCCTGCTCCTCCTGCTGACCCTGGGCTCTAACACCGCCAGTTGGGGCCCGGTACTGCTAGCTGCACAGAGAAAAACACCTCGCCAATGTGTCAGTGGGGTTCAGCACCGCCAGCTGTTCCCCTGCTGTGCAGCCGGCAACGTGTCCTGCAACAGCCACGCAGGCACAACAGACCCAAAGCTGCCGCCAGTGCAGGCTTCGGCCTACACTCTGCTCCCTCTCCTCCTCCTGCTGACCCCGGGCTCCAACACCGCCAGTTGGGGCCCGCTACTGCTAGCTGCACAGAGAAAAACACCTCGCCAATGTGTCAGTGGGGTTCAGCACCGCCAGCTGTTCCCCTGCTGTGCAGCCGGCATCGTGTCCTGCAAAAGCCACGCAGACACCAGAACTGAAATTGAAGGGAACCTGTCCCCCCTCCCCCAGGCGTTTGTACGTTTTTAAGGCCACCTTGTACAGCGGTAATGCTGCATGTGTGCAAGGTGGCTCATAAACGTATTCTCCTCGCACATGTGGAACGGAAAACACGTCTAAAATGTGTCCTCTGTGTGACCATTTAACCGTCCCGGTGGTGTGACTTTCCTTTGTAATGACACGCTGCAACCCCCTTGGTAGCGCTGCCCGTCTTCTGGCATCATTGTTTGGCTGCCTGCGCCTCTGCGGCCGCCCTGACCCACACAACGCCCCTCGGTGTCTTATTTCTTGGGACTGCGAGGGTGTGTTTGATGGGCATGAGCAGTGCATCAGTTCGCCTGTCCCTCATCTCCTTCCGCCTTCTTCAGACTGTGCGGCTTCATGGCCGTGGCATGCGATAAGGGATCAGCTGACGCCACATAGTCTGAAGCAGGTGTAAGAACCCAAGCGAGAGGCGAACATATGTACTGCGCCAGGCCATGAATCCCAGCCCCGCAGTGTTTTAACTATGTCAATACACTGCGGGGCTGTGATTCATGGGCATCGCGAACCGCACCAGCCAACATTAAATGAGGTCAGAAGATGGGCAGCGCTAACAGCGCTAGGCCAGGGGATAACACGACAGCGCAGACTCCTGTACAGCAAATAACAACGCTCAGGAGGCTGCACCCAGCACCAAGGTGGGATTCTTGACATCTGTGCTGCGTCTCATTACAAAGGGAACTCGCGCCTCCAACACAGTTTGACTGTATAAAGGGCTAAATGTTATACGTGTTCCATTCAGCGTGTGCAAGGAGCCAAATTAAAAGAGCAACCTTTGACTTGTGCACCACTACTGCTGCATAAGCTGTGGCTCTTCTACTTTGTAACCCCTGAGGGGGGGTTAAAGGTTACCTTTGAAATTGGTTCGATTAGGCTTCGGCCTACACTCTGCTCCCCCTGCAGAGCCCGGGCTCCAACACCGCCAGTTGGGGCCCGGTACTGCTAGCTGCACAGAGAAAAACACCTCGCCAATGTGTCAGTGGGGTTCAGCACCGCCAGCTGTTCCCCTGCTGTGCAGCCGGCAACGTGTCCTGCAACAGCCACGCAGGCACAACAGACCCAAAGCTGCCGCCAGTGCAGGCTTCGGCCTACACTCTGCTCCCTCTCCTCCTCCTGCTGACCCCGGGCTCCAACACCGCCAGTTGGGGCCCGGTACTGCTAGCTGCACAGAGAAAAACACCTCGCCAATGTGTCAGTGGGGTTCAGCACCGCCAGCTGTTCCCCTGCTGTGCAGCCGGCATCGTGTCCTGCAAAAGCCACGCAGACACCAGAACTGAAATTGAAGGGAACCTGTCCCCCCTCCCCCAGGCGTTTGTACGTTTTTAAGGCCACCTTGTACAGCGGTAATGCTGCATGTGTGCAAGGTGGCTCATAAACGTATTCTCCTCGCACATGTGGAACGGAAAACACGTCTAAAATGTGTCCTCTGTGTGACCATTTAACCGTCCCGGTGGTGTGACTTTCCTTTGTAATGACACGCTGCAACCCCCTTGGTAGCGCTGCCCGTCTTCTGGCATCATTGTTTGGCTGCCTGCGCCTCTGCGGCCGCCCTGACCCACACAACGCCCCTCGGTGTCTTATTTCTTGGGACTGCGAGGGTGTGTTTGATGGGCATGAGCAGTGCATCAGTTCGCCTGTCCCTCATCTCCTTCCGCCTTCTTCAGACTGTGCGGCTTCATGGCCGTGGCATGCGATAAGGGATCAGCTGATGCCACATAGTCTGAAGCAGGTGTAAGAACCCAAGCGAGAGGCGAACATATGTACTGCGCCAGGCCATGAATCCCAGCCCCGCAGTGTTTTAACTATGTCAATACACTGCGGGGCTGTGATTCATGGGCATCGCGAACCGCACCAGCCAACATTAAATGAGGTCAGAAGATGGGCAGCGCTAACAGCGCTAGGCCAGGGGATAACACGACAGCGCAGACTCCTGTACAGCAAATAACAACGCTCAGGAGGCTGCACCCAGCACCAAGGTGGGATTCTTGACATCTGTGCTGCGTCTCATTACAAAGGGAACTCGCGCCTCCAACACAGTTTGACTGTATAAAGGGCTAAATGTTATACGTGTTCCATTCAGCGTGTGCAAGGAGCCAAATTAAAAGAGCAACCTTTGACTTGTGCACCACTACTGCTGCATAAGCTGTGGCTCTTCTACTTTGTAACCCCTGAGGGGGGGTTAAAGGTTACCTTTGAAATTGGTTCGATTAGGCTTCGGCCTACACTCTGCTCCCCCTGCAGAGCCCGGGCTCCAACACCGCCAGTTGGGGCCCGGTACTGCTAGCTGCACAGAGAAAAACACCTCGCCAATGTGTCAGTGGGGTTCAGCACCGCCAGCTGTTCCCCTGCTGTGCAGCCGGCAACGTGTCCTGCAACAGCCACGCAGGCACAACAGACCCAAAGCTGCCGCCAGTGCAGGCTTCGGCCTACACTCTGCTCCCTCTCCTCCTCCTGCTGACCCCGGGCTCCAACACCGCCAGTTGGGGCCCGGTACTGCTAGCTGCACAGAGAAAAACACCTCGCCAATGTGTCAGTGGGGTTCAGCACCGCCAGCTGTTCCCCTGCTGTGCAGCCGGCATCGTGTCCTGCAAAAGCCACGCAGACACCAGAACTGAAATTGAAGGGAACCTGTCCCCCCTCCCCCAGGCGTTTGTACGTTTTTAAGGCCACCTTGTACAGCGGTAATGCTGCATGTGTGCAAGGTGGCTCATAAACGTATTCTCCTCGCACATGTGGAACGGAAAACACGTCTAAAATGTGTCCTCTGTGTGACCATTTAACCGTCCCGGTGGTGTGACTTTCCTTTGTAATGACACGCTGCAACCCCCTTGGTAGCGCTGCCCGTCTTCTGGCATCATTGTTTGGCTGCCTGCGCCTCTGCGGCCGCCCTGACCCACACAACGCCCCTCGGTGTCTTATTTCTTGGGACTGCGAGGGTGTGTTTGATGGGCATGAGCAGTGCATCAGTTCGCCTGTCCCTCATCTCCTTCCGCCTTCTTCAGACTGTGCGGCTTCATGGCCGTGGCATGCGATAAGGGATCAGCTGACGCCACATAGTCTGAAGCAGGTGTAAGAACCCAAGCGAGAGGCGAACATATGTACTGCGCCAGGCCATGAATCCCAGCCCCGCAGTGTTTTAACTATGTCAATACACTGCGGGGCTGTGATTCATGGGCATCGCGAACCGCACCAGCCAACATTAAATGAGGTCAGAAGATGGGCAGCGCTAACAGCGCTAGGCCAGGGGATAACACGACAGCGCAGACTCCTGTACAGCAAATAACAACGCTCAGGAGGCTGCACCCAGCACCAAGGTGGGATTCTTGACATCTGTGCTGCGTCTCATTACAAAGGGAACTCGCGCCTCCAACACAGTTTGACTGTATAAAGGGCTAAATGTTATACGTGTTCCATTCAGCGTGTACAAGGAGCCAAATTAAAAGAGCAACCTTTGACTTGTGCACCACTACTGCTGCATAAGCTGTGGCTCTTCTACTTTGTAACCCCTGAGGGGGGGTTAAAGGTTACCTTTGAAATTGGTTCGATTAGGCTTCGGCCTACACTCTGCTCCCCCTGCAGAGCCCGGGCTCCAACACCGCCAGTTGGGGCCCGGTACTGCTAGCTGCACAGAGAAAAACACCTCGCCAATGTGTCAGTGGGGTTCAGCACCGCCAGCTGTTCCCCTGCTGTGCAGCCGGCAACGTGTCCTGCAACAGCCACGCAGGCACAACAGACCCAAAGCTGCCGCCAGTGCAGGCTTCGGCCTACACTCTGCTCCCTCTCCTCCTCCTGCTGACCCCGGGCTCCAACACCGCCAGTTGGGGCCCGGTACTGCTAGCTGCACAGAGAAAAACACCTCGCCAATGTGTCAGTGGGGTTCAGCACCGCCAGCTGTTCCCCTGCTGTGCAGCCGGCATCGTGTCCTGCAAAAGCCACGCAGACACCAGAACTGAAATTGAAGGGAACCTGTCCCCCCTCCCCCAGGCGTTTGTACGTTTTTAAGGCCACCTTGTACAGCGGTAATGCTGCATGTGTGCAAGGTGGCTCATAAACGTATTCTCCTCGCACATGTGGAACGGAAAACACGTCTAAAATGTGTCCTCTGTGTGACCATTTAACCGTCCCGGTGGTGTGACTTTCCTTTGTAATGACACGCTGCAACCCCCTTGGTAGCGCTGCCCGTCTTCTGGCATCATTGTTTGGCTGCCTGCGCCTCTGCGGCCGCCCTGACCCACACAACGCCCCTCGGTGTCTTATTTCTTGGGACTGCGAGGGTGTGTTTGATGGGCATGAGCAGTGCATCAGTTCGCCTGTCCCTCATCTCCTTCCGCCTTCTTCAGACTGTGCGGCTTCATGGCCGTGGCATGCGATAAGGGATCAGCTGACGCCACATAGTCTGAAGCAGGTGTAAGAACCCAAGCGAGAGGCGAACATATGTACTGCGCCAGGCCATGAATCCCAGCCCCGCAGTGTTTTAACTATGTCAATACACTGCGGGGCTGTGATTCATGGGCATCGCGAACCGCACCAGCCAACATTAAATGAGGTCAGAAGATGGGCAGCGCTAACAGCGCTAGGCCAGGGGATAACACGACAGCGCAGACTCCTGTACAGCAAATAACAACGCTCAGGAGGCTGCACCCAGCACCAAGGTGGGATTCTTGACATCTGTGCTGCGTCTCATTACAAAGGGAACTCGCGCCTCCAACAGTTTGACTGTATAAAGGGCTAAATGTTATACGTGTTCCATTCAGCGTGTGCAAGGAGCCAAATTAAAAGAGCAACCTTTGACTTGTGCACCACTACTGCTGCATAAGCTGTGGCTCTTCTACTTTGTAACCCCTGAGGGGGGGTTAAAGGTTACCTTTGAAATTGGTTCGATTAGGCTTCGGCCTACACTCTGCTCCCCCTGCAGAGCCCGGGCTCCAACACCGCCAGTTGGGGCCCGGTACTGCTAGCTGCACAGAGAAAAACACCTCGCCAATGTGTCAGTGGGGTTCAGCACCGCCAGCTGTTCCCCTACTGTGCAGCCGGCAACGTGTCCTGCAACAGCCACGCAGGCACAACAGACCCAAAGCTGCCGCCAGTGCAGGCTTCGGCCTACACTCTGCTCCCTCTCCTCCTCCTGCTGACCCCGGGCTCCAACACCGCCAGTTGGGGCCCGGTACTGCTAGCTGCACAGAGAAAAACACCTCGCCAATGTGTCAGTGGGGTTCAGCACCGCCAGCTGTTCCCCTGCTGTGCAGCCGGCATCGTGTCCTGCAAAAGCCACGCAGACACCAGAACTGAAATTGAAGGGAACCTGTCCCCCCTCCCCCAGGCGTTTGTACGTTTTTAAGGCCACCTTGTACAGCGGTAATGCTGCATGTGTGCAAGGTGGCTCATAAACGTATTCTCCTCGCACATGTGGAACGGAAAACACGTCTAAAATGTGTCCTCTGTGTGACCATTTAACCGTCCCGGTGGTGTGACTTTCCTTTGTAATGACACGCTGCAACCCCCTTGGTAGCGCTGCCCGTCTTCTGGCATCATTGTTTGGCTGCCTGCGCCTCTGCGGCCGCCCTGACCCACACAACGCCCCTCGGTGTCTTATTTCTTGGGACTGCGAGGGTGTGTTTGATGGGCATGAGCAGTGCATCAGTTCGCCTGTCCCTCATCTCCTTCCGCCTTCTTCAGACTGTGCGGCTTCATGGCCGTGGCATGCGATAAGGGATCAGCTGACGCCACATAGTCTGAAGCAGGTGTAAGAACCCAAGCGAGAGGCGAACATATGTACTGCGCCAGGCCATGAATCCCAGCCCCGCAGTGTTTTAACTATGTCAATACACTGCGGGGCTGTGATTCATGGGCATCGCGAACCGCACCAGCCAACATTAAATGAGGTCAGAAGATGGGTAGCGCTAACAGCGCTAGGCCAGGGGATAACACGACAGCGCAGACTCCTGTACAGCAAATAACAACGCTCAGGAGGCTGCACCCAGCACCAAGGTGGGATTCTTGACATCTGTGCTGCGTCTCATTACAAAGGGAACTCGCGCCTCCAACACAGTTTGACTGTATAAAGGGCTAAATGTTATACGTGTTCCATTCAGCGTGTGCAAGGAGCCAAATTAAAAGAGCAACCTTTGACTTGTGCACCACTACTGCTGCATAAGCTGTGGCTCTTCTACTTTGTAACCCCTGAGGGGGGGTTAAAGGTTACCTTTGAAATTGGTTCGATTAGGCTTCGGCCTACACTCTGCTCCCCCTGCAGAGCCCGGGCTCCAACACCGCCAGTTGGGGCCCGGTACTGCTAGCTGCACAGAGAAAAACACCTCGCCAATGTGTCAGTGGGGTTCAGCACCGCCAGCTGTTCCCCTGCTGTGCAGCCGGCAACGTGTCCTGCAACAGCCACGCAGGCACAACAGACCCAAAGCTGCCGCCAGTGCAGGCTTCGGCCTACACTCTGCTCCCTCTCCTCCTCCTGCTGACCCCGGGCTCCAACACCGCCAGTTGGGGCCCGGTACTGCTAGCTGCACAGAGAAAAACACCTCGCCAATGTGTCAGTGGGGTTCAGCACCGCCAGCTGTTCCCCTGCTGTGCAGCCGGCATCGTGTCCTGCAAAAGCCACGCAGACACCAGAACTGAAATTGAAGGGAACCTGTCCCCCCTCCCCCAGGCGTTTGTACGTTTTTAAGGCCACCTTGTACAGCGGTAATGCTGCATGTGTGCAAGGTGGCTCATAAACGTATTCTCCTCGCACATGTGGAACGGAAAACACGTCTAAAATGTGTCCTCTGTGTGACCATTTAACCGTCCCGGTGGTGTGACTTTCCTTTGTAATGACACGCTGCAACCCCCTTGGTAGCGCTGCCCGTCTTCTGGCATCATTGTTTGGCTGCCTGCGCCTCTGCGGCCGCCCTGACCCACACAACGCCCCTCGGTGTCTTATTTCTTGGGACTGCGAGGGTGTGTTTGATGGGCATGAGCAGTGCATCAGTTCGCCTGTCCCTCATCTCCTTCCGCCTTCTTCAGACTGTGCGGCTTCATGGCCGTGGCATGCGATAAGGGATCAGCTGACGCCACATAGTCTGAAGCAGGTGTAAGAACCCAAGCGAGAGGCGAACATATGTACTGCGCCAGGCCATGAATCCCAGCCCCGCAGTGTTTTAACTATGTCAATACACTGCGGGGCTGTGATTCATGGGCATCGCGAACCGCACCAGCCAACATTAAATGAGGTCAGAAGATGGGCAGCGCTAACAGCGCTAGGCCAGGGGATAACACGACAGCGCAGACTCCTGTACAGCAAATAACAACGCTCAGGAGGCTGCACCCAGCACCAAGGTGGGATTCTTGACATCTGTGCTGCGTCTCATTACAAAGGGAACTCGCGCCTCCAACACAGTTTGACTGTATAAAGGGCTAAATGTTATACGTGTTCCATTCAGCGTGTACAAGGAGCCAAATTAAAAGAGCAACCTTTGACTTGTGCACCACTACTGCTGCATAAGCTGTGGCTCTTCTACTTTGTAACCCCTGAGGGGGGGTTAAAGGTTACCTTTGAAATTGGTTCGATTAGGCTTCGGCCTACACTCTGCTCCCCCTGCAGAGCCCGGGCTCCAACACCGCCAGTTGGGGCCCGGTACTGCTAGCTGCACAGAGAAAAACACCTCGCCAATGTGTCAGTGGGGTTCAGCACCGCCAGCTGTTCCCCTGCTGTGCAGCCGGCAACGTGTCCTGCAACAGCCACGCAGGCACAACAGACCCAAAGCTGCCGCCAGTGCAGGCTTCGGCCTACACTCTGCTCCCTCTCCTCCTCCTGCTGACCCCGGGCTCCAACACCGCCAGTTGGGGCCCGGTACTGCTAGCTGCACAGAGAAAAACACCTCGCCAATGTGTCAGTGGGGTTCAGCACCGCCAGCTGTTCCCCTGCTGTGCAGCCGGCATCGTGTCCTGCAAAAGCCACGCAGACACCAGAACTGAAATTGAAGGGAACCTGTCCCCCCTCCCCCAGGCGTTTGTACGTTTTTAAGGCCACCTTGTACAGCGGTAATGCTGCATGTGTGCAAGGTGGCTCATAAACGTATTCTCCTCGCACATGTGGAACGGAAAACACGTCTAAAATGTGTCCTCTGTGTGACCATTTAACCGTCCCGGTGGTGTGACTTTCCTTTGTAATGACACGCTGCAACCCCCTTGGTAGCGCTGCCCGTCTTCTGGCATCATTGTTTGGCTGCCTGCGCCTCTGCGGCCGCCCTGACCCACACAACGCCCCTCGGTGTCTTATTTCTTGGGACTGCGAGGGTGTGTTTGATGGGCATGAGCAGTGCATCAGTTCGCCTGTCCCTCATCTCCTTCCGCCTTCTTCAGACTGTGCGGCTTCATGGCCGTGGCATGCGATAAGGGATCAGCTGACGCCACATAGTCTGAAGCAGGTGTAAGAACCCAAGCGAGAGGCGAACATATGTACTGCGCCAGGCCATGAATCCCAGCCCCGCAGTGTTTTAACTATGTCAATACACTGCGGGGCTGTGATTCATGGGCATCGCGAACCGCACCAGCCAACATTAAATGAGGTCAGAAGATGGGCAGCGCTAACAGCGCTAGGCCAGGGGATAACACGACAGCGCAGACTCCTGTACAGCAAATAACAACGCTCAGGAGGCTGCACCCAGCACCAAGGTGGGATTCTTGACATCTGTGCTGCGTCTCATTACAAAGGGAACTCGCGCCTCCAACACAGTTTGACTGTATAAAGGGCTAAATGTTATACGTGTTCCATTCAGCGTGTGCAAGGAGCCAAATTAAAAGAGCAACCTTTGACTTGTGCACCACTACTGCTGCATAAGCTGTGGCTCTTCTACTTTGTAACCCCTGAGGGGGGGTTAAAGGTTACCTTTGAAATTGGTTCGATTAGGCTTCGGCCTACACTCTGCTCCCCCTGCAGAGCCCGGGCTCCAACACCGCCAGTTGGGGCCCGGTACTGCTAGCTGCACAGAGAAAAACACCTCGCCAATGTGTCAGTGGGGTTCAGCACCGCCAGCTGTTCCCCTGCTGTGCAGCCGGCAACGTGTCCTGCAACAGCCACGCAGGCACAACAGACCCAAAGCTGCCGCCAGTGCAGGCTTCGGCCTACACTCTGCTCCCTCTCCTCCTCCTGCTGACCCCGGGCTCCAACACCGCCAGTTGGGGCCCGGTACTGCTAGCTGCACAGAGAAAAACACCTCGCCAATGTGTCAGTGGGGTTCAGCACCGCCAGCTGTTCCCCTGCTGTGCAGCCGGCATCGTGTCCTGCAAAAGCCACGCAGACACCAGAACTGAAATTGAAGGGAACCTGTCCCCCCTCCCCCAGGCGTTTGTACGTTTTTAAGGCCACCTTGTACAGCGGTAATGCTGCATGTGTGCAAGGTGGCTCATAAACGTATTCTCCTCGCACATGTGGAACGGAAAACACGTCTAAAATGTGTCCTCTGTGTGACCATTTAACCGTCCCGGTGGTGTGACTTTCCTTTGTAATGACACGCTGCAACCCCCTTGGTAGCGCTGCCCGTCTTCTGGCATCATTGTTTGGCTGCCTGCGCCTCTGCGGCCGCCCTGACCCACACAACGCCCCTCGGTGTCTTATTTCTTGGGACTGCGAGGGTGTGTTTGATGGGCATGAGCAGTGCATCAGTTCGCCTGTCCCTCATCTCCTTCCGCCTTCTTCAGACTGTGCGGCTTCATGGCCGTGGCATGCGATAAGGGATCAGCTGACGCCACATAGTCTGAAGCAGGTGTAAGAACCCAAGCGAGAGGCGAACATATGTACTGCGCCAGGCCATGAATCCCAGCCCCGCAGTGTTTTAACTATGTCAATACACTGCGGGGCTGTGATTCATGGGCATCGCGAACCGCACCAGCCAACATTAAATGAGGTCAGAAGATGGGCAGCGCTAACAGTGCTAGGCCAGGGGATAACACGACAGCGCAGACTCCTGTACAGCAAATAACAACGCTCAGGAGGCTGCACCCAGCACCAAGGTGGGATTCTTGACATCTGTGCTGCGTCTCATTACAAAGGGAACTCGCGCCTCCAACACAGTTTGACTGTATAAAGGGCTAAATGTTATACGTGTTCCATTCAGCGTGTGCAAGGAGCCAAATTAAAAGAGCAACCTTTGACTTGTGCACCACTACTGCTGCATAAGCTGTGGCTCTTCTACTTTGTAACCCCTGAGGGGGGGTTAAAGGTTACCTTTGAAATTGGTTCGATTAGGCTTCGGCCTACACTCTGCTCCCCCTGCAGAGCCCGGGCTCCAACACCGCCAGTTGGGGCCCGGTACTGCTAGCTGCACAGAGAAAAACACCTCGCCAATGTGTCAGTGGGGTTCAGCACCGCCAGCTGTTCCCCTGCTGTGCAGCCGGCAACGTGTCCTGCAACAGCCACGCAGGCACAACAGACCCAAAGCTGCCGCCAGTGCAGGCTTCGGCCTACACTCTGCTCCCTCTCCTCCTCCTGCTGACCCCGGGCTCCAACACCGCCAGTTGGGGCCCGGTACTGCTAGCTGCACAGAGAAAAACACCTCGCCAATGTGTCAGTGGGGTTCAGCACCGCCAGCTGTTCCCCTGCTGTGCAGCCGGCATCGTGTCCTGCAAAAGCCACGCAGACACCAGAACTGAAATTGAAGGGAACCTGTCCCCCCTCCCCCAGGCGTTTGTACGTTTTTAAGGCCACCTTGTACAGCGGTAATGCTGCATGTGTGCAAGGTGGCTCATAAACGTATTCTCCTCGCACATGTGGAACGGAAAACACGTCTAAAATGTGTCCTCTGTGTGACCATTTAACCGTCCCGGTGGTGTGACTTTCCTTTGTAATGACACGCTGCAACCCCCTTGGTAGCGCTGCCCGTCTTCTGGCATCATTGTTTGGCTGCCTGCGCCTCTGCGGCCGCCCTGACCCACACAACGCCCCTCGGTGTCTTATTTCTTGGGACTGCGAGGGTGTGTTTGATGGGCATGAGCAGTGCATCAGTTCGCCTGTCCCTCATCTCCTTCCACCTTCTTCAGACTGTGCGGCTTCATGGCCGTGGCATGCGATAAGGGATCAGCTGACGCCACATAGTCTGAAGCAGGTGTAAGAACCCAAGCGAGAGGCGAACATATGTACTGCGCCAGGCCATGAATCCCAGCCCCGCAGTGTTTTAACTATGTCAATACACTGCGGGGCTGTGATTCATGGGCATCGCGAACCGCACCAGCCAACATTAAATGAGGTCAGAAGATGGGCAGCGCTAACAGCGCTAGGCCAGGGGATAACACGACAGCGCAGACTCCTGTACAGCAAATAACAACGCTCAGGAGGCTGCACCCAGCACCAAGGTGGGATTCTTGACATCTGTGCTGCGTCTCATTACAAAGGGAACTCGCGCCTCCAACACAGTTTGACTGTATAAAGGGCTAAATGTTATACGTGTTCCATTCAGCGTGTACAAGGAGCCAAATTAAAAGAGCAACCTTTGACTTGTGCACCACTACTGCTGCATAAGCTGTGGCTCTTCTACTTTGTAACCCCTGAGGGGGGGTTAAAGGTTACCTTTGAAATTGGTTCGATTAGGCTTCGGCCTACACTCTGCTCCCCCTGCAGAGCCCGGGCTCCAACACCGCCAGTTGGGGCCCGGTACTGCTAGCTGCACAGAGAAAAACACCTCGCCAATGTGTCAGTGGGGTTCAGCACCGCCAGCTGTTCCCCTGCTGTGCAGCCGGCAACGTGTCCTGCAACAGCCACGCAGGCACAACAGACCCAAAGCTGCCGCCAGTGCAGGCTTCGGCCTACACTCTGCTCCCTCTCCTCCTCCTGCTGACCCCGGGCTCCAACACCGCCAGTTGGGGCCCGGTACTGCTAGCTGCACAGAGAAAAACACCTCGCCAATGTGTCAGTGGGGTTCAGCACCGCCAGCTGTTCCCCTGCTGTGCAGCCGGCATCGTGTCCTGCAAAAGCCACGCAGACACCAGAACTGAAATTGAAGGGAACCTGTCCCCGCTCCCCCAGGCGTTTGTACGTTTTTAAGGCCACCTTGTACAGCGGTAATGCTGCATGTGTGCAAGGTGGCTCATAAACGTATTCTCCTCGCACATGTGGAACGGAAAAACACGTCTAAAATGTGTCCTCTGTGTGACCATTTAACCGTCCCGGTGGTGTGACTTTCCTTTGTAATGACACGCTGCAACCCCCTTGGTAGCGCTGCCCGTCTTCTGGCATCATTGTTTGGCTGCCTGCGCCTCTGCGGCCGCCCTGACCCACACAACGCCCCTCGGTGTCTTATTTCTTGGGACTGCGAGGGTGTGTTTGATGGGCATGAGCAGTGCATCAGTTCGCCTGTCCCTCATCTCCTTCCGCCTTCTTCAGACTGTGCGGCTTCATGGCCGTGGCATGCGATAAGGGATCAGCTGACGCCACATAGTCTGAAGCAGGTGTAAGAACCCAAGCGAGAGGCGAACATATGTACTGCGCCAGGCCATGAATCCCAGCCCCGCAGTGTTTTAACTATGTCAATACACTGCGGGGCTGTGATTCATGGGCATCGCGAACCGCACCAGCCAACATTAAATGAGGTCAGAAGATGGGCAGCGCTAACAGCGCTAGGCCAGGGGATAACACGACAGCGCAGACTCCTGTACAGCAAATAACAACGCTCAGGAGGCTGCACCCAGCACAAAGGTGGGATTCTTGACATCTGTGCTGCGTCTCATTACAAAGGGAACTCGCGCCTCCAACACAGTTTGACTGTATAAAGGGCTAAATGTTATACGTGTTCCATTCAGCGTGTGCAAGGAGCCAAATTAAAAGAGCAACCTTTGACTTGTGCACCACTACTGCTGCATAAGCTGTGGCTCTTCTACTTTGTAACCCCTGAGGGGGGGTTAAAGGTTACCTTTGAAATTGGTTCGATTAGGCTTCAGCCTACACTCTGCTCCCCCTGCAGAGCCCGGGCTCCAACACCGCCAGTTGGGGCCCGGTACTGCTAGCTGCACAGACAAAAACACCTCGCCAATGTGTCAGTGGGGTTCAGCACCGCCAGCTGTTCCCCTGCTGTGCAGCCGGCAACGTGTCCTGCAACAGCCACGCAGGCACAACAGACCCAAAGCTGCCGCCAGTGCAGGCTTCGGCCTACACTCTGCTCCCTCTCCTCCTCCTGCTGACCTCGGGCTCCAACACCGCCAGTTGGGGCCCGGTACTGCTAGCTGCACAGAGAAAAACACCAGCCAATGTGTCAGTGGGGTTCAGCACCGCCAGCTGTTCCCCTGCTGTGCAGCCGGCATCGTGTCCTGCAAAAGCCACTGTTGAGTCCTTATCAGTCCCCGGCTTACTAATATAGGAATCCAAGTAATGACACGCAGCACAAGAGTTGTGTGATCATATGCAGGGATCGCCCAGGAGCGCATCTGGCCCCCCTGGTCTCTCACCCCTCTTTTTATATGGCAAAGAGATAAGCATTACAGACATGCGTACAAGCGCTCATATTCTCTAACAAAAGAGTATCTATTCTACTGATAACGTTCAACTTCTGGAATGTAGGTTAAAGGTCACAATAACAAGAAGGAATGCGTCCATAAAAGGAAATGTCTACCTTGCTCAAGTTTGCTCATATGAGCCAGACGTTTCTGAATAGGAAGACAAAATGGATTCTTCAATCTGATCTCTACAATTCCCCCCTTTGACATATTCCTTTTATGATCTATCACAAATCCCCTTTAACATATCCATATTTTAGATTACCACAGGGCCAAAGACAAAGCCTTTATTTTTGGTATTACACATGTACACGCTTATATCATTAATAAGAGAATCAAATCTAGTATCAATTCTTCCGTTTAACTCTCACAACCTTTTCTTTGTTTTGCAATAAGTATACTAAAATATAAAAACAAAAATTAGTACGGTAATATTAATTAGAATCACTAGAGGATAACATAAGAATAAAGAAGAAAATTTATACTCTTGCATCTATTACACAAAATTTATCTGTGCATACTGAGATACTCTTGAGCACAATCTGGAATAGTACGTATATGACTACAATAATCATAACTATATGTATTATGCTCTGCATGATCCCAGCAACCCACCCACCAATCCCTCTGAACCAGTTGGCTGGGTTGAGAAAAGAGAAAGTATCAGACCACCAGCTATCCTTATTCTGGTCATTGTCTTTATCATACTGATCTCTGAGTCGTTGTACGTCCTTTAATTTAAATGTCATACTCATAGTACTATTCGGGTCTATATAATGACAGCAGGTGGGTCCGATGATTTGACACATACCCCCTTGTGAGGCAGTTAGGTAATCCAATACCAGAGTATGTTGGTTGATGACTATTATAAGCTGATTCTGTACAGCTATACTAGTGTTTAGTATATCCAATATATCCCAGATCTGATCATCTAGATAATCCGTGGCTCTAACTAATTTATCCCACATTTGTGTTAACATAGGGTAAATAAAAATAGAACTGACAATTTTATTGGCTATACCCATTTGCACTATGTGTGGTCTCCCTGAGGGACGTGGTGAGTTATCTGCAGCTCTTTTATACAGTGTGTGCTTGGGCACGGCTTGCATATTCACTTGTTTATTTGAAATTATGAAAGTAGCCGGGGTTAGGCGTCCTAATGTACAAGTACCCTTTATACCTACGGGAAGCCATTTATATGCTCCTTCTCCGCATATCCAAAATGTACCTTCAGGCAGATCCCATAGTGCTGAGTGCTGCAATACCAATCTGTGAGCCAAATCCACAAATCTAGATACATTCTGAAGCATACACCAAGAGGGTTTTTGTCCCAAGGGGCTACAGTACCCGGCTGCGGGATTCCCACATAAAGGCATTCCTCTGATATACTCATCGGATTCATTACAAACCAGGTTCCCCGGTTTGCTTGTACAACTGTTTGCATCACCTTGGGGGAACAACGCAGAATGTTCCCATTTTCTATTATGTATGTACCTTTCCAACATTGTAGGTTTGAAAGCATAAGAAGAGTCGGTGGTTGTACTGAAACTGAGCTGTAGATTTTCAGTGGGGACCTGTCCTAAATCAGTTAATCCAGTCTTATTTCTAGGTACCCATTTTCCTCCCCTGAATGCAAAATATTGTAAGTTGCCTATTCTTCCTGTAAGATTACCCTGCCACCAAGGAAATTCTACCCATCCCACAATTGGTATGGCGATTGTAGTATTCCACAGCCTAGTATTACCAATTTGGTTGTTGGCCAGGTTGTCTGAACAATTAGGCCAAGCGAATATTTCTTCAACTGACACGGGAACTGCTAGAAAAGGTATACTTGTGGCTGATACTGGTGAATGGGTACAGATCCAACAATCTGCTAGGGGTTGTGTATTATTTAACAAGTCATGTACTAATTTTCTATGATGTTGTACGAATCTATTGTTCAAAGGGGTTAGAGAATTCAGTTTATCCCATGCCTCCGTTGAGGTTAATACTATTAACATCAATGTTATGAGTTTTATACTGCTCTTTTGCAATGGCTTGCATGTATCCATGATGCCTTTCCTTCGAGCTTGACTGATGTAGGTGTTGTCAACAGGACTTGGAAGGGTCCGTCAAATCTTGGTTCAAGAGCCTTTCTGGTGTGTCTTTTTACATAGACTTGATCACCTGGTTCCAACTTGTGACTTCCTTCAATGTTGTCAGGATCTGGAAGGGAAGCAAAAACTTGTGCATGCACCTTAGTTAATTGTTTCTGCAGATTTTGCACATAAGAAGTCAATGACTCAATATTTAACACAAGTTGCTGTGGAAAATAACATCCTAAATTGGCAGTCCTGCCAAACAAAATTTCATATGGAGACAGTTTAGTCTTACCCCTTGGGGTATTGCGTATTGAGTAAAGGGCCAGTGGAAGGCATTCTGTCCAAGGCTTTCCTGTTTCAGCCATGGCTTTCTGTATTTTTAATTTTAAAGTTCCATTCATGCGTTCCACCTTACCAGAACTTTGAGGATGATACGGAGTGTGTAACTGACTTTCAACACCCAACATTTTCAGTACATTTTGAAATATTTCTCCAGTGAAATGAGTACCCCTATCTGACTCGATCACTTCAGGGAGACCGTAACGGGGTATCAGTTCGGCAACTAGCTTTACAGCAGTGTTTTTAGCTGAAGCCTTCCGAACTGGATAGGCCTCTGGCCACCCCGAGAACATGTCCACACATACCAACACATACTCATACCCATTACTTTTTGGCAGCTGAATAAAGTCTATTTGTAATCGCTGAAACGGATAGAGAGGTCGGACGTGATGCTTCATAGGGGTCTTTGTTGTCTGTCCGGGATTATGTGCCAGGCATATAGCGCATGTTGCACAATAGTCTCTTGCGTAGTTGCCAAAACCTGGAGCCAACCAGACTTGCTTTGCCAGTAGTGTCATTGCATTTGCAGACACATGAGTAGGGTGATGCAGTCCACCAACTACAATCGGGTACCAGGCTCTAGGTAGACATATTAGTCCATCTTTCTTCCAAATTCCTGCTTGTTCTTCTGCCCCTTCCTTTTTCCACCTGTCCCTCTCCTCTTCTCCTGCATCTTCCTGTGCTTGTCTCAGTCTATCTTCAGTATTTTCTGTGGGGTTTACAGTATGAACCTGCTGTAAGGGTTTGACCGCTGCTGCCTTGGCTGCTTTATCAGCCCTATCATTTCCCCTAGATTCCCTAGTGTCGAGTCTCACATGTGCAGCTACCTTAATTACTGCTACTTCTTTTGTTTCTTGTGCAGCCTCTAAGATCTGTTTGATCAGAGAAGCATGTTTTACAGGTTGGCCTGACGCTGTCATGTAACCTCTAGCTCTCCAGATTACTCCAAAGTCAAACACAATACCATGTGCATACCTAGAATCAGTGTATATATTAGCTGTCTGATTCTCAGCTATTTTTAGCGCTTCAATCAATGCTGTTAGTTCTGCTTCTTGTGCAGACTGTTTCGGTGGAAGAGGTTCTGCTTTGAGAGTTTCAGATTCTGACACAACTGCATACCCTGTATGGAAATTACCTGTGTCATCTGCAAACCTACTACCATCTATAAACAGCTCTAAATCTGGATTTTGAAGTGGTGTTTCGGATACATTGGGTAAGCCTACCGTTTCTTGTAAAATGAGCTCTGTACAATCATGTGTGTCTGTAGGGAAAAAATTTGCGTGTGGATCAGTGTCCTTATTCCCCCCTTCAGACTCGAGAGGTAGCAGTGTAGCTAAATTGAGAGTCTGAAGCCTTGCAAATGTGATAGTAGAGGGGAGCAGCAAAGAACACTGTAGCCGCAAATGTCTGGCCATGGAAATGTGTTTTGGCTGGACCTGGTTTAATATCCCATAAACATCATGCGTAGTTTGAACTGTGAGTGGATGCTCTAGGACAATTTCTGATGCTTTGTCCAACAATAGTGAGACAGCAACAACCACACGTACACAGGTTGGCGCTGCCCTGGCTACTGGATCTAACCTTGCTGAAAGATATGCAATTGGTCTTTGTTTCCCTGCATGCTTCTGGGTAAGAACTCCTGTAGCATGGGAATCAACTTCTGCAGCCATAAGCTGAAATGATTTGGTGTAGTCTGGTAGCCCTAACGCTGGAGCTGAAACAAGGGCATCTTTTAATTGTTGGAACGAAATCTGACCTTCTTTTGTCAACAAATAAGGTTCACTTTTTACACAGTCATACAGTGGTTGCATTAGTTGACTGGCATGTATAATCCATTGTCTACAATGAGACACTATTCCTAAAAATGCTCGTAGCTGTTTATGATTTCTAGGCTCATTCATCTGTCTTATTGCTTCAGTTCTTTGAGGTGTAAGATGCTTTTTACCTTGAGAAATGCAATGACCTAGAAAGACCACTTTGATCTGACAAACTTGTAGCTTTTGTCTATTCACTTTACACCCTTCTTTTTCTAGAAAACATAGTAAACTCACAGTGGACCTTTCTGCAGTTTCTAGATCTGGGCAGCAAAGTAGTATGTCATCCACATACTGCAAAATTACTACCTGTGATTCAGGTTCAAACCTTTGAAGAACTGTTTGTAGGGCATTTGAATAAAGAGTAGGGGAGTGTATCATTCCCTGTGGAAGGCGTGTCCACGCCAACTGTTTGCCCTTAAATGTAAATGCAAACAAATGCCAACTGTCTTGGTGTAAAGGAACCGAGAAAAATGCATTTGAAAGATCTATTACAGTAAACACTTGAGAACTGGCTGGTATCTGTGATAGTAACGTATGAGGATTGGGTACAACTGGGGTGATTGGATCTAGAACTTTGTTTATTTCTCTTAGATCATGTACCATACGATATTTGGGCATAGAACTCTTATCAAGAGTTCTCTTTTTGACTGGATACAGAGGGGTGTTAGCAGGTGATTGTATCTCTACCAAAACTCCTTTCTCTCTGTATTCCTCTATCTGTTTTGTAATTGCTAGTTCCTGCTGGGCACTCACAGGTATTGTCTGAGCTGTGGGAGAACAGCTCCTGGTTGCACAGATAGTTTTACAGGAGAGATATGCAATAATCCCACATCAGTGTCACCCTGTGCCCACAGTGTTTCTGGGACCATTGAGAGATCTAGATCTGTGGTGTACTCTTTTTCTTCAGCATAATCCTCAAAAGCCTGAATTCTGACATATTGTTCTAATGTTTCTGCATCATCAGGGATAGTCAGCATAACTGTGCCATCGTCCCTAAAATTGATGTTAGCTTCTAATTTCTTTAGGACATCAGTTCCTAACAAACATGTTGGGGCACCTCTGGCATACAAAAATCTGGATGCAAAACATTTAGGTCCTAATGAGACCTCTAGGGGCACAGTATATGGCAGTGTTCGAATTACCCCATCATAACCCTCAGCAAAAGTTGTTTGTTCTGAAATATCTTCCGGATTTGGAAGAAAATCTTGATTCAAAATTGAGGAAGTTGCACCTGTATCTATCAAAAATGGAATCTCTCTCCCCCCCACAATCACCTGTATCATAGGTCTTCTAGCTGGTAGGGAAGTTTGTAACACATCGAGTCAATCTGAATCTGGTATGGGACCATCTATGATGGTAGATTTCTGCTGGTTGTCCGTTTGGGGAGGGTTATTTCTGGGAACAAATTTGCCTGACTTTATATCTGCCAACTTCTTCCTGCACTCTCTTTGGAAATGACCTGGCTTTTTACAGTAGTGGCAAGAAAAATTATGTCTCGCTCGTCCTCCTGTATTAGCTTGTGCTATTCTAACAGGCTTACGATTCTCTCTCATATCCATGGCTATTCCTAAACATCGTTGTTTCACAATATTTGGTTGTTCAATTGTTCTCCAATCTGGAGTAGAGGATTTAAATTTTTCTCTGATTTTTGGATCTAGCCCCTCTATTAATTGTTTTGTGAAAAGTCTCCTTACTGAAGCATCAGTCATATCCAATCCTTCATCCCTAAAGCTATTTTCTAGTTCTTGACTATATTCTTCAATACTTTGCCCAAATTTCTGCATAATCACACCTGTAGATCCCCTTTCCCTCTGTTTTCCTCTCATGAAAATTATTAATGCCTCTGTGAACTGGGTACCTGATGCTTCTGTCTGTAAGGCACCCCCTTCTGCCACTGGTCTATTGGGCTGTAAGTGTGTCAATAATTCCTGAAAAAGTCCGGGGGACATTTTCATTCTACATAATTCTTCCCCGTCCGCCCAGACCCCAGCATGAGTCTGCATGATTTGTTGTATATACTGTGCAAATCTAACTGGAAACTGGATAGGATCTGGTGCGTTATGTAAGAGGGACATACCCTCAGCAGGGGACCAAGGGAAGTATTGTCTGGTCTGATGATATCTGGTGTTCATTACCCCGTCAGCACCAGCTTCTCTAAAAGGTCTTGGTACTACCCTAACAGGGGCAAGTACAGCGCCATATCTAGGTGTACCACAGGCTAGGCAATCATTTCTCCAATCTGGATTTTGTTGTCCACAGTGTGAACATTCCCATCCTCCTACCCCACCAAGATTGGGATACAAGGCTGGAAATTGTTTTCCTCCTTCTGCTCTTCCAGATGGTACAAATGATTGGGCTTTTGGATCTAGGTAAGGTGGTGGGATTATATCACAACTTTTTCCCTTTCCCATGATCCATTTGGAAGTGTCTGGATCATACTTCCAATTCTCCTCTTTAGCTGTTTTTGAGACCTCTATCATACAGTGTATGATTTCTTCCCACCCATTGTCTTTGATAATTCCACCTCGTTCTTTACTCAGTCTTTCCCATTCTGTACTGAACATAAGTGCTTCTGAAATTCCCAATTTTCCTCTTACTCTTCTAATCTGTTTTCTGACTATCTTTCCACATCTTTCCTGTATGATATCTGCTGCTTCCACTTGTCCTAAGACGGTTTTTGTCTGTTTATTTCCCATTTTTCTTTTCAATATTAGCTATGACTACCCTAGGTGACGTTTGGACAATCACTTACTCTATGGTGATGTCTCGTTGCCTTCTCTCCTAGGGAGCTAAAATATCCTTTCAATATTTGCTATTTCTACCCCAGGTGACGTTTGGACAACCACTTCCTCTGTTGGTGGCGTCTCGTTGCCTTCTCTCCTAGGGAGCTAAAATATTGAAGGGCTTGTCTGCTCTGTTTCTTCTAATATGCAGGACGTACTTAAGTGCTATTATGCACACAGACCCAGCAACACCATACAGATCACAAAACTTTCTGTGTCAGTTAGCATACTTGTCCCAGGCTCATGAAAACCGCGTCCTGGGCTCATTCTATCACACCTTATCCAGGGAATGTAGAAACAAGTTCTATAGGAGAGTCAAGCATGGGCGGAGGTCTCCCAGAAGGACGCTACCTCATAACCCAGTTAGGCTGACTTCACCAATAACCTTGTTCTAACAATCGTGGCTTATTGTTCTACGTACTTCTATTCTTCTTTCACAACATGTCACAACCTTCACACTGTTCACACACTGTTCACACACTGTTCACACACTGTTCACACACTGCCAGGGACTAGACTCATAAATCTATACAATATGGTAACCCGAGTTTTATAGGTATCTACTCACTACTAGACTAACCCAGCGTGACACGGCTCATAGAGATCTTTCGGATAATACAGGGCAGATAAAAGAGAACTAATAATGTCTCTTACCTGGCCAGGTTTTTCAGTTCATTTGCCGTCCATTATCCGAGATCTCCGTTGTCCGTATCCGCAGGTAAATCTCGAGCAAACACTCTCTCCTCAGGTCCCTGTTCGGGCGCCAGAGAAATGTTGAGTCCTTATCAGTCCCCGGCTTACTAATATAGGAATCCAAGTAATGACACGCAGCACAAGAGTTGTGTGATCATATGCAGGGATCGCCCAGGAGCGCATCTGGCCCCCCTGGTCTCTCACCCCTCTTTTTATATGGCAAAGAGATAAGCATTACAGACATGCGTACAAGCGCTCATATTCTCTAACAAAAGAGTATCTATTCTACTGATAACGTTCAACTTCTGGAATGTAGGTTAAAGGTCACAATAACAAGAAGGAATGCGTCCATAAAAGGAAATGTCTACCTTGCTCAAGTTTGCTCATATGAGCCAGACGTTTCTGAATAGAAAGACAAAATGGATTCTTCAATCTGATCTCTACACCACGCAGACACTTGCTCTTGTACCTTCTGCTCCCCATCCTGGTTCCAGTACCGTCAGCTGGTTCCGGGCAGAGCCTTTGGCTTAGGTGCCTCCCTCTGGGTATCCGAGTTCCACCAACGTCAGGTGGTCCTTGGTAGTGCTTTCAGGCACGGGTACCTCCTGCTTAGTAACCGGGTTCCAGTAACGTCAGCTGGTCCTCGGTAGTTCCATTGGCTCTTGGACCTTCGGCTACCCATCCGGGTTCCAGCACCGTCAGCTGGTTCTCGGCACTGTCTTTTGCTCTTGTACCTTCTGCTCCCCATCCTGGTTCCAGTACCGTCAGCTGGTTCCGGGCAGAGCCTTTGGCTTGGGTGCCTCCCTCTGGGTATCCGAGTTCCACCAACGTCAGGTGGTCCTTGGTAGTGCTTTCAGGCACGGGTACCTCCTGCTTAGTAACTGGGTTCCAGTAACGTCAGCTGGTCCTCGGTAGTTCCATTGGCTCTTGGACCTTTGGGTAGCCATCCGAGTTCCAGTTCCATCAGCTGGTTCTCGGCATTTTCTCAGCCTTCTTGTACCTTCTGCTACATTTCCAAGTTCAAGAGACTAAACACGATGACCCGGAAGAACACCCCTAAGATGACGACGACACCAGAGACGACAACCACCGTGATGACGACGACCCTGGAGACGATGACCCTGAAGACCACCGTGATGACGACGACCCCGGAGACGACGACCCTGAAGACCACCCCGATGACGACGACCCGGGAGACGACGACCCTGGAGACGACGACCCTGGAGACGACGACGACCTGGAAGACCGAGAAGCAGAAGAACAAGAGGCTGCAGAACAAAGAGCAGAAGAACATTAAGCATAACACTAAATATCAGAGCAAAAAATATTATCTAAATTATAAGCAGAAGAAGACTAAGCAGTGTATGGGGGTGAGTCCGTTCCTCCTCGTGGTGCCCCTGGATAAAGCCTGATGCTGCAGGCCAAACTGAACGCGGACAAATGTAACTGTTTTGTGACAGGCAGATCGGAAGGTGTAATCTTCAAACTTTTATAGATAACTACGGGAATGCCTGTCACAAATAAGAATATGATGAAGAAGTAGAATATGATGAAGATAATAGTAAAATAAAAAGAATATGAACAATGTAACCCAAAAAATAATAGGTAGAAGATGAAGAAGAAGATGAATAAGGTGAAGAAGTTGATGTCAAAGAAGCTGATGATGAGGATAATGAAGAAGAAAGCGTGGGAGAAGAAAAAAAGAAGGTGAAGGGCGTTGAAGTAGTGAAACATCAATATGTGGCATAAAAAAAAAAAAATAAATAACATAGTCAAATTCTTTCTAACGCCGAACGTCATCCAAAAAAAAAAAAATCCTGCTATTCTATTACATTGGGCTAAACCTCTGTGCCTTTACCTCTCCGCCACGTCCCCCAATACATCCTACATTATTCTTAGTTGTTTTCCTTCATGTAGAATGAACCTACAAGTGTATAAAGGGTTTATTTTAATTCCGATATTTTCGTCCCATTGACTTGCATTGGGATCGGGTATCGGTATCGGATTGGATCCGATATTTTGACGGTATCGGCCGATACTTTCCGATACCGATACTTTCCGATATCGGAAAGTATCGCTCAACACTACTCAGAAGATGTCTGTCATCTTGGTGGTGTGTGACCGTTTTTCAAAGATGGTCCATTTGGTGCCCTTGCCTAAGTTACCTTCCTCATCCGAGTTGGTTCCTCTGTTTTTTCAAAATGTGGTTCGCTTGCATGGTATTCCGGAGAATATCGTTTCTGACAGGGGGACCCAGTTCGTGTCTAGATTTTGGCGGGCGTTCTGTGCTAGGATGGGCATTGATTTGTCTTTTTCGTCTGCGTTCCATCCTCAGACTAATGGCCAGACTGAGCGAACTAATCAGACCTTGGAGACTTATTTGAGGTGTTTTGTGTCTGCGGATCAGGATGACTGGGGTGCCTTTTTGCCGTTGGCGGAGTTTGCCCTCAATAATCGGGCTAGTTCTGCCACTTTGGTTTCTCCTTTCTTTTGCAATGCGGGGTTTCATCCTCGTTTTTCTTCCGGTCAGGTGGAGTCTTCGGATTGTCCTGGAGTGGATACTGTGGTGGATAGGTTGCATCGGATTTGGGGACAGGTGGTGGACAATTTGGAGTTGTCCCAGGAGAAGACTCGGCATTTTGCTAACCGCCGTCGTCGTGTTGGTCCTCGTCTTCGTGTTGGGGACTTGGTGTGGTTGTCTTCTCGTTTTGTCCCTATGAGGGTTTCTTCTCCTAAGTTTAAGCCTCGGTTCATCGGCCCGTATAAGATTTTGGAGATTCTTAACCCCGTGTCCTTTCGATTGGACCTCCCAGCATCTTTTTCTATCCATAATGTCTTCCATCGGTCATTATTGCGCAGGTATGAGGTACCGGTTGTGCCTTCCGTTGAGCCTCCCGCTCCGGTGTTGGTTGAGGGTGAATTGGAGTACATTGTGGAGAAGATCTTGGACTCCCGTGTTTCCAGACGGAAACTTCAGTATCTGGTCAAGTGGAAGGGCTACGGTCAAGAGGATAATTCTTGGGTGACAGCCTCTGATGTTCATGCCTCTGATTTGGTCCGTGCCTTTCATAGGGCTCATCCTGATTGCCCTGGTGGTTCTTGTGAGGGTTCGGTGCCCCCTCCTTGAGGGGGGGGTACTGTTGTGAATTTGGTTTTTGGGCTCCCCCGGTGGTCACTGGTGGTACTGGACTTGTGTGCTTCACTTTCTCTGTTCACCTGTTTCCATCAGGATATGGGTGTATCCTATTTAGCCTTGCTGCTCAGTTATTCTAGTGCCGGCCATCAATGTAACCAGAGCCTTTCTGTTGCATGTTCCTGCTTCTAGACTACTATCAGCTAAGTTGGACTCTTAGTCCTAAGTTTGTTTTGCATTTTTGTTCCAGTTCACAGTTATGTTATTTTTCTGTAGCTGGAAGCTCTTGTGGGCCGAAATTGCCACTCCGGTGTCATGAGTTGACACATGAGTCTTAAAGTAATTTCGGGATGGTATTTTAACCCCTTAAGCCCCGAGGGTGGTTTGCACGTTAATGACCAGGCCAATTTTTACAATTCTGACCACTGTCCCTTTATGAGGTTATAACTCTGGAACGCTTCAACGGATCTTGGCGATTCTGACATTGTTTTCTCGTGACATATTGTACTTCATGTTAGTGGTAAAATTTCTTCGATATAACTTGCGTTTATTTGTGAAAAAAACGAATATTTGGCGAAAATTTTGAAAATTTTGCAATTTTCCAACTTTGAATTTTTATGCCCTTAAATCACAGACATATGTCACACAAAATACTTAACAAATAACATTTCCCACATGTCTACTTTACATCAGCACAATTTTGGAACCAAAATTTTTTTTTGTGACGGAGTTATAAGGGTTAAAAGTTGACCAGCAATTTCTCATTTTTACAACACCATTTTTTTTTAGGGACCACATCTCATTTGAAGTCATTTTGACGGGTCTATATGATAGAAAATACCCAAGTGTGACACCATTCTAAAAACTGCACCCCTCAAGGTACTCAAAACCACTTTCAAGAAGTTTATTAACCCTTCAGGTGTTTCACAGGAATTTTTGGAATGTTTAAATAAAAATGAACATTTAACTTTTTTTCACACAAAATTTATTTCAGCTCCAATTTGTTTTATTTTACCAAGGGTAACAGGAGAAAATAGACCCCAAAAGTTGTTGTACAATTTGTCCTGAGTACGCTGATACCCCATATGTGGGGGTAAACCACAGTTTGGGCGCATGGCAGAGCTTGGAAGCAAAGGAGCGCCATTTGACTTTTCAATGCAAAATTGACTGGAATTGAGATGGGACGCCATGTTGCATTTGGAGAGCCCCTGATGTGCCTAAACATTGAAACCCCTAACAAGTGACACCATTTTGGAAAGTAGACCCCCTAAGGAACTTATCTAGATGTGTGGTGAGCACTTTGACCCAACAAGTGCTTTACAGAAGTTTATAATGCAGAGCCGTAAAAATAAAAAATCATATTTTTTCACAAAAATGATCTTTTCACCCCCAATTTTTTATTTTCCCAAGGGTGAGAGAAGAAATTGGACCCCAAAAATTGTTGTGCAATTTGTCCTGAGTACGCTGATACCCCATATGTGGGTGTAAACCATTGTTTGGGCGCAGGGCAGAGCTCGGAAGGGAAGGAGCGCCATTTGACTTTTCAATGCAAAATTGACTGGAATTGAGATGGGACGCCATGTTGCATTTAGAGAGCCCTTGATGTGCCTAAACATTGAAACCCCTAACAAGTGACACCATTTTGGAAAGTAGACCCCCTAAGGAACTTATCTAGATGTGTGGTGAGCACTTTGACCCAACAAGTGCTTCACAGAAGTTTATAATGCAGAGCCGTAAAAATAAAAAATCATATTTTTTCACAAAAATGATCTTTTCACCCCCATTTTTTTATTTCCCCAAGGGTAAGAGAAGAAATTAGACCACAAAAGTTGTTGTGCAATTTGTCCTGAGTACGACGATACCCCATATGTGGGTGTAAACCATTGTTTGGGCGCATAGCAGAGCTCAGAAGGGAAGAAGCGCTATTTTACTTTTCAATGCAAAATTGACTGGAATTAAGATGGGATGCCATGTTGCGTTTGGAGAGCCCCTGATGTGCCTAAACATTAAACCCCCCCACAAGTGACACCATTTTGGAAAGTAGACCCCCTAAGGAACTTATCTAGATGTGTTTTGAGAGCTTTGAACCCCCAAGTGTTTCACTACAGTTTATAACGCAGAGCCGTGAAAATAATTTTTTTTTTTTTTTCACAAAAATGAAATTTAGCCCCCAGTTTTGTATTTTCACAAGGGTATCAGGATAAATTGGACCCTAAAAGTTGTTGTCCAATTTGTCCTGAGTACGCTGATACCCCCTATGTGGGGGGGAACCACTGTTTGGGCGCATGACAGAGCTCGGAAGGGAAGGAGCGCCATTTGGAATGCAGACTTAAATGGATTGGTCTGCAGGCGTCACGTTGCATTTGCAGAGCCCCTGATGTACCCAAACAGTACAAACCCCCCACAAGTGACCCCATATTGGAAACTAGACCCCCCAAGGAACTTATCTAGATGTGTTGTGAGAACTTTGAACCCCCAAGTGTTTCATTACAGTTTATAACGCAGAGCCGTGAAAATAAAAATTATTTTTTTTTTCACAAAAATGATTTTTTAGCCCCCAGTTTTGTATTTTCACAAGGGTATCAGGATAAATTGGACCCTAAAAGTTGTTGTCCAATTTGTCCTGAGTACGCTGATACCCCCTATGTGGGGGGGGAACCACTGTTTGGGCGCATGACAGAGCTCGGAAGGGAAGGAGCGCCATTTGGAATGCAGACTTAAATGGATTGGTCTGCAGGCGTCACGTTGCATTTGCAGAGCCCCTGATGTACCCAAATAGTACAAACCCCCCACAAGTGACCCCATATTGGAAACTAGACCTCCCAAGGAACTTATCTAGATGTGTTGTGAGAACTTTGAACCCCCAAGTGTTTCACTACAGTTTACAACGCAGAGCCGTGAAAATAAAACATATTTTTTTTCCCACAAAAATGATTTTTAGCCCCCCAAATTTTTATTTTCCCAAGGATAACAAGAGAACTTGGACCCCAGAAGTTGTTGTTCAATTTGTCCCTAGTACGCTGATACCCCATATGTTGGGGTAAACCCCTTTTTGGACGCACGGGAGAGCTCGGAAGGGAAGGAGCACTGTTTTACTTTTTCAACGCAGAATTGGCTGGAATTGAGATTGGACGCCATGTCGCGTTTGGAGAGCCCCTGATGTGCCTGAACAGTGGAAACTCCCCAATTCTACCTGAAACCCTACCCCTAACCGTTTACTGAACATTTTCTGACAGTCATAAGTGCCACGTATATAAGTGCCACGTATATAAGTGCCATGTATGTAAGTGCCACGTATGTAAGTGCCACGTATGTAAGTGCCACGTATGTAAGTGCCACGTATGTAAGTGCCACGTATATAAGTGCCACGTATATAAGTGCCACGTATATAAGTGCCACGTATATAAGTGCCACGTATATAAGTGCCACGTATATAAGTGCCACGTATTTAAGTGCCACGTATTTCAGTGCCACGTATTTCAGGCACTGAAAAATACGTGGCACGTAAATACGTGGCACTTAAATACGTGGTACTTAAATACGTGGCACTTAAATACGTGGCACTTAAATACGTGGCACTTAAATACGTGGCACTTAAATACGTGGCACTTAAATACGTGGCACTTATATACGTGGCCACTGAAATATCGTGGCACTTATATACGTATATACGTATATACGTATATAAACGTATATTTCAGTGCCACGTATTTCAGTGCCACGTATTTCAGGTTAGGGGTAGGGTTAGGGTTTTTTGTTTTTTTCTTGTTTTCTTGTGTTTTTCTATAAAAACGCATGCGTTTTACCGCGTTTACATGCATTTTTTTCACACATGCGGTTTTTTTAAAAAACGCATGCAGATAAAAACGCAAGTGTGAAACCAGACTAAAAGACGCTTTTTATAGCAAAAAAGTTTTTGCGTCTCCACATTTTGAGACCTATAATTTTTCCACATTTTGGTCCACAGAGTCATGTGAGGTCTTGTTTTTTGCGGGACGAGTTGACATTTTTATTGGTAACATTTTCGGACACGTGACCATTTTTTATCACTTTTTATTCCGATTTTTGTGAGGCAGAATAACCAAAAACCAGCTATTCATGAATTTCTTTTGGGAGAGGCGTTTATACCGTTCTGCGCTTGGTAAAATTGATAAAGCAGTTTTATTCGTCGGGTCAGTACGATTACAGCGATACCTCATTTATATCATTTTTTTATGTTTTGACGCTTTTATACGATAAAAACTATTTTATAGAAAAAATAATTATTTTGGCATCGCTTTATTCTCAGGACTATAACTTTTTTATTTTTTTGCTGATGATGCTGTATGGCGGCTCGTTTTTTGCGGGACAAGATGACGTTTTCAGCGGTAACATGGTTATTTATATCCGTCTTTTTGATCGCGTGTTATTCCACTTTTTGTTCGGCGGTATGGTAATAAAGCGTTGTTTTTTGCCTCGTTTTTTTTTTTTTTTTCTTACGGTGTTTACTGAAGGGGTTAACTAGTGGGCCAGTTTTATAGGTTGGGTCGTTACGGACGCGGCGATACTAAATATGTGTACTTTTATTGTTTTTGTTTGTTTTTTTTAGATAAAGAAATGTATTTATGGGAATAATATTTTTTTTTTTTATTATTATTTATTTAGGAATTTTTATTTTTTTTTTTTACACATGTGGAAATTTTTTTTTTTACTTTTTTACTTTGTCCCAGGGGGGGACATTACAGATCGCTGATCTCACAGTGTGCACAGCACTCTGTGAGATCTCCGATCTCACTTACAGCCGTGCAGGCTGCAGCTTTCATCTGCAGCCTGCTCCGACCCGGAAGTACTCCCTGCAGGACCCGGATACAGCCCCTCGGCCATTTTGGATCTGGGGCCTGCAGGGAGAAGACGTTCGGTACGAGGTGAGTACATCACCTTGTACCGATCGTCTCAGGGAAGCACGCAGGGAGCCCCCTCCCTGCGCGATGCTTCCCTGTACCGCTGGTACACCGCGATCATGTTTGATCGCGGTGTGCTGGGGGTTAATGTGCCGGGGGCGGTCCGTGACCGCTCCTGGCACATAGTTCCGGATGTCAGCTGCGATATGCAGCCGACACCCGGCCGCGATCGGCCGCGCTCCCCCCGTGAGCGCGGCCGATCGCGTATGACGTACTATACCGTCACCGGGAATTAAGGCCCACCCCACCTCGACGGTATAGTACGTCATACGGGATTAAGGGGTTAATAGGGTTTTCAGCTGACCGTGAAGTTCCCTATTGTATCTTCTTGCTATCTAGTAAGCGGACCTCGCTTTGCTGAACCTACCTTCATACTACGTATGTCTTTTCCTCTGAACTCACCGCCAATATATGTGGGGGGCTTCTGTCTCCTTTTTGGGGGAATTTCCCTAGAGGTAAGCCAGGTCTGTCTTTTCCTCTATTAGGGTTAGTTAGTCCTCCGGCTGGCGCTAGGCGTCTAGGGATAAAACGTAGGTACGCCACCCGGCCACTGTTAGTTGTGTGGTAGGTTTAGCTCACGGTCAGCTCGAGATTCCATCTCCCAGGAGCTAGTCTGTAGTTTAAGTTCTCTGACGTTTCCTTGCCATTGGGAACCATGACAGCAGACGAAGCCATCATAAGCATGAGCATCCCACTAATGCGTCTGCTGATGCAAAGTTTGACGCACATTAAGGAGAAGGCATCTGCAGCCGAAGAGGAGGGAAGCCTTGATGACAGTCAGCCATTGTCTGCTCAGGGAACTCTCGTGGACGAGGTGGCGGACGAAGAGGAGGAGGAGGATGATGATGGGGATGAACATTTATGGGAGGATGCTTCTCAGGGGGCAATAGAAACTGGTGGCGTTGCAAGGTCAGGTACAGGGTTTTTGCGGGACACAAGTGATGTTGATTTGCAAGAAAGTGCTCCTCAACACAACATAAGCAGTGAATTGACACCTGGAACATTGGCCCACATGGCTGAGTATGCCTTGCATATCCTAAAAAGGGACCCCCGCATTATCAAAATGATGACCAATGACGATTACTGGTTGGCCTGCCTCCAGGATACACGATATAAAGGAAAATTACAAAATATCATGCCACATGAGAACCTTGAGCAAATATTGACTACCAAACAAGCAACTCTTGTAGACCATTTGGTACAGACATTCCCAGCACACAGCGGCGGTGATGGTTCTCACACGAGCCGTAGGGGGCAACATGGCAGAGGTGTTAGAGGTGCACAAATCCGAAGTGGCGTTGGACAGAGGGGTTTTATGGCCAGGTTGTGGAGTGATTTCGCAATGACCGCAGACACGACATGTACTGCTGCATCGATTCAAAGTGACAGGAGACAGCATTTGTCCAGTATGGTTACAAACTACTTTTCCTCCCTTATCGATGTTCTCCCTCACAGGTCATTCCCCTTTGATTACTGGGCATCTAAAATAGACACCTGGCCTGAATTGACAGAATATACATTACAGGAGCTCGCATGCCCTGCTGCTAGTGTGCTATCAGAAAGATTCTTCAGTGCTGCTGGTTCAATACTGACCGAAAAAAGGACACGTCTGGCTACCCAAAATGTTGATGATCTAACCTTCATTAAAATGAACCAATCATGGATTTCAAATTATTTTGCCCCTCCTTCCCCTGCTGACACGTAGCTTGCCTGAAAAATGTCTTGCTTTTGGCCTCCTCTTACTGACTTCTCCATTTCCTCCATTTGCAGCTTCTGAATGTCCACCACAGGCCATTTTTATACCTCCCTAAATGGGCTGACTCCCCCCCACAGGGCCGTGGTCACCACCTGGCACAAGCACCCATGCGAGTGCCGTTTGCCTGGACAGGTGGGTGGGCCCACTCTTGGGCGACGGCACTGGCACAGGGTCCCTCATAGTACAATGAAGTGTCTCTGACGGTGGTGGTGCACAACCAACGTCAGACACACCGTCGTAATATGAGGGGCCCTGTGCCAGTACCGCCGGCCACGAGAGAGTGTTCCCCCCAGCTCAAACAGTGCTCTACCACTTGCAATATTTACCTCTCCCTGCTCCACCACTGTGTAGTCTGTGCTGTTAAATCCTTCAATGGCACTGCCAATACAAATGTGTTGAAATGATAGATGATAGTTAAAATATACAAGGGCCCTGGCCTCCATTTAGACCAGTTAATACTTTGTGCCTAGTACCACTGTCTGCTACTCAGCAGAGGAGCCCACCCCTGTACCTAGCTATGCCACCTGCTTATTTATGAACAATTTTTTTGGCAGACATTTAGCCCACTTTACTATTTGGGCCCACTAACTGTGTCTGCTACTCATTACAATTTTCCGACACTGAGCAAAGCAATGTCACCTGTTTATTTATGAACAAAGCAATGCCGCCTGTTTAGTCCTGTTACCACTTTTGAAATGAATTTAGCCCACTTTATTATTTGGGCCTACTAACTGGGTCTGCCACTCATTACAGTTTTCCTCCACTGAACAAAGCAATACCGCCTGTTTAGTCCTGTTACCACATTTGAATTGCATTTAGCCTACTTTATTATTTGGGCCTATATCTGTGTTTTCTCCTCATCCTGCCCATTGCCCAGCCACTGCTAGATGAGTCTGCTGTTACATTGACCCAGACCACTACATTCCCCTTGCACTCTACACAGCCAGAATCTGACCCTGCTGAAAGTCAGGTTCCCCTTTCCGCATACTATATCCCCTTACACAGGGACAAAGAGGAAGGTGCAGATGAAAGTGCAGGTTCCTTCATTAGGTGGGGGGGCATACTCTTTGGTGACGTCACTGGCACAGGGCCCCTCATAGTACGCAAAAGTGTCTCTGCCAGTGGGTGGCGCCACCCGCTGTCAAACACACCGCCGTACTATGAGGGGCCCTGTGCCAACGAGTGGGCCCCCTGCTTGCTCAGGATCACAGCAATTGCAAAGTTGAAATACTTACCTCTCCCTGCTCCACCGCCGTGACGTATTCCGCGTTTCCTGGGCCCATGAAAATCTTGAGCCAGCCCTACCAGCACGGTGGTGCAGTGGTTAGCACAGCAGCCTTGCAGCGCTGTAGTCCTGGGTTCTAATCCCACCTTGGACAACATCTGCAAAGAGTTTGTATGTTCTCTCCGTGTTTGCGTGGGTTTCCTCCGGGCACTCCGGTTTCCTCCCACATTCCAAAGACATACTGATAGGGAATTTAGATTGTGAGCCCCATCGGGGACAGCGATGATAATGTGTGCAAACTGTAAAGCGCTGCGTAATATGTTAGCGCTATATAAAAATAAAGATTATTATTATTATTACCCCCCCACAACTTTAGCCAAATGACCCCCAGTTTTCAATGCCTAACTATTATTATAAAGTAAATTAAGATTGACAAGCTTAAGTAATAAGAATTGATGTTTTTGGCATTTAAATGGGCACTGTATGTGTTCTCCTGTCCTTCACTCACTGCCGACTTTGATTCCCCATTGATTTCCATTGGGCTTCGTGTTTCAGTCGGCCCCCGACTTTTTGCAATAATCGTCCAATTTCACCCGACCAGTCTTTTGACAAAGCTGGGTTTTGAGAAACCCAACTCGATCCGAAAAAAGTAAAAGTCACTCAACTCTAGCCATGACATTTTATGGATTATCATAATTTGTACAGTAGTGGCCAGTACCTCAGGGATTACATATCAGCAGTTCACAGCATGCTCCCTTATGTTTTATGCTTTTCCCGCATTAGGGCAGAGCAAAATGCACAGGTGCGAGGCAGCGATATCTCTGCCCTGACAGGAGATTTTGCCTCGCTGTGTGGATGATGCAGGAGGCATCATTCATGTCAATCAGAGCAGGAAAACAGCAATCAGAAGCCGGGAGGAAGGACAAACGCCTCAGGAAGGACGTCTATCGGATTGGACCGGCAGGATTTACATAGAGAGCAAGAAAGTTTAAAATGGTTTTGGGGGTATACAGGGGATGTCAGGGGGTAATGTACCCCTTTATGGAATGCAGCACATGATCTAATTATGCTGCTAGTCTTAGTTCAGACATGGCAAAACTAGTGGCATGTTCTCTTTAAGGCTAGTTTCACACTAGCGTTTTGAGGAGCTGCGGAGGGCTGCGGACTTTCTCCGTGGAGCCCCACCCAGGGCCGCACCTCCGCCGCTAGCTCCACCTACTTCTGCATGCGGCCTGCATGCAGCCTATCTTAACATTAGGTACGCAGGTCGTGCCGCTGTATGCGAATGCTTCCGCATGCCTCGTTTTGACGATGCGGAGAGAAAAACAAATTGCCACCAGCTGCGTCCTACACTGCTCGCCGCATTGTCAAAATGACGCATGCGGAAGCATCCGCATATAGCCACATTACCTGTGCACCTAATGTTAAAGATAGGCATGCAGGCCGCATGCAGAAGTAGGCAGAGCTAGCGGCGGAGGTGCGGCCGATGGCGGGGCTCCACTGAGGAAGACCGCAGCCCTCCGCAGCTCCTCAAAACGCTAATGTGAAACCGGCCTAACACATCACAAATACCAGCTTCATCCATTTCTGATATATCACAATGGATGCTGGCTAACAGCGACCATGTAGCTGGAATGCGAGTTGCAGGCTAATTATTACTTTTATTTTATTTAGCGGTCTGAGCTGTCACCAAGCTTATGCTTTCAATCTGAGAGCAGCTCAAAATAGGGACAGAAACCCTGATTCCAAAAGTGTGCGTCACTTATTAGGGTATGTTTCCACTGTCAGGATTGCATCAGGATTTGCTCAGGATTTGACGCAGGTAAAATCTGCACCAAATCTGCACCTGAGGTCACCTGCATTTTTGATGCATTTTTCATGCGTTTTTTGAAGCGTTTTTCATGCGGTTTTTTTTATGCGGATTTGTGTGTGTTTTTGTAAGCTAAATAAAGATATACAAAAAAAAATGAATGGTGATGTCATTTCTTGTTCAACCTCTTCATTTACATACTCCATTGAAGAATAATGTTTACACACAGAGATAGAAAGATGATAGATAGATGATAGATATATATGGGATACATAGATAATAGATAAATAATAGATAGATCCATCTATCGTATCTATCTATCTATCTATCTATCATATCTATCATTAGGGTTGAGCGACCTTTACTTTTATAGGATCGGGTCGGGTTTCACGAAACCCGACTTTTTCAAAAGTCGGGTCGAGTGAAATCGGCCGATCCTATAAAAAAGTCGGGGTCGGGGTCGGCCGAAACTCGAAACCCAATGCAGTGCATTGGGTTTCCAATGGTTCCCAGGGTCTGAAGGAGCGGAAACTCTCCTTCAGGCCCTGGGATCCATATTTAAGTGTAAAATAAAGAATTAAAATAAAAAATATCGCTATACTTACACTCTGACGGGCCCTGGTACTAACCGGGAACCTTCCTTCCTTAGAATCAGCCTTCCAGGACCTCGCGGTGATGTCGCGGTGACGTCGCGGCTTGTGATTGGTGCGCGGCCGCCTATGTGACCGTGACGTCACCGGAGGTCCTGGAAGGGCTGATTCCTAGGAAGGAAGGCTGCCGGAACGAAGCCGAGGGTGAGTATATTCCTATTAGGTATATACTCACTCTCGGACACGCCCTGCGTCGTTCCGGCAGCCTTCCTTCCTAAGAATCAGCCCTTCCAGGACCTCCGGTGACGTCACGGTCACATGGGCGGCCGCGCACCAATCACAAGCCGCGACGTCACCGCGACGTCACCGCGAGGTCCTGGAAGGCTGATTCTAAGGAAGGAAGGTTCCCGGTTAGTACCAGGGCCCGTCAGGGGGTAAGTATAGCGATATTTTTTATTTTAATTCTTTATTTTACACTTAAATCTGAATTCCGATACCAATTCCCGATATCTTAAACATATCGGGAATCGGTATCGGAATTCCGATTTTAGATTCAGAAGATCGCCGACTTCATGGCCGACCCCACACAGGGGTCGGGTCGGGTTTCATGAAACCCGACTTTGCCAAAAGTCGGCGACTTCTGAAAATTGCCGACCCGTTTCGCTCAACCCTATCTATCATATCTATCTATTTATTATCTATCTATAGATATTTATCTATCGATAGCTAGATAGATATATCGATAGATAGATAATAGATAGATACGATAGATTGATAGATAGATAGATAGATAGATGGATAGATAGATAGATAGATAGATAGATAGATAGATAGATAGATAGATAGATAGATAATACCAAGCCCAGTGTTTAGTAATAAATATAATAAAATGGTACATAAAGAGTTAGGCCGGGATCACACATGTGAGAAACTCAGACGAGTCTCGCTTCAATACCCAGCACTGCCGACGGCACTTGGGAGTGGAGGCATGCTGTTGCATGTATTTCTATGTAGCCGCACGCTCCGCTCCTGAGTGACGGCGGCAGTGCCGGGTATAAAGATGTGAGGCTCGTCCGAGTTTCTCACATGTGTGATACCGGCCTTAAATAAAGACAAACACACCAAATCACAAGTCACACTTGCAAGAAACTCGCACGAGTCTCGCACCTCAATACCCGGCACTGCCGCCGGCACACAGGAATGGAGTGTGCGGCTGCATGTATTTCTATGTAGCTGAACGCTTCAGTCCCGAGTGCCGGCGGCAGTGATGGGTATTGAGACGAGAGACTCATGTGAGTTTCTCGCAAGTGTGACCCCGGCCTTAAAAGCAATATGTTTAATTTAAAAAAAAAGAAAAAAAAAAGGTGTGGGCTTCCATGCAATTTTCTGCGGCAGAGAGGGAAAGCCAGCGACTAGGGGACAGATGTTTGTAGCCTGGGAAGGGGTTAATACCCATGGATCTTCCCAGGCTATGAATATCAGCCCGTAGCTGTATGTTTAGCCTTTACTGGCTATAAAAATAGGGGGACCCCTCAAAAAATGACGTGGGTGAAAGGCTATGCAGATAGCTGCAGGCTGATATTCATAGCCTAGGAAGGGACCATGGATATTGGCACCCTGGCTACAAATACCAGCTCCTAGCCACCCCAGAAATTGTGCATCTGTAAGATACTCCAATTCTGGCACTTAGCCTCTCTCTTCCCACTGCCCTGTAGCGGAGGCATATGGGGTTAATGTCAACTTTGTAAGGTGACATTAAGCCGGCTTAGTAATGGAGAGGCATCAATAAGATACCTACCATTACTAATCCTATAGATGTTAAAGGGTTAATAAAACACACACATGTGGAATAAAGTATTTTAATGAAATAAAACACCACACAATTTTGAACAAATTTTTATTATACGCTCAATCCATGTGATGCCCTTGTCTCCTGGAAAAAAAGAAAAATGATAAACCAACAGTATACTCCCTGAGTCCTACATAGTCCTTAAAGGGAACCTATCACCACGCTCAGGCATTTGTAGCTTAAAGAGCCACCTCTTGCAGCACTAATACTGCATTCTGACAAGGTGGCTCTTTTAGTTATGCTCCCTAACGCTGAAATAAAAGCTTATAAAATGTGCCCCCTCATACCGTGAAAACATTCCTGGGTGGGTCTTTCCTCCCTAATCAGAAGCAGCACAGTTGTCACTCCGGGCCTGTGTGCGCCGGGTGCTGCCTCCTCTTGCTTCATTAGCATCCCTGGCGCTGGGTTCCTAGTGGTTCTGGAGCAAGGATCCGCAAACACAAGTATCACCGCATCCTTGCATTTTTGAGACCGGTCCTTGCCCAGAGAACGTAAGTATTTTTTGTGGTGTAATGGGTTGTTTTGCATTGCCTAATCTGTATTTTTCTATTCCACAGGAGTTGGCACTTTACTATTGTAAATGTTTGGTAGTAATGTGTTTTTTTCTTCTTTTTTCACAGCACATGGAGCAGCACTCTTGACCCTGATTCTGGAGCAGTCCTTCATTAAACAGCCACGGACCCGTCCCAGCCTTCCAGCAGCACTGCAGCAAGTGGGCCTGCCACACAGACTGGAGACCAGGAAGCTGGTCAATCAGGTGTTCCCCTGTCCCAGTCCTCTGCCTCTGCCTCTTTTTTGGGGGTCTCTACCCAGCAGTGGCAGAGGGCCTCGGACAAGTCGCTCATGCCCGAGTTTTTGCACTTGAGCTCGGTCTTTCATGATGGACTCAAGGTGATGGGTGACTGACTGGATAGTGCCAGAAACCATATGAATACACTTATCCAGGAGGTCACCAAAAGCCTTGACCAAGTGAAAGCCAACCTCCAGAGGCCAGCACATCATTTTTTAAATCAAATTGAACAGGGCATGTCGGAACACCTTACTCCTGAACTCCAGCTTGTCATGTCATGCAGGCCTGCAATGCTGCTTACGTGCAGGCTATGCAGCAGAGTCGGTATTTTCAGCGACAGTGGTGGCATATCCACCTGTGCCAACACTGTCACGCTTGACCTCAATGCTGAGCTCTGCTGCATTCCACTGCACAGCCACCACCATTCCAAGCACTGCCGGACACCACTACAGCACCACCACCATGCCGAGTGCTGTTGGACAGTCCACCGCCACCACCATGACAACTGCTGTTCCTGCTTTGACCTCCTCCACTGCCTCCACCATGCAGCAGTGGGACCCAGGCATGGCCTTCCGCTCCACCACCACCACGATGCAGCAAGATCCTGGCATGGCCTTCGGCTCCACCACCACCATGATGCAGCAGGACCTTGGCATAGCCTTCCGCTCCACCACCACAATGCAGCAGGACCCATGCATGGCCTTCCTCACCACCACCACCACGGTGCAGCAAGATCCTGGCATGGCCTTCCGCTCCACCACCACCACGCAGCAGCAGGTCCCTGGCATGGCCTTCTGCTCCACCACCACAATGCAGCAGGACCCAGGCATGGCCTTCCCCACCACCATGCAGCAGCAAGACTCTGGCATGGCTGTCCGCTCTACGAGCACAATGCAGCAGCCATGCCCTGACAGGTCGCCCGCCACGACCAGGCCGCAACAAATGAGCCCACCGAGGCTCCTCAGACTTACATGCAGATCTCAAAAAGGGAAAAAAAATAAAAAGCAATGGACTATCTGTATTCTTCCCCCTCACCTCCTAATGTGTCTGTAATGTCAGGTTTGTCTCACCCTTCCAGTGTGTCTCAGCTCTCTCATGCGTCAATCCCCATCCCCGAACTCCCAGACCCCACTACTTTAATTGCCCCTTCTCCTGCCACCCCTGCATCATCCACACTTAGCCAGGCCTCATAGCTACACCCCCCCTAGTTCCATTACTCTTCCCCAAGCAGGCACAGTTAAATTTTTTTGGGTTAAAAAATAAATAATAATGTTTTTTGCCCCCAATAATGTTTGGTTATTTGTGTAGTTCGCCTCCGGCAACACACACCATGCGCCTAATAAAACACTTCGTAACACACTATATTTTTTTGCCAACTCATAGCTCCAGTAGTTATTAAGTACAAGACTTCAGCTTTGTGTGTTTGGTATAGAGCTATGAGGTGGCAAAAAATAAATATAACTTGCATTTTCTCCATAATCTCTTCAGTCTGATTAATCTGTGTCGCAGACTGAAGAGAAAATGGTGGTAATACAAAGCAGAACTATACTCAACAGGTCATGTGTCATAAATAGTGAGGTCATGATGCACAAAGCTCTGCGTCTTGAACTCATTATTTATGACATCTGACCTGGTGAGTAGAGAACTGCGTTGTATAACCTCCATTTTTTCTTCAGTGTACGTAATCTATTTCACACAAACCGAAGAGACGATGGAGGTCATACAAGGCATATCTATACTCACCTGAACATGTGTCAGAAATAGTGAATTCATGAGGCTGTTATTTGTGCGTCATGAATTCATTATTTATGACACCTGACTTGATGAGCGTAGATCTGCTTTGTATTATACCTCCATCGTCTCTTCAGTCTGTGTCCAATAGTTACTGCAGAAACAAATCAGGACGTACGTAATGATGTCAACTACCTTACCACTAACAACATAAGTGGTTTTTAGAGGAAATACATAGGAGACTCGGTCAAAATATCAAAACACGAAGTTTATTAACAAAAAATATTAGTAACATTTAAAACATAACTGGAACAGACCCAAACCCAACAGGACATTTTACACAATATTGTCTTGCCATGCCACACGTCCAATATCAGAATCAAAATAGGCAGCAAATTGGTCCCGCATGTGGCCAACTTCAACAGTTGACTGCAGCCGGTGATGCTGGTAATCTGACAATGGGTTTGCAACTGGTTCATCCAGTTCAATGTTGGGTCGCTCCTTAGCCATTATGTAATTGTGGGGAACCATAAAGGCTTTGACCACCTCATTGACCTTCTCCATTTTTAGATTAATGGCTGTCCCAAGAATGTGCCATTTTGAGACTAGAATCCCAAAGGTACACTCTACTGTTCTTCGGGCCCTGGTCAGTCTGTAGTTATAAATCCTTTTAGTGTGGTTCAAGTCCCGACTGGACTATGGCTTTAGTAGGTTTTCACACATCTGAAAGGCCTCATCCCCAACCATAACAAATGGCATCGGTGGGCCTAAACTGTTGGGGAGAGGTCCTGGGAGTGGAAAATTAAAATTTTCGCCATACACTCGTCGGCCAATATCCGAGTTCTTGAAATTCTGTGAGTCATTGCCACGGCCAAAAGCTGAAATGTCCACGGCGATGAAGCGACAGTCCACATCTGTTGTTGCCATGAGCACAACTGAAAAATATTTTTTGTAGTTGAAGCACTCTGATCCAGTTCTGGCTGGTTTGATAATGCGTTTGTGCTTTCCATCCACCGCTCCCAAACAGTTGGGGAAATCAAACACACTCCAGAATTTTTTTGCAATTTCAATCCACATGTCCTTCGTGGGTAGGGGTATAAATTCATCCCAGAGAACGTTCCACAAAGCCCGGCAGGTGTCCACAACTATTCCAGACAGGGTGGAAATTCCAAGCCGGTACTGAAAGTGGAGAGATGATAAACTCTCTCTGGTTGTCAGAAATCTGAAATAAAATAAAAAAATAAAATTACAATCAATTCCATTTATGGTGGTGTTTAGCTAAAGACATAAAGGAAAATACAAACAATACATGGCAGACCAACAATAATTATGACTGGCATTTCTTTAGAATTATTACGCACCTTAATGTAACCAGGAGACGTTCCTCTGCTGGAAACTGCTCTACGGAGCTGGGTGTCCTGTCTCCGGATGGCTCCTTGGACACGACCAAGCAAATCCCGGAAAGAGTCTTGAGACATCCTGGTATATTCTGGGATTTTGTCCGGGTTAGCATTAAGCTTGCCATATAGCGTGTGATAGGCTCCACTGCTCTCACGGAGTTCAATAATGGGGTGTCTCCAAAAACGCCTACGCCGTGTCCTTCTCTGTCGTTCTCTATTTCTTTGTTGCTCCCAAGTAAACGCAAAGGCAAGAAACAGCTTGATGCTTAAATCCAGGTTGAAATAAAAGCTCTCCATGCGAGATATCATCATGACACAGGATACAGTAGCAAACTGTTAAGATTTCAGCAGTCCAAGGGTCTATATATAGATATCCCATAATACACGCCCATTGTAGTCCATTTGGCGGTGTCTGTTTATCTAGATTTTTCTCCTGTTAAATTTTCCACCATGGGCACAGAAAATGCAAACTCATACAAAACGTATGAAAAAGCGTGTAAACGCCGCGTTTTTTTAACGGCATGCGTTAACTTATGCGTCTAAAAAACTCTGCGTTTGTACGCGTTTGCATGCGGTTTTTTGTGCGTTTGAGGTTGCGGATTAAACGCTGCGGATTGTAACGCAAATGTGAAACTAGCCTTAGTGAGGAGTTATACTTTTCTGGGACTGCTGTGTCCGTAAGCAAGTTTGACATTATTATCAGTGTACTAATTCTTGAACTGTGTCTGTGCAGGCTGTGGTGCTGGACTTTGCGCAACTTTTTCAGCCCTACAGTAGTACACTGGAAATCCCCCTCATTGCTGAACAACACCTGCATATTTCTGGACTGCCATGAAAGTTGTTGGACATTTTCATTATGTATAAATGTTGGTCGCACTCAGCAGCTTCATTCAACTTAGTTGCTGGACATTATCGTTTTGTGCTGTTTGCAATTCGCTGTAAATTCAGGATAATCTTTGTTAGTTTATGTTGTACACCTTGTTTATTTTGTTACAACTTCGGTCTCAGATTCGTTCATATCCTATGCAATCAGATTCCATATTATATATATTATGTTATATATATATTCATAATTGTTACACTCTTTTTGCAGCTCTAACTCATTCTCGTCTGGACTATTGTAGCTCTCTACTAATCGGTCTCCCTCTTACCAAACTCTCCCTCTTACCAAACTCTCCCCTCTCCAATCTGTCTTGAATGCTGCACCCAGGATCATATTCCTCACCAACCATTACACTGATGCCTCATATGGCAGTCATTGCACTGGGTACCCATCCACTCCAGAGTTCAATATAAACTTATTACCATCACCCACAAAGCGCTCCATGGTTCAGCACCACCCTACATCTCCTCCATTGTCTAAGTCTACCACCCTATCCATGCCCTCCATTCTGGTAATGACCTAAGGTTAACATCCTCAATAATCAAAACTCCCATTCCAGCCTCCAAGACATCTCACATGCTGTGCTAATACTTTGGAATGCACAACCCAAGATAATTCGATTAATTCCCAATATCCAAAGTTTTAAGCGTGTCCTAAGAACGCATTTCTTCAGACTGGCCTACTGACTCAACACATTTATCTATCCCTGTGTTGCCCATTCCAAATTTTCTTCAAAACCAGGACCCTTGTATCATGTTCTCACACGCTTTATGCATTTAGTAGCCCTTCGATTCTGGTTGGTAACTGGTTTTGCAGCATTACATGAACACCCGATTTCTTACATTATGGCTGGTCAGAACAATGAAAGCAATTGATACCATCCAACTTTTGTGCCTGCCCTATTCCCTCATAGATTGGTATCTGTTGATTTATGTGATTATTATTATGCTGTAATGTCTATTGTCTGCACAAGTCCCCTCTAAATAAGTGCTGTTGGCGCTATAGAAATACAATTATTATTATTATTATTATTATTATTATTATTATTACTGCCCATTTATCTAATTTCAAGTAATGGTTCGACACTGGTTATTCAAGAAATCCCTTAAACACATTGCGTCAAGAGACATACTGTAAACAGTATATCCTGTGCCTCAGTAATCAGAATAACATTTTGCATTATATTGTATAATCATGATAAGTGAAACTCGTACTTCTATTTCATGCCAAGCCAATCTCCTAATACAGAACTGTATATGACGAGTAGTAAAAGACATTTCACTTTTGGTTAAACAGATCACTATTTTAGCTTTCATTTTCTCCAGTAATAATGCTTATCCGAAATGCCTATATAATTAACTGCTTAATATACATCATACTAATCCCACAGTTAAATACACTATTAGCAAAGAAGTGTCACATACCGGTAGATATCTTAAAAACAAAATATCTTTATTATAGATATCTAAAATACATGTAAATACACGAATAAATAATAGACAGGGTGCCTCAAACCAAACAAAAAATTACAAGAGAGGTCAGCTGGAGCAGGACACATATATACACAGGGAATTATCTATATGAACAGTGCACATGCATGGCATGTTAGATTACAAAAAAAAAATAATTATGAACTATTATAGTTCAATGGCATACTACTACTACACATTTATAATGGTATACTGCCACTGCCCGTTAGCCATGAAAACACATTTATAGGAAGAAAGACTAATCAACATTGTCACCTCTAAACATTCTTTATCAATGTGCATATAAATAAGGAAATGCAATAATTCTGCTATGCAGTGAGTGGGCAACGCATAGATATATTAAGCTAGCTATATCGACGTTCATGCATGTGACTCAATGCAGTCCTTATGTTAAATACAATGGCAGGGCTTGCACAACTCCGGGACCATATTCCTACATGTTAGGCCATAACTCAAAGTGCACTCAGTGTGTCACAATAATGTTGCGGTCATAAGACAAGTAAATTTCCAACCACCCCACGCCATATACATATTACCTGTCTTTGCGCCGCTCCCAAAAATGATGTGCCTCATGGCACGCTGAACCTCCTAACCCCGACGCACGTTTCGTGAGTGCTTCTTTCTGGGGGGTGTCTAGACGGTGAGCATCATAGGATTTATACATTCCACTAGCCAATGGAGTTTAACCCCTTTTCGACCTATTACACATACGCTGTATCATGAAAATCTGTGCCAATCCGACCTGTGACGCAGCGTATGCGTCATGGAGGGATCGCGTCCCTGCAGATCGGGTGAAAGGGTTAACTCCAATTTCACCCAATCTGCAGGGACAGAGGGAGTGGTACTTCAGCCCAGGGGGGTGTCTTCACCCCCCGTGGCTACGATCTCTCTGGTTGGCTGTTGAAAGTGAAACAGCCAATCAGAGCGATTTGTAATATTTCACCTATGAAAACTGGTGAAATATTACAATCCAGCCATGGCCGATGCTGCAATATCATCGGCCATGGCTGGAAACCCTGATCTGCCCACCGAGACCGATCTCCTCCCCAGTCCTCCGTCCTGTGCTCTGGTCCCTTCCGTCCGCCTGTCTGCTCCCCTGTCCTCCTGTCCACTCCCCTGTGCTACGATCCCACCCCCCATGCCCCGATCCCCCCATGCTCCGATCCCCCCCCTCATACTTACCGAGCCTCCCGATGTCCGTCCGTCTGCTCCATGGGCGCCGCCATCTTCCAAAATGGCGGGCGCATGTGCAGTGCGCCCCCGCCGAATCTGCCGGCCGGCAGATTCGTTCCAGGTACATTTTGATCACTGTGATAAAACCTGAGTGATCAAAATTAAAAAAAAGTAAATGAACCCCCCCTTTATCATCCCATAGGTAGGGACAATAATAAAATAAAGAAAATATATTTACTTTTATTTTTCCACTAGGGTTAGGGTTAGAACTAGGGTTAGGGTTAGGGTTAGGGCTAGGGTTAGGGTTAGGGCTTGGGTTAGGGCTAGAATTAGGGTTAGGGTTAAAATTAGGCTACGTGCACACGGTGCGGATTTGGCTGCGGATTCGTAGCAGTATTCCATCAGGTTTACAGTACCATATAAATCTATGGAAAACCAAATCCGCTGTGCCCATGGTGTGGAAAATACAGCGCGGAAATGCTGCATTGTATTTTCCGCAGCATGCAATTCTTTGTGCGGATTCCGCAGCATTTTCCACCTGTTACTCAATAGGAATCCGCAGGTGAAATCCGCACAAGAAAAAATAGAAATGCACGGTAAATCCACAGGTAAAACGCAGTGCATTTTACCTGCGGATTTTTCAAAAATGGTGCGGAAAAATGTCACACGAATCTGCAACGTGGGCACATAGCCTTAGGGTTAGGGTTAGAATTAGAGTTAGGGTTGGAATTAGGGCTAGGGTTGGAAATAGGGTTAAGATTAGGCTTGTGGTTAGGGTTATGGTTCGGGTTAGGGGTGTGTTGAGGTTAGGTTTGTGGTTAGGGTTGGGATTAGGGTTAGGATTAGGGTTAGGGTTGGGATTAGGGTTAGAGGTGTGTCGAGGTTAGGGTTGTGGTTAGGGGGTGTGTTGGGGTTAGGGTTGTGATTAGGGTTATGGCTAGAGTTGGGATTAGGGATAAGGGTGTGTTGGGGTTAGTGTTGGAGTTAGAATTGAGGGGTTTCCACTGTTTAGGCACATCAGAGGTCTCCAAATGCAACATGGCGCCACCATTGATTCCAGCCAATCTTGCATTCAAAAAGTCAAATGGTGCTCCCTCCCTTCCGAGCCCTGACGTGTGACCAAAGAGTGGCTTACCCCCACATATGGGGTACCAGCATACTCAGGACAAACTGGGCAACATATATTGGGGTCCAATTTTTCCTGTTACCCTTGCTAAAATAAAAAATTGCTTGCTAAAACATAATTTTTGAGGAAAGAAAAATGATTTTTTTATTTTCATGGCTTTACGTTATAAACTTCTGTGAAGCACTTGAGGGTTCAAAGTGCTCACCACACATCTATATAAGTTCCTTTGGGGTCTAGTTTCCAAAATGGGGTCACTTGTGGTGGCTTTCTACTGTTTAGGCACATCAGGGGCTCTGCAAACGAAACGTGACATCCGCAGACGATTCCACCAAAGTCTGCATTTCAAAATGTCACTACTTCCCTTCTGAGTCCCGACTTGTGCCCAACCAGTGGTTCCCCCTCACATATGGGGTATCAGCGTACTCAGGACAAACTAGACAACAACTTTTGGGGTCCAATTTCTCCTGTTACTCTTGTGAAAATAATAAATTGAGGGCTAAAAAATAATTTTTGAGGAAAGAAAAATTATTTTTTATTTTCACGGCACTGCGTTATAAACTTCTGTGAAGCACTTGGGGGTTTAAAGTGGTCACTGCACATGTAGATTAGTTCCATGGCAGGTCTAGTTTCCAAAATGGGGTCACATGTGGGGGAGCTCCAATGTTTAGGCACACAGGGGCTCTCCAAACGCGACATGGTGTCCGCTAACGATTGGAGCTTTTTTTTCATTCAAAAAGTCAAATGGCGCTCCATCCATTCTGAGCCCTGCCATGTGCCCAAACAGTGGTTTACCCCAACATCTAAGGTATCAGTGTACTCAGGAGAAATTGCTCAATAAATTTTAGGATCCATTTTAGCCTGTTGCCCATGTGGAAATGAACAAATTGAGGCTAAAATAATTTTTTTGTGAAAAAAAAGTACTTTTTCATTTTTACGGATCAATCTGTGAAGCACCTGGGGGTTCAAAGTGCTCACTATGCATCTAGATAAGTTCCTTGGGGGGGTCTAGTTTCCAAAATCGGGTCACTTGTGGGGGAGCTCTAATCATTAGGTATACAGGGGCTCTACAAACGTAACATGGTGTCCGCTGACGATTGGAGCTAATTTTTCATTAAAAAGTCAAATGGCGCTCCTTCCCTTCCGAGCTATGCCGTGTGCACAAACAGTGGTTTATGACCACATATGAGGTATCACTGTACTCAGGAGAAATTGCCCAACACATTTTAGGATCCATTTTATCCTGTTGTCCATGTGAAAATGAAAAAATTGAGGCTAAAATTTTTTTTGGGGAAAAAAAAGTACTTTTTCATTTTTACGGATCAATTTGTGAAGCACCTGGGGGTTCAAAGTGCTCACTATGCATCTAGATAAGCTCCTTGGGGGGTCTACTTTACAAAATGGGGTCACTTGTGGGGGAGCTCCAATGTTTAGGCACACAGGAGCTCTCCAAATGCGACATGGTGTCCGCTAAAGATTGGAGCCAATTTTTCATTGAAAAAGTCAAATGGCGCTCCTTCCCTTCCGAGCCCTGTCGTGCGTTTAAACAGTGGTTTCCCCTCATATGGGGTACTGGCATACTCAGGACAAATTGTACAATAACTTTTAGGGTTCAGTTTCTCTTTTTACCCTTGGGAAAATAATTGTTTTTTTGCCAAAATATCATTTTTGTGACTAAAAAGTTAAATGTTCATTTTTTCCTTCCATGTTGCTTCTGCTGCTGTGAAGCACCTGAAAGGTTTATAAACTTTTTGAATGTGGTTTTGAGCACCTTGAGGGGTGCAGTTTTTAGAATGGTGTCACTTTTGGGTATTTTCAGCCATATAGACCCCTCAAACTGACTTCAAATGTGAGGTGGTCCCTAAAAAAAATGGTTTTGTAAATTTTGTTGTAAAATTGAGAAATCGCTGGTCAAATTTTCACCCTTATAACTTCCTAGCAAAATAAATTTTGTTTCTAAAATTGTGCTGATGTAAAGTAGACATGTGGGTAATGTTATTTATTAACTATTTTGTGCCACATAACTCTCTTGTTTAACAGAATAAAAATTCAAAATGTGAAAATTGCGAAATTTCAAAATTTTTGCCAAATTTCCATTTTTTTCACAAATAAACGCAAAAATTATCGACCTAAATTTACCACTATCATGAAGCCCAATATGTCACGAAAAAGCAGTCTCAGAACCGCTAGGATCCGTTGAAGCGTTCCTGAGTTATTACCTCATAAAGGGACACTGGTCAGAATTGCAAAAAACGGCCAGGTCATTATGTTCAAAATAGGCTGGGTCATGAAGGGGTTAAGGGGAGGAGTAAAACCGGATGAGTCATGACGTATGTGAACACCCACTCAAACGGAATCATGCTGGTAACTAAGCAACACAAAGTGCCGAGACGCTGTAAACGCCCACCCGAATGGAGTCATGCTGGAAAGTATGCAGCACAGAATAGCTGAGACGCTGTAAACGCCCACCGGATGGAGTCATACTGGCAACTATGCAACACAAAGCAACAAACACGCTGTGGGTAGAACAGAGAACAGATAACAAACAGCCGTATTGAAGTAAGTGAAAGCTAATGCAAATCACAGTGGCAGATTCTTGTAATTTTCCAATATCTACCAGTGGATTATGCTATTTTTAAAAGCTCCGAAAACATTTGCAAACTTGAGGAGAAATGTTAATAGTAATTATTTTGTCCGATGGACCAATAACACTTAAAGGGACAGGCTAACTACCATGAAATTATAAGTTTGATGTAACAACTCTGCTGGCATCATGGCATGGCCTCTCATCTCTCACACTACCTTACCCACTGCTCCAGGCCATGATGTGGTTTCTGTTTCATGCCAGCTCCATGTTCTGTGTCTCTGCTCTCTGCATGCTTCATGGCTGTGTGTATAGGGGGGCGGCACCTGAACTTTCTGGTTCTTATAGAAATCAGGTGCATCTGTCTAGTCTGTTCCTGACCAATTGCCAGGAGGCCTCCAGTATTTAGTGCAGTTCCACCCAGTGGACTGGGCCTGTGCAATGTGTTAGCTAAGTTTATGCTTAGCTGCTGAGTTTGCCAGGCCTTGCTCTGAGTTACTCCCTCTCTGGAGGCTTTTCTCTGTGCTATTGCCTTGATCTTGTTGTCCGCCCTCTAGGAGGCAGAATATCCTGGTCCCTGTGTCTTTGTCCTTGTTTCTTGTCTTGTTCCATTTCCTTATCTGAACTTAGTCTTATCTCGGTCACCTTGTCTGTGGCTTCCTTCCCTGCTGTGTCTTTCCTTGTGTTCTCAGTCTGCTTACACTCCGCACTCTTGCGGCTCTGCCTGCTCTGTACTCTTGTGGCTTTACCTCTGCTCCGCACTCCTGCGGTTCTGCTCCTTTCTACTCTGCTTATCTTCTGCTGCTGCAGTTATCCCTTGCTGCAGCTCCTCTCCACATTCCTTGTGGCTCCGATCTGCTTTGCTGCAGAGAACTCTCGCTGCAGCTCCTCTCCGTATTCCTTGCGGTTCTGCTCTGCTTAGCTTTTGTTGCAACACTATCTCTTGCTGCTCTACCATTCCTATCCGCAGCCTTGCGGTTCTCTTCCTGTGTGAACAGGTCCCAACCTGTTCCTGCAGCACCCCAGAGTCCTGGTCGTTGCAGTACTGATGCTCCGCCGCTAAGGGGAGTGATGGTACGTCTGATGGCACTGAAGGAGTTCATCTGACCAGGTATCACAGACACCAATACACTTCATAGTCTGGCCTCCAGGGGGAGCAAAGGGTGCTATGTATTAGGCCACTCCTCACAATCTGGTAAAAATGGGGGTTAGATAGAAAGTTAGAACAGAAGCTGACTGGGTTGGAACCAGGCAACATCCTGTGGCAGAGGGTGTTGCAGGGGAAGATTCAGGGGGGTCCCTGTCAGGGGTGGGATCCTGACAGAGGCCTAGCGAACAGGAAAGAACGTTAAGGAACCGCGCCTGCACTACATCGCGGCGGTATCTCAAGAAAGGACAAGAAGCAAGGTTTATTGTGGAGAGTGAGAAACGAGATCAACGCAAAAAGGAGATAACACCAGTAGGAGTCGTGCTGTAAGATCGAGGCAACATCCTATTGAGGCGCGTAGCCGGTGGCCGGAACGCCGAGGAAGTATTGGGCTCCAAGCATTACTTCAAACCAACGGCAGGACAGTTAATTATAGGTTGGCTGTCTCACCTAAATCACCTAAGCAGACATAGGGGGCAACTGTGGGAGAGGGGCGTCACTAGGGTCCCGGAAGAACTCCAGGCCTAACCGTCATAAGGGTGCGTCCTATCCATATCATCTGGGGGACGGGGAAGAACATCAGAACAGACATAAGTTGTGGGAAAGAACATCTGAAATAGACACAACAGTTGTGAGGACTATCCCGTGTTGCTCAGCAGGGAGGTACTACAACACACAGGCGCTAGAAGGTAGGCACAGATTTCCACCTGCAAAGGGAACTCTGGAGGTGCCATCAGACCGGCCGATCTCAGACAGTCCTGTTAACAGTACTCTGGATTGAGGATCTTGAAGCCTTCAGTAAAGAGGTAAAGAGACTGCAACCCTATGTCCTCGTTATTCACCGCGAATTGCACCACGCACCACCACCTACACCTTTCCTTGGACGCCCCTTAGCAGGGTCACGGACCGGGTCTAGCCACCGTGACATCCCCAGCACCGAGACAGAGAGGCCCGGTACCGAGTACCCCACGGACCTGCGTCTGGGGGCGCTCCATTCCTTCATTCTCCTTTCCTTCTGGCTTGTTTCCGTACCTACATCTCCTGTGTGAACAGGACCCAACCTGTTCCTTCATACCTCATTCCTTTCTGCTTGTTTCCTTTCCTGCACCTCCTGTGTGAACAGGTCCCTACCTGTTCCTCCACACTACATATCCATACCTGCACCTCCAGTGTGAGCAGGTCCCTACCTGTTCCTTCATAAACCACATCAACCAGTCCTGTGTTCTCTGCCGTGCCTTCCAATCGAGTGTTCCTGCCAGTCCTGCCATTCCTGCCGTGCCTTCCAGTCCTGTGTTCCTGCCGTCCTAGCCAGTCCTGTGTTTCCTGCTGTTCCCACTGTGCCACAAACCCCTCAAGCTCACGCCCACCAGTCAGGGCGTGAGTGTGACAGTAGATAGCTATACGAATGGAGTCGTATTTGTTATTATACCGCACAATCTAACAAAAGGAGACTGCAAATCTGATAAAAACAGAGAATAATCACCCACATTGGATACCCATAGAGATATACACCAAAGTGAACAAAATTGCTAATTCTAGACATTTGTTATATGTATATTGAAATAATGAGGTGTATATGCAAATATATGCGTTAAAGAACTATAAAAATTTAGGATTATGAATAAAGATAGAGTAGTGATACATTTGTGACTATCTCTTACTGAAAATAATACTAATGTGCACTACTATCTACACAAGATGGAAAAAAATGAAATAAAATCTTCAATACAGTGAAGTGAAACAGAAAATTAAACATTTTGTATGGTAGAATTAATAAACGTGCCAGTGCTAACATGATCACCTGATAAGCGGAATCATTATGAGGATGTATAGATCCAAGCTGGAGTTGAAGAGTGACAACCCCCCCCCTGCAGAACGGGGGCAAATCAAACACCACTATCATTCAACATAGGATCTAACCTCACATACGTCCATCACATGTATACCGATATATATATTTAATATACCGTATATACTCGAGTATAAGCCGAGATTTTCAGCCCATTTTTTTAGGCTGAAAGTGCCCCTCTCGGCTTATACTCAAGTCATTGTCCCTGGGGGGTTGCCGGGGGAGGGGGAGCGTCAGCTGTGACATACTCACCTGCTCCTGGTGAGGTCCCTGCATCTCCGATGGTCTCCAGGTGCCGGCAGCTCTTTCAGCTTTGAGCGGTCACTTGGTACCTATCTATCTATATATATAATTGTCTAAGGGTTTTTCTGTCTATCCTGGAAATCCCACATCTCTGATTGGTCGAGGCCGCCTGGGCACAGTGTCGACGTAGATGTCATAATGGTTGCCATGGCGATGATGATGTCATAAAGGTTGCCTTGACCAATAAGCGACGGGCACAGTCTGCCGCGAATTCTGGAATCATCATTGTCCATATACTACGGGACATGCATATTCTAGAATACCCGATGCGTTAGAATCGGGCCACAATCTAGTTACAGTAATGAATATGGATGCGACTCCACTCCCATAGGGGTGGAGACGCATATTCATTACTGTAATGAGCGGTACCAGTGACCGTTCAAAGCTGGAAGAGCTGCCAGAGAGTCCATCAGAGAAGCTGCCAGGGACCGCGCGGGGAGCAGGTGAGTGTAATGGGGAGAGGGAGCATGGAGATATTCACCTCTCCTCGTTCCACTGCCAGGCGGCGACTGCCGCATCATCTGCCTGTGATGCTCAGGTCAGAGGGCGCGATGACGTGGTTAGTGCTCGCCCTCTGCTTGAGCATCAGTGCGGAGGATGGAGAAGACACAGCGGCTCCCGACAGTGGAACGGGGAAAGGTGACTATAGCAAGTGCCAGGGGCCTGTGCGACGAGAGGTGAGTATGTCATTTTTTTCTAATCGCAGCAACAGCATATGGGGCATAATAGTCTTTGGAGCATCTTATGGGGCCATAATCAGCATTTGTGGAGCATTATACAGGGCAAATATCTCTAAGGAGCATCTTATGGGGCCATAATCAGCATTTGTGCAGCATTATATGGGGCATAATAGTCTATGGAGCATCTTATGGGGCTATAATCAGCATTTGTGCAGCATTATATGGGGCATAATAGTCTATGGAGAATATTATGAGGCCATAATCAGCATTTGTGCAGCATTATATGGGGCATAATAGTCTATGGAGCATCTTATGGGGCCATAATCAACATTTGTTTAGCATTATATGGGGAAAATGTCTGTATGCAGTGGCGTATCCAGGGGGGGCAGCCGGGGCATGTGCCCCGGGCGCAGCTGACAGGGGGGAGCCAGCGGGCAGCCTGATGATGCAGCGGTCCAAGGAGGCTCCTCATCGAGTCACACCCAGGGGTCAGCAGGGGAGGGGGAGCGGGGGCTGTCTAATTATAGTCACCTGCTCCTGGCACGGTCCCTGCAGGTCCATGGCTCCCCGGCACCCCAGCTTCTTCCTGTACTGAGTGGTCACATGGTACTGCTCATTACAGTAATGAATATGCGGCTCCACCTCCCATAGGGGTGGATCCACATATTCATTACTGTAATGAGCGGTAATGGTGACCGCTCAGCACAGGATGAAGCTGCCGGCGCCGGGGAAGCATGGACCACACCGTGCCAGGAGCAGGTGAGTGTAATGGGGAGGGGGAGCGCAGCGCAATATTCACCTGCTTCTCGTTCCAGCTGCTGCTCCGTCTTCAGCGTCTTCTGCAGTGACTCTGAGGTCAGAGGGCGCGTAGTTAGTGCGCACCCTCTGCCTGAAAGTCAGTGCAGAAGACGCTGAAGATGGAGCGGTGGCTGGAACGAGGAGCAGGTGAATATTGAAAGTGCCGGGGGTCTGAGCGACGGAGAGGTATGTGATTTTTTTTTATTGCAGCAACAGCAAATGGGGCAAGTGTCTGTATGGGGCATCTTATGGGGCCATAACGTTTGTGCAGCACTATAATGGGTAAGTGTCTGTATGGAGCATCATAATATGGGGCCATAACGTTTGTGCAGCACTACATGGGGCAAGTGCCTGTATGGGGCCATAATCAATGTTTGTGCAGCACTATATGGGGCAAGTGTCTGTATGGGGCCATAATCAACGTTTGTGCAACACTATATGGGGCAAGTCTCTGTATGGAGCATCTTATGGGGCCATAATCAACGTTTGTGCAGCACTATATGGGGAAAGTGTCTGTATGGAGTATTTTATGGGGCCATAACCTTTGTGCAGCATTATATGGGGCAAATGTCTGTATGGAGCATCTGATGGGGCCATAATTAACGTTCGTGCAGCACTATATGGGGCAAGTGTCTATATGGAGCATCTTATGGGGCCATAATTAAAGTTTGTGCAGCACTAAATGGGGCAAATATCTTTATGGAGCATCTTATGGGGCCATAATCAATGTTTCTGCAGCACTATATGGGGCAAATGTCTCTATGGAGCATCTTATGGGGCCATAATCAACGTTTCTGCAGCACTATATTGGGCAAATGTGTCTATGGAGCATCTTATGGGGCCATTATTAACCTTTATGCAGGATTATATGGGGCTCCTGATTCAATATGGATATTCAAAAACACTTAACCTACTGATGTCTAAATTAATTTTACTTTTATTGGTATCTATTTTAACATTATGGGGATTCGGGAATGTACCTTGGCTTGGTCATACAGTGTCAATAGAGTTAAGGTTCAAATGGGGGGGGTTTGGGGGGCGCGCCAAACTGATCCTTTGCCCCGGGTGCAGGAAAGGCTAGATACACCTCTGTCTGTATGGAGCATCTTATGGGGCCATAATCAGCATTTGTGCAGCATTATATGGGGCAAATGTCTGTATGGAGCATCTTATGGGGCCATAATCAGCATTTGTGCAGCATTATATGGGGAAAATGTCTGTATGGAGCATCTTATGGGGCCATAATCAGCATTTGTGCAGCATTATATGGGGCAAATGTCTGTATGGAGCATCTTATGGGGCCATAATCTGCATTTGTGTAGCATTATATGGGGCAAATGTCTGTATGGAGCATCTTATGGGGCCATAATCAGCATTTGTGCAGCATTGTTATGACCTGGTGGTTAAGGAGCAACACTGATATGACCTGGTGGTTAAAGAGCAACATGGGACAAGCTCTGAGGAGGTGGTATCTTTACTGACCGCAGTTCCTAATCCTAACACCAACACTAGAAATAGCCGTGGAGTGTTCCTGTCTCTCCCTAGACACCTCGTCACAGCCTGAGAACTAACTACCCCTAAAGATGGAAACAGAAAGCTATCTTGCCTCAGATAAATTCCCAAAAGGAAAGATAGCCCCCCACAAATATTGACTGTGAGTGGAGAGGGAAATAACATACACAGAAATGAAAACAGATTTTAGCAAAGGAGGCCAATACTAATCTAAATAGACAGAATAGGAAAGGATACTGTGCGGTCAGTATTAAAAACTAAAAATCCACGCAGAGTTTACAAAAATGATCTCCACACCGACTCACGGTGTGGAGGGCAAATCTGCTTCCCCAGAGCTTCCAGCTAGCCTGAATATATCATAATGACAAGCTGGACAAAAGGAAACGTAACATGAGCTGAGCAATAAAGTCCAAAGCAAATGGACAACAAAGAACTAGCAAAAACTTATCTTTTGCCGAAATGGACAGGCCATCAGAGAAGTCCAAGGAGAGATCTGAATACAAACCAGAAACATTGCCAGCTGGCATGAACTGAAGACCAGAGCCAGGTTAAATAGCAAAGCCAGGAGAGACGATCAGTGAAAGCAGCTGCTACAGCTAAACTCAAGGAGCAGCAGTTCCACTCGAAACCACCAGAGGGAGCCCAAGGGCAGAACTCACAAAAGTACCATTCACAACCACAGGAGGGAGCCCAAGGACGGAATTCACAACACAGCATTATATGGGGCATAATAGTCTATAGAGCATCTTATGGGGCTATAATCAGCATTTGTGGAGCATTATATGGGGCATAATAGTCTATGGAGCATCTTATGGGGCCATAATCAACATTTGTGGAGCATTGTATGGGGCAAATGTCTGTATGGAGCATCTTATGGGGCCATAATCAGCATTTGTGTAGCATTATATGGGGCAAATGTCTGTATGGAGCATCTTATGGGGCCATAATCAGCATTTGTGCAGCATTATATGGGGCATAATAGTCTATTGAGCAACTTATGGGGCTATAATCAGCATTTATGGAGCATTATTTGAGGCATAATAGTCCTTGGAGCATCTTATGGGGCCATAATCAGCATTTGTGCAGCATTATATGGGGCATAATAGTTTATGGAGCATCTTATGGGGCCATAATCAGCATTTGTGTAGCATTATATGGGGCAAATGTCTATATGGAGCATCTTATGGGGCCATAATCAGCATTTGTGCAGCATTATATGGGGCATAATAGTCTATTGAGCAACTTATGGGGCTATAATCAGCATTTATGGAGCATTATTTGAGGCATAATAGTCCTTGGAGCATCTTATTGGGCCATAATCAGCATTTGTGCAGCATTATATGGGGCATAATAGTTTATGGAGCATCTTATGGGGCCATAATCAGCATTTGTGGAGCATTATATGGGGCAAATGTCTGTGTGGAGCATCTTATGGGGCCATAATCAGCATTTTTGCAGCATTATATGGGGCAAATTCTGTATGGAGCATCTTATGGGGCCATAATCAGCATTTGTGCCGCATTATATGGGGCAAATGTCTGTATGGAGCATCTTATGGGGCCATAATCAGCATTTGTGCAGCATTATATGGGGCAAATGTCTGTATGGAGCACCTTATGAGGCCATAATCAGCATTTGTGCAGCATTATATGGGGCATAATAGTCTATAGAGCATCTTATGGGGCCATAATCAGCATTTGTGCAGCATTATATGGGGCAAATGTCTGTATGGAGCACCTTATGAGGCCATAATCAGCATTTGTGCAGCATTATATGGGGCATAATAGTCTATGGAGAATCTTATGGGGCCATAATCAGCACTTGTACTGCATTATATGGGGCAAATGTCTGTATGGAGCATCTTATGGGGTCATAATCAACATTTGTGCAGCATTATATGGGGTTTATTTTAATATGGAGCATCTTATGGAGCCCATCATAAACTTTATGGAGTATTATATGGGGCGCATTTTGTATGGAGCATCTTATGGGGCCCATCATGAACTGTATGGAGCATTATATGGGGCTCCTGATTCACTATGGATATTCAAAAACACTTAACCTACTGATTTCTCAATTAATTTTACTTTTATTGGTATCTATTTTTATTTTTGACATTTACCAGTAGCTGCTGCATTTTCCACCCTAGGCTATATTATACTCCAGTCATTTTTTGTGGCAAAATTTGGGGTCTCGGCTTATATTTGGGTCGGCTTATGCTCGAGTATGTATGGTATCTATATAAGTGCTTACATAAATGTGTGATAAAATGGTAAGAACAAAAAAATAAGTGAAGCAAAGATACTGTATATAAAGTGCATACAAATAAATCCTTCAATATAAATACATGTGCCCAAAATTCGTGAGTGAAAAGCATGGTACAGCCGAAGATAATGGGTAAACCAAGTTTAATAGAACAAATCCCCAGATGTCCAAAATTAGTGATCTGATTAGATATATATTAGATATAGGACACATGTATCATAACCATGTTCCAAACTAGTGATAAAATAATACACTAAGCATCTACAAAACAACATCTGTCAACAAATCACAGAGTTAATGAATGACAATATCGTGCAATGAATATATTGAAGATAAAAACCATCGCATCTAATGACATATTAAATAAATAAATAAATCGAAGTGTCTATATATGTTATATGATAGAATAAAAAAATGTTTTTCTAACAAAATGATTGGTATATAGTAATCTTGTAATAATAGGAAAAAGACTACCGATTCAAATCCCTTCAGTCTTCTACTGGAAACACAAAAAATACGACTTCATTCCACTTATATATAGGTATGAATCCCATACATGTTTTCCAGTCCAAATGTCCATTATTCCAATACTCTCCAAAACTAGCTAAGTGGACTAGAGATTAAATACAACATATGGACTACTAAAAGTCCATGGCAGCGATTTTCCCAGCCCCGAGAAATGAGAAAATGTCCCAAAATCTTCTCAGTATTTTCTTCAGGAACTACTGTGTGTACATAGATCTCATAGTCAACGAAGATTCTTTTCAACTTGATTCCTTTTTTGCCATCCTACTGCCAAAATCATGGGAATTTCTTATATGGGATAAGAAGTGAGACTTTGAACCATGGCCATCGATTTCAAACGTATGTATATATAAATTCCTAGATAAATAATGATTAAAATTTGCCAATCCTGGTGTTCTGTGGAAAATGCCAAGCATCCTGCATGGTGTTGGGCTGTGAGCACAACCCCCATCTGTGGACATCAGGCATGCAGACCATCCTGATGGAGTCAGTTTCTTTTTCCAAAGATTTTATTTGGATTTTAAAATAACAGGCAAGAAAAGGGAATAAGGGCGGGATAGGATGGTGGGGGGGAATGGAGTCAGTTTCTAACCGTTTGTGCAAGCACATGCACATTTGTGGCCTGCTAGAGGTCATTTTGCAGGGCTCTGGCAGTGCTCCTCTTGTTCCTCCTTACACAAAGGCTGAGGTAGCGGTCCTGCTGCAGGGTTGTTGCCCTCCTATGGCCCCCTCTGCATCTCCTGGTGTACTGGCCTGTCTCTTGGTAGCGCCTCCAGCCTCTGGACACTACGCTGACAGACACAGCAAACCTTCCTGCCACAGCTAGCAATAATGTGCCATCCTGGATGAGCTGCACTACCTGAGCCACTTGCGTGGGTTGTAGAGTCCATCTCACACTACCAAGAGTGTGAAAGCACAACCAACATTCAAAAGTGACCAAAACATCAGCCAGAAAGCAATGGTACTGAAATGTGGTCTGTGGTCCCCACCTGCAGAACCACTCCTTTATTGAGGGTGTCTTGATAATTGCGAATAATTTCCATCTGTTGTCTAATCCATTTGCACAACAGCATGTGAAATTGATTGTCAAACAGTGTTGCTTCCTAAGTGGACAGTTTGATTTCACAGAAGTTTGATTTACTTGGAGTTATATTCTGTTGTTTAAGTGCTCCCTTTATTTTTTGAGCAGTGTATATTTTGCCACATGGGCAGGTCGAGTGATATATGACCCCTTTTGATGTACAGGTAATACATTTCCTAATGTCAAAGGTTTTGGACCCATCAAAATTGATAAAACTTTTAGCCTTGACACAGTTAGAACAGGCCTTACACCGACCACAGTGAAAAAAGCCTGCAGTTTCTGTGTCCCATTTGTCTTCTTCCCACACTTATAGTGACTATGTACCAAATTATCTTGAAGATTCCTAGATCTTCTTGCCACTAGGGATGGGGCAGAGGATAGTAAGAGTTTCAAAACATGGTCTGTGTGTAGAATGGACCAATGTTTTTCTACATTTGGTTTAAACTGGCACCATTTGTTATGATACCCTGTAATGAAACATACTTGATTATCATTATCATTAGTGGTCTTTATTGTTATACAGAAGTGTATTCCTTGAAGTGATCTTGGCCCTTAAATATATCTTTTGTACCATTCTTTTATTATAGCCCCGCTCCCTAAACCTCACCACTAATTCTTTTGATTGATTTTCAAAATCATCCTCCTTAGAACAAATGCGTTTTGCGAAAAACATTAGTGACAATGTCACCGTCGGGCAGGGCACATGTCTGCAAGCCCAGGAAATCTTCCGATCTCCCAGATTTAAAAGTAATTTTAATATTGAGGCAATTCGGGTTTACATTACTCATCATTATGTCCAGGTCCTCTGCGCTTCCATCCCATACGAACCAAATATTATCAATATATCTCATTCTTGGATCAGATGACTTTGAGCGATGGGATTGCAGAGAAAAATATCCTTCTCCCATGCCCCCAAGAAAAGGTTCACATAGGAGGGAGCACAGCAAGTCCCCATTGCAGTCCCTTGCAATTGCAGATACGTGTCCCTCCCAAAAACAAACACATTATTTGTTAATACAAATTCCAAAAGTTGCAATAGCAGCGAGACAAATGCTTAAAATGCATGCATTTTTTCATAGTCAGATTACAATGAGCTCAATCTGGGCTACTATGCAGGGCTCATGACTCCAATTGGGCCCATGACCAGATTGCCATCGTTATAATGTTTGGTGCATCACCAACGGTAGAGCTCCAGTTGCCTTTTGTGTAACATGTGTTAAGGCTAGCGGAACGCACCGAGTAAATATAGATGTTTATTATTATTGGTGCGTTCACAGGTCGGGGTCCACCGTGCAGGAGGAACCTGCTGCTTGTGAATGGTGGCACTATTTGGCGGTATAGGCTAGCTCTGTTACTTCACAGAGTAGCTGTGAAAGGAAACCACTGCGCCCTGTTAGACTCACAGGAGCACAAACTAACTGCCGAACTGCTAGCAGTCAGTGGTCATGCAAACATACAATCTCCTCACCGGAGATGCCGGTATTCTAGGGGCTTTTTTCAGCCGGGTCCCTGAATACAATCACACATTACCACATTGGTGCAAAGCACATAACTTGGATTGATACTAGCGCCTGGCCGTGCGGTCATGCAAACCTTTTATAGCTGCAGCAAGTACAGGACCTTCCCAGAAGGACCAATGGAAGGCTGCCACAGAAGTTGAGCACCTTCAGGACCTTCCTAGAGTACCAATGGGATTAGCTGCAGTATCTAAGCATGTGGCCCTTGGTCTCCAATGAAAGATCTTACCCTGGGCATGCTCAGAAGGGGAAAAGCAGGACTTAGTCCCAAAAATGTCTGCTCGCCACTGCCCAGTACTGGCTACTATGGTAGAAGCTGGAAATGCAGCAGTAGCCTTTTGCACAGAGTCAGACTGAGCGAGATGCTGGGACAGATGTCTCAGCTGAGCAGACTCCATTGTGGCAGGAGAAGAATGGGAGACCGCAGCGGAGATGGCTCGAGATTCCCCCTGTGCAGAGGTGGGAACTCGACCCCTAACAATGTGTCAGCACCATGAAGTCATCAGCTAGTGCCGATGCCTCAACCAGACCTGGCGTGAAGACATTATCATGCCAGCATGTACGCGTAGCTTCTACACCCTGATGACACATCAATTGCATATCCCAGCATGCACTGGGGATTCTCAAAGTAAACGTTATGAAAGAAATAAGAAAACTAAAACATTTAGAAAGTGGAGTAAGGGAATAATTGTGATTTTTTAATTACTTACTTTAATTACTTAAATACTTTTTAATTAAAGCATTTTAGAAAAAAGATTAAATTTGTAATACTATTGTAGGAACTCAAGGATTCTGATAGCATGGGGCAATGAACAGACACAGACGGGTTTCTTTAGTGCAAATAGTGTATTTGTACAACAGCAATAACACCCAAAACAATATACTGATAACCCACAGTGTCCTGGAATGAAACGAGTCCTTGAAACATATACAGCAAATCAGCAGAGTTCTTAAGGCAGAGTCCTCAGCAAGATGATCAAAAGGTGAATGTGACAGGTGTCGTGGTGCAGATCCAAACACTGTCGGTACAAAAAGAGTCAAATCCAGGTATGAAGTAAACACTGGGAAGTCCAGAACAAGTCCACAAGTTCATCCCAGGTGTGACATGAACACGGGTAAGTCCAGAAACTAGTTCACAAGTTGATCCCAGATGTGGCATAAACACAGGTAAGTTCAGAAACAGATTCACATTAAAGTATTATACTGGTGTTGTTTCCAACAGCTACCACTGGGGGGAGTTAATGAAGGATTAAGTAGCAACACACAGTCCCAAAACTAAGTCCAGAAACAAAGTTCCAAAAACACAGTTCTTACCAGAAGGAATGAACCAAGGGTTAAGTTCCAAGTCAGCAGACTAATGATAACATAGAGAGTGTAGCTTACATATGCAGGAAATGTCCAGAGCCAGAGGTAGAGACACACTCAGAACCAGCAGCTGAGCTGAAGGAGAACAGAATCAGAATACTCCAGCAAAGAGGCTGACACCTGACCCGGGTTTTAAACAAACAAACAGGAAGTAGGGCAGACAAAAACAGCAAACTCCATCTTAACAAAGGGCAAATTCATTCACAAGATGACTTAGAAAACCCGGAATACTGACAAAATTATGACAGAAATTATGAAAATAAAATTTAGCTTTGGACTACCCTGTTAAGCGATATGGACATAGCAATGCACCCCATATTATATAGAAAACTGTACTTTATATATATCGAACTGTCCCTTATTACATAGCATTCCATTATGTTATGTATAGCGCTGTACCATATTATATAGCGTCCTCTTGTTATATACAGTGCCACTTCTTATTACATAGTATCCTTTATTACGTATAACACTGTTCTGTCCAATCCATGATTTTCCCAGATGTGTGAATGGACAAGTGACATTCTATGGGGCCATTTGTTGTCCGATAGGATATCATAACAGCACTCGGACATTACACTTTATGGAAACTATTAACCTTCTATAGAAAATGATTTCAGAATATTAATATAAAATTATGCAAGAACATAAACTCTCCCAAAATAGGAACAGCACATGCAGCCATAATTGGACCTATATCATCTGTCATCTGCTTCATCAAGGAGATGTCTCCAAATGTTCTCACTGCAATCTATATATTCCTCGAGGCTCTCCCTGTCAAATTATATCTTTGTTATTTTTACATATATGAAATTACACGTGTCCTGCAACATGGAAAATGAATTATGCGATGGAGTAATTAATCAAAGTATGTTACAATTTAATGTGCACACTATACTTGCAACTCTCATTGGAATTGTACAAGTCTAAACTAGAACAGCTTTATTAGTAAAGATGGTGCTTCGTGAATATCATAAGAGTCTTGGGGACCTGAAGATACAGAGAAGATGGAAGATTCTTATTTTAGTGTGTATGCAAATCAATCTGAACACTTCATTTTATGTAATGGGTAAACTTCAAAGAAATATACAGTGTTTTACACTGATTATGGGGAAAAAATACAAAGAATTTCAGTGGATTATTATTTTGGTATTTTATTTGTATGCTACATTCTATGTATTGTAAGGGAAATGCTATTGTTATTACACATAAATAAGAAAAATATACATAAAATATATAGAATTAAGATATCAATAATTATGTTTATATAATAATTAGTGCTATATTTTATATAATTAGTGTGGGTCTCACATTTAGAATGAAGTATTCAAAGAGAAAATAGGAAAAACTAAATAAAGGTATTCAAATAATACTGTGTTTATATATATATATATATATATATATATATATATATATATTTATTTATTTATATATACAGTGCCTTGCGAAAGTATTCGGCCCCCTGGAACTTTTCAACTTTTTCCTAACGCACGGAAACGCAAAATACCGATAACATTTCCTTCCTCCTTTTCACTATGGTTGCTCTCATGGCAAGCACCGGTTGAACTATGGAGAACTCAACTCAATGTGGTGAGGTTTACCTACCCTGTCCCCTACTTTCACTCCATACTATTCCAGTAAATCCTTAAATGACCCAACTGGCAGAACAGGGGTCATGAGAATGTATTTCTCTATTTCCATTGTTTATGGTATTAAAACCCCCTTAAAACTGCATGGAACTGCTTGGGTTTGATCTCTTATTTGGAAAAAAATATGTAATAAAAGCAGGTACCTAAAAATGGCTTTGCAAGCCCAACTTTATAAAAATAAGAACATGGTAGCTATGTATTGATTCATTGATGTGTTCCTTAAATTGCTTTCAATATTTTAATGATTGCAATATAGAATCCAGCAGGATTTAGAGATATAATGTAATTTAAGATTACCCTCGGCAGCATTAAGGAGATTAAGAAGCTTCCAGTGATAACTAACATCAGATATGCCGATCTTTCTTATAAATTTAATATGCTTTGCCCAAGTAGGTAAATCTTTGAAGTGTTATCTTTGTTTACCATAGTAAACACATTCTGCTCAACATTTCTATTCCTTTAAGGTCTTTATAAATCATCTAAATGGAATCTTAGTCCTCACTATGTTTCTATAACAAGTAGGCTTTTTAGATATGAAAAAAAGAATATTTGACATTTGGTGAATCTATAGTAATATATTGAGAATTGTATAAATATCAAGTTTCTCTAATAAACTTCGCATACCCTTTATAACTGGAAGCTTTCCGATAATAGAGTAGGGAAGCTGCTGGGAATTCACTTTTGCAAATATCATAAGGCTTCTACTTGCAAAGTCTTGATAATTTTCATAGTAAGGATTTTTTTTTCTAAATGATTAATATTTAAGGAGAATCAAGACTAACTTCTAATACTAGGTAGTATATAATATAAGAACATAAAAATAATACAAATTATAAACATAGTTTAGGTTTTCATTACTTTAGCACCAACTATGATTTTGAGAAGATCAGGCAAAATTTGAATTTAACTGTTTGTGTGAATTTTTCAGGGAGGAAGTTATTCTCTAATTTAATGTCCCCTATTATTCTCTGTTGTCTTTCCGGACCCCAGATAATAATGAATACAAGATGTAAAAAATATAAAAAATGCCAATACTCAACTTACCGCTCACTTCTCCAGCCCCTCAGCTCCTGCCCATCATCAGTTCCTTCTTGTTGCATGTTCTTCTTACTCTCACAAGAGCTGAAATCTGCAGTGCGTTAGGTCACAACTTCATGATGTCACAACATACTTAAAGGGGTTTTCCCATGACCAAAAGTTCATTTTAATCAATAGAATTTGGAATAATAATGATTTCCACAATTGGAAGTGTTTAAATAAAATGTTCCTGTGCTGAGATAATCTCATAAATGTGCCCCTGCTGTGTACTATGTAATGGATGTGTCTGACCGTACAGGAACATGGTCTGATCATACCATGTCTCCTAGACAGGGGAGAAGAAAAAATAAGTATAGAGACATTACAACAGGGGATCGCAAATGATTCTTTCTTTGAAGTAAAACATTGTTTAAAAACACACAGGGAAATGCTTAACCTCATAAAAAGAATCAGCTGTGATCCCATGCTCTAATGTCTGTATACTCCATTGCTTTCCCCTGCCCAGGAGATATGATATGTTCAGACCATGTCCCTGTACAGTCAGACATAGCCATTACACAGTACATAGCAGGGGCACATTTTTAAGATTATCTCAGGTCTGGAACATTTTATTTAAACACATCCAAATGTGGAACTTATTGTTATTCCAAGATCTATTGATTAAAGTTAACTTTTCTTCATGGGAAAACCCCTTTAAGTAAAAGCATGTCACAAAAGCAAACACCTGGCACTGGTTGCTGTATTCAGGTGACATGTGTATACATCTGAGACTAAGGTGGGCTTGAAAAATTTTATTTTATCTAACACACACACTTTGTTAGGCAAACAGTTGTGTTTAATTCTCAGGATCATGGAGATATCTCTTAAAAAATTGTCTTCTGCATCTCAAAATACAGGTTTGCATTTTCTGTGACACAAAATTTGAATTCAAACTTTAGTTTTACGATGTCACGGGGAGACTAGGTGAGCAAGAGCTAATAACCCGGGCCCCTGCAATTTCCCTCAGACTAGGGAAATCCTGACTGACCCTCTACCTAGAGTTTACATTGATGGTGTGCATGTCTAGGCCTCGACCCTCGCCCTGTCTCCTGTTTCAACCCTAGGCTGACACCAACTGCCCACCACCCAGTGAAGAGGTAATACACCAATACCCACAGTTAGCACAGACAAAGATAAAGGAAAATATACACCATGCCGTAGTCACTCAGGAATACACTATAAATGTGCAGGGCAAAATAAATACAAATATAGGAAGGAGTAAATAAGACTAAGGAAAATACACCACCAGCTACGAATCTCCAACCACCAGCTCTCCACTCCGGACCGAGATAACAACGCACAAGACAGAAGCTATAATCGGCGACGCCCAATGATCCGGAGAACTATTTAAAGGCCACGGGCATGGCCCAGCTTCCAATCTGAGGATCAGGTAAATTAACCCTGGAACAGCTGGACAAAACCTAGCCGACGCCAATGAGCAAATAGTGGTCAAAAGTGGAATTACCGCTGTCTGTCGAACGACCTGGTCTGAACAGCGTCCGACATGACAGTACCCCGCCTTCTACGAGGGACCCCAGGGCCCTCACGGCTTATAGGACCCGGCTTGTCTGGATGGCGACGATGAAAAAACCTGACCAGCCGATCCGCATGAATATCCGAGGCTGGTACCCAGGACCTCTCCTCAGGCCCATAACCACGCCAGTGTACCAAGTACTGTAAAGTACGACGCACTACACGAGAGTCAACCACCTTGGAGACTTCAAACTCCAAATTACCATCCACCAAGACTGGAGGTGGCATAGGCGCCGCGTCCACAGAACCCACCACCTTCTTTAGAAGAGACCTGTGGAACACGTTGTGTATCTTATACACTGTAGGGAGCTCCAATCGGTACGCTACTGGGTTAATGACGGCGGTGACCCTAAATGGACCAATAAACCGTGGACCCAATTTAAGGGATGGTATTTTGAGTCTTATGTTTTTTGTGGATAACCACACCCAGTCATCCACACTCAGGTCCGAACCTGGCACACGCCTACTGTCAGCCACACATTTGTACCTAGCACCCACACTCAACAGGCGCTGTTTAACTCCCCTCCAGACTGATGATAATTGTGCTCCTAACTGATCCTCCTCTGGAACGCCGGAAGAGACCCTCTGACTCAAGGTACAAAATTGAGGATGTAGCCCGTAAACACAAAAAAACGGAGACTCCCCAGACGACTCCCGGCAGTGATTATTGATGGCAAACTCAGCCAAAGGAAGAAAGGTAGACCACTCCTCCTGGTTATCAGAGACAAAGCAGCGTAAGTACTGTTCCAAATTTTGGTTCATGCGCTCAGTCTGACCATTTGACTGAGGATGGAACGCCGAAGAATGAGACAATTTGATCCCCAGCTGTGAGCAAAATGCTCTCCAAAATTTTGCCACAAACTGAGACCCCCTATCAGACACGATGTCAGATGGAACCCCATGAAGTCTGACCACCTCCTGCACAAATACCTGAGCCAGAGTGTTAGCGTTAGGCAACGAAGGCAAAGGCACAAAGTGCGACAATTTTGAAAACCGATCAACAATCACCAAGATGACCGTGTTCCCAGCTGATGAGGGCAAATCAGTGATGAAATCCATGGAGATTTCCGTCCATGGCTTACTAGGTACTTCAAGAGGAAGTAGTATGCCAACAGGACGGGAGCGGGGCGTCTTAGCCCTAGCGCACGTGGTACAAGCTGACACGTATGAGACCACATCCTGTCGGATCTTGGGCCACCAAAACCGACATGACACCAACTCCAAGGTACCTCTAACCCCTGGGTGGCCAGCCAGGACAGCATCATGAGGCTCCGCCAAAACCTTTAAGCGGAGATGAAGTGGTACAAATGATTTGTTGATGGGAAGCTCAGATGGTACCTCCTCCTGAGCCTCGGCAATCTCAGCCTCAACCTTGGTAGTGAGAGCCAAAACCACAACACCCTTTTGGAGGATGGGTACTGGATCCTCCCGGGGTTCACCCCCCGGAAAACACCTGGACAGAGCATCCGCCTTAGTGTTTTCAGACCCCGGTCTGTAAGTGACAACAAAATTGAACCGCGTGAAAAACAATGCCCAGCGAGCCTGCCTGGGGGACAGACACTTGGCTGACTCCAAATACAGCAGATTCTTATGATCGGTAATAACAGTAACCTGATGTACCGACCCCTCCAAGAAGTGTCGCCATTCCTCAAAGGCCAACTTGATTGCCAACAACTCCCTGTTGCCGATATCGTAGTTACGTTCGGCGGATGACAGTTTCTTGGAGAAATAGGCGCACGGACGCAAACCACTCAAAGATGAGCCTTGAGATAGTACCGCCCCCACACCAACCTCAGACGCATTGACTGCCACAACAAAGGGTTTTGATACGTTTGGCTGCACAAGAATGGGGGCTGAAACAAAACTGTTCTTAAGAAATTCAAATGCGCGCACAGCAGCCTCAGGCCAAACGGAGAAATTGGTACCCTTTTTAGGCTGAACCACTATCCACAAAAACAGTAATTGGCAGCTCACTGCCAGCGATAAAAACCTTGGCAGGGAGCATGCATTGAGAAACCACCATGGAGGATATACATAAGCTCAGATTGGTCTCCTCCACACCATCTGAGCTTAGAAGTTTTCCGCCGTTGCATTTTTCTTAGACAGCAGAAGACAGATGTTAATAAAATGACCAGTTTTACCACAGTAAAAACAGGCTCCCTGCTTCCTGAGCTCAGGGGCTCAATTCTTAACATGTGATACCCCTGCGATTTGCATAGGTTCCGTGGGCTCACCTGCAGCAACCTCACGTGAACCCAAACCCTCTCCCATAGGCGGTGTCTCATGCTCCCCCTGACGCAAACGGCGATCAATGCGGACAACCAGACTCATAGCGGAATCTAGAGAAGCAGGAGTCTCGTACATCAGAAGGGCTTTTTTAACCCTTCCAGAAATCCCATGAATAAACTGACTCCGCAATGCTGGATCATTCCATTGTGTATCGATCGCCCAGCGACGAATTTCAGAACAGTAATCCTCTGCAACTCGCTCCCCCTGGCGAATAGTGCATATCTTAGAATCTGCTAGAGCCATTCTGTCAGGTTCATCGTAGATTTTCCCAAGAGAAGAAAAAAAACACTCCACAGAGTCAAATGCAGCAGAATCAGATGGCAAAGAAAACGCCCATGCTTGGGGATCCCCGCTTAACAATGACAACACCAGGCCCACACGCTGAGCCTCATTACCCGAGGAGATCGGGTGCATACGAAATTATAGTTTGCAAGCTTCACGAAAAGAAACAAATTTACTGCGTTCCCCAGCAAATTTTTCAGGCAAAGGGAATTTAGGCTCAGCAACTCTTCCTGTCGCTCCAGCTTGCACATTAGATACTGCTAGTCCCTGTTACTGAACTGCCCCCCTCAACTCAGTGACCTGTAGGGACAGCGCCTCCAACTGGCGGGTTATGGAAGTCATGGGATCCATGACAAGAGAAAAAAAAAAAGAGAAACCCCTTTTTTTTGTTGTTGGGCCGATTATAATGTCTCGGGGAGACTAGGTGAGCAAGAGCTAATAACCCGGGCCCCTGCAATTTCCCTCAGACTAGGGAAATCCTGACTGACCCTCTACCTAGAGTTTACACTGATGGTGTGCATGTCTAGGCCTCGACCCTCGCCCTGTCTCCTGTTTCAACCCTAGGCTGACACCAACCGCCCACCACCCAGTGAAGAGGTAATACACCAATACCCACAGTTAGCACAGACAAGGATAAAGGAAAATATACACCACGCCGCAGTCACTCAGGAATACACTATAAATGTGCAGGGCAAAATAAATACAAATATAGGAAGGAGTAAATAAGACTAAGGAAAATACACCACCAGCTACGAATCTCCAACAACCAGCTCTCCACTCCGGACCGAGATAACAATGCACAAGACAGAAGCTATAATCGGCGACGCCCAATGATCCGGAGAACTATTTAAAGGCCACGGGCATGGCCCAGCTTCCAATCCGAGGATCAGGTAAATTAACCCTGGAACAGCTGAACAAAACCTAGCCGACGCCAATGAGCAAATAGTGATCAAAAGCGGAATTACCGCTGTCTGTCGAATGACCTGGTCTGAACAGCGTCCGACATGACATACGATTAGCAGTAAGGGGTTTAATGCAAATCTAGCTTGTACTGTGAGAAAAAATTAAAAAGTCAGCTATTAAGGTGCTGTTATTGTATATCACAGATCAATCAATTCACAGACACACCCTGAGTTACCATAGAACTACAGCAGTTGCCTTTATATCACTTGAATCTTTGGATTAGTATTCACAGACTAAGACTGTTTTGACTACATGTATATGTCGTATCACGCATCTCACAGCAAGATGATGTAGCCACTGACAGTGACACCATCAGCTTCAGTCAACATCTACTTCAGTCAGTGTTTTTCTTAAGGTACCGTCACATTTAGCGACGCTGCAGCGATCTAGACAACGATGTCGATTGCTGCAGCGTCGCTGTTTCGTCATTGTGTGGTCGCTGGAGAGCTGTCACACAGACAGCTCTCTAGCGACCAACAATGCCGAAGTCCCCGGGTAACCAGGGTAAACATTGGGTTACTAAGCGCAGGGCCGCGCTTAGTAACCCGATGTTTACCCAGGTTACCAGTGTAAATGTAAAAAAAACCAAACACTACATACTCACATTCCGGTGTCTGTCGCATCCCCCGGCGTTCTGCTTCCCTGCACTGTGTAAGCGCCGGCCCTAAAGCAGAGCGGTGATGTCACCGCTGTGCCCTGCTTTACGGCCAGCCGGCGCTGACACAGTGCAGGGAAGCAGAATGCCGGGGGACGCGACAGACATCGGAATGTAAGTATGTAGTGTTTGGTTTTTTTTACATTTACACTGGTAACCAGGGTAAATATCGGGTTACTAAGCGCAGCCCTGCACTTAGTAACCCGATGTTTACCCTGGTTACCAGTGAAGACATCGCTGAATCGGCGTCACACACGCCGATTCAGCGATGTCTGCGGGAGATCCAGCGACGAAATAAAGTGCTAGCCTTCTAGCTCCGACCAACGATGTCACAGCAGGATCCTGATCGCTGCTGCGTGTCAAACACAACGATATCGCTATCCAGGACGCTGCAACGTCACGGATCACTAGTGATATCGTTGTTAAGTTGTTCAGTGTGAAGGTACCTTTAGTCCATACCCCCTGCTGCCATAACTATTAAAGGAAATCTGTCACCTGGTTTTTGCTACCTCATTTCAGAGATACAGAGAAGAAACCTGAGTAGCAATAAACCACAAAAGAGAAGTGTTAAAAATAAACATGAACAAATTTTATTTATACAAAATCAATAAAACATCATACATTTATGTTGCAAAAGAATCAGACAGGTAGCAAGGAGGAACATCCAAAGCAGACAGCGAGGCAAAACATAAACTTTAGACAGAGTAAAGAGGCACCCAGTAAGATTAAGAATCATGAAATAGCCACTGGCTAAATCTGCCTAAATGCTAGATACAAAAAAGGTTGCATGTGCAAAATTGGGTAAAGTACCAAAAACAGATCCATATCCATGTGAATTCTATATATATATCTGAGAATGACTTCTAAAAAATCATAAGAGGTGCAGGCTGCAGCCATGTCATCTACACCAGCAAACCATCACTGATTGTGAAAACTACACACTAGACCTCAAGCAGCTTGGATTGTCTGACTCTCCACTCTTCCTCCAGAGTCTGGGACCTTGATTTCCAAGGTCTAGAGTGAAGTATCCACGATCAATGATGGTTTCAGGAGCAATGTAATTTGCTGGTGTAGGGCCACCGTGTTTTAGGCTAGTTTCACATTTGCGTTTAAAAACGCAGAGTTTTTAACGCAAACGCAGGTGGTGAAAAAACGCATGTAAACGCGTGCAAATGCTGCGTTTTTTAGACGCATAAGTTTTTGAACGCTGTAAAAAAAACGCGGCGTTTTGCTGCGTTTACATGCATTTTTTCCTGTGTTTGCATTTTTGAAATGCATGCTGAGAAGTGTGTGACAGCTGCCAATCATCAAAATCAACAAGAAAACCCACTATAAATAGAAATAGCTAGGGTTAGGGTTAGGGGTAGGTGTAGGGTTAGGGTTAGGATCCCTAGGTTTAGGGGTAGGGTTAGGGTTAGGGGTAGGATTAGGGTTAGGGTTTGGATCCCTTTATCACCTTGATGGTGGGGGGTGGCTTATCAGGGTTAGGGTAAGGGTTAGGGGTACGGTTAGGGTTAGGGGTAGGGTTAGGGTTAGGGTTTGGATGCCTTTATCACCTTAGTGGGGGGTGGCTTACCAGGGTTAGGGTTAGGGTTAGGGGTAGGTTTAGGGGTAGGGTTAGGGTTTGGATCCGTTTATCACCTTGATGGTGGGTTGTGGCTTATCAGGGTTAGGGTTAGGGGTAGGGTTAGGGTTAGGGGTAGGGGTAGGGGTAGGGTTAGCGGTAGGGGTAGGGGTAGGGTTAGGGTTAGGATCCCTAGGGTTAGGGGTAGGGTTAGGGGTAGGGTTAGGGTTAGGGGTAGGGTTAGGATCCCTAGGGTTAGGGGTAGGGTTAGGGGTAGGGTTAGGGTTAGGGTTAGGGTTTGGATCCCTTTATCACCTTGATGGTGGGGGGTGGCTTATCAGGGTTAGGGTTAGGGTTAGGGGTAGGGTTAGGGTTAGGGTTAGGGTTTGGATCCCTTTATCACCTTGATGGTGGGGGGTGGCTTATCAGGGTTAGGGTTAGGGTTAGGGGTAGGGTTAGGGTTAGGGGTAGGGTTAGGGTTAGGGTTAGGGTTAGGATCCCTAGGGTTAGGGGTAGGGTTAGGGGTAGGGTTAGGGTTAGGGTTAGGGTTTGGATCCCTTTATCACCTTGATGGTAGGGGGTGGCTTATCAGTGTGTATTCTTGTTTTTTTCTATAAAAAATGCATTCATTTTTAACGCAAACAAACGCATGTGCTTAAAAACGCATGCGTTTACATAGACAGCAATACTTTTTTTGCGGCAAAAAAACGCCTCTAGAAATTACTACATGTTGCATTTCCGCAAAAAAACGCAAGCATAGAAACGACGCATGCGTCGTCAAATGCGGCAAAACGCATGCGTTTTTAATGTTAAATATAGAAAAAAATGCATGTGCTTTTTTGCGGTAAAACGCAGCGGCAAAAAACGCAAATGTGAAACCAGCCTTATCAAGACGAAAGTCAGCGCAGCCATTTACCAGGAAATTTTAGAGCACTTCATACTTCCCTCTGCCGACAAGCTTATTGGAAATTTAATTCTCCAGCAGGACTTGGCACTTGTCCACACTGCCAAAAGTACCATTACCTGGTTTTAAAACAACAATATCACTGTGCTTGATTGGCCAGCAAACTTTCCTGACCTTAACCTCATAGAGAATCTATGGGGTATTATCGAGAGGAGGATTAGAGACACCAGATCCAACAACGCAGATGAGCTGAAGGCTACTATCAAAGCAACCTGGGTTTCCATAACACCTCAGCAGTGACACAGATCGATCGCCTCCATGCCATGCCGCATTGATGCAGTAATTGATGCAAAAGGAGCCCCAACCAAGTATTGAGTGCATTTACTGAACATACAATTTAGTAGGCCAACATTTTGGATTTTAAAATCATTTTTTCAAGCTGGTGTTATAATTTACTGACATAATGACTTTTGGGCTTTCATTGACTATAAGCCATAATCATCAACATTAACAGAAATAAACTCTTGAAATAGATAACTCTGTTTGTAATGACCCTAATGTATGAGTTTCACTTTTTGTATTGAAGAACTGAAATAAATTAACATTTTGATGATATTCTAATATTGTGAGATGCACCTGTAATCTGTTTGTTCTGCTGTGAACTTTTCAGCATGTGATGCCATATGTGCTTTTGGTGGAGTAAGCTCAACAGCAACTGATGACACCATCCCCAACAGCCAAAGGACATACTGTTGATTCCACACACAGCCCTAATTTTTTTCTTTTTTGCAAGGTTAGGCTGCCGTCACGCTAGCAGTATTTGGTCAGTATTTTACATCAGTATTTGTAAGCCAAAACCAGGAATGGAACAATTAGAGGAAAAGTATAATAGAAACATATGCACCACTTCTGCATTTATCACCCACTCCTGGTTTTGGCTTACAAATACTGATGTAAAATACTGACCAAATACTGCTAGTGTCATGGCAGCTATATGGATTCACTACCTGAAAGCATAGAGAACAAAAGCCATACTGTAGATGAGTTGCTGCAGTGCATTAAGTGGCAAGTTTCACACTGGCTGGCTCTCCGTAAACTGCAGTTGGGAATTGTCATGAGCTGCATTGTTTGGAAAAGAAACTCGTGTTCCCTGCATGTCACATTTCTTGAATTCAATTATATAACAATTCTTTGAGAAATATTCAAAAGAAGGTGGAGGCTATTGCAAGGAAGGTGTTTGCTAACTTCAACTGTTTTTTTTTTTCGTCAAACATGTCTTCCCATCTTGTTAAAATAGAATTGTGTGAAAAAGTGCTACCTGATTTGTGACATTGCAGTCTCCAGGAATTTGACGGTGTAAATGTCAGCACATCTGTACATGCAGCATTAAGAAGAGATGAATCTTTTCATTGAGCAGTAAAACTAAAGCATGGCGTACAATAAGATCTGCCGTTAGAACCTGATGAGGGATGCATGTCACTTGCTGCAGCCCTTTAAACAGACTAAAACATTTATCAGAATGGACAGCTGTGAAATCACTCACTGTATGTTATCACTCATACTTATCCAGGAAAAAACACCCACCAGAATGCAAGAGCAGATGGAGGAAGATCGGTCACTTGCACATGTTTATCCCCACCCTGTGTCTGTTGAGGACCATCAAGATGCATGCTACATGCTGCAGGAGTTGAAGCTGAGGAGGAACACCGATATATCCTGAGCCGCAATCCCAGAACTGGTTCAGTTTGCTATGTGCATACTGTCTGTCACATACACACTTCTCAGTACGTGATGTGGTGTGTGTATGCAAGGGTTAATGTATCTCCTGTCATTCAGCCAAGCACTCAACCTCTGTTGTAGGCTATAAAGCGAGCATAAATCCCACCCCAACACAGTCCACACACCCCAGTTACTTAGCAGGCTGCCATCACTCATCAAACACACAGGGTGATGAGTCCCCAAAATGCATTGCTGTCAGACAATAAAAAAGGCCACACACTCTGCTACTGCTGGGACGGCCATTGCTGACATATCTCCTTGCCTGTCTGTCATATATTTCTATCATGCAACTTCTGCCCCTGCAACTGCACACCCATGTCAGCTCCACATCTACTAGCTGCCCTCCCTGTTTTACAGTGCTATACTGTACTGCGGCTGCCAGGGCTTACATTGCTAGCTTTACACTGTCATATTTTTCTACGATGCTGCCATCATTGCCACTCCTCAGCCACACCAGCCACACAGATCCTGGATGCCCACTGTATTTTATAATGTCATACTGTACTTCTATTTGTGGGGCCACCATTGCAGGCTGCTGCCACTAGTCAACAAGAACATCTCCTGAGCTTTTCCAGTGTATTTTATAACTATTGTATATGTACAGCTGCTCACAAGCATACTCGTGAGCACACAAACATGACACAGCTCAAAAAATTGGGATATTTTTTTCATGGCACGCTGACACGCCACTTCTCCTTTATTTTGAAACAGTTAGGTTGTTACTGCTCCCTAAAATGGAATAATTTTTAGATGGCTTGATTTGTTATTGTTCGATCAGTCTCAAAATAGAAATCAGTTCTCAATCCCTAAAAAAGGATAATTGTTTCACTCTTAATTGAGAAGGAATTATTCACTCTCCAAGCAGCACATATAATTTTTTTTCCGAATAAAGGGATAATTTTTTGACTATGACCTTGTTATTTAGCAAAGAAAACCACCTGAACAGGGCTAATTTTTGCACCCCCCCATGTGAGTAATTCAAGGCTTCTTCCATTTGCACTGCCTATGTATAAGCAACAGCAAGACATTGAGAAGGAATTATTCACTCTCCAAACAGCACATATAATTTTTCTTCCGAATAAAGGGATAATTTTTTGACTATGACTTTGTCATTTAGCTCTGAAAGCCACTTGAACAGGGCTAATTTTTGCACCTACCCATGTGAGTAATTCAAGGCTTCTTCCAATTGCACTGCCTATGTATAAGCAACAGCAAGACATTTGCCTGCAATATATAGCATTTTTAGACGAGTTTTCCAATTTAAGTATCCCAGAAAGTCTGTTCCTGCAGTGTGTTGCTAGATATGCTGTTGGTTACCACCACTTATCATCTGTTTTATCTTTTTTCCAGATAGTATTATTAAAGTGACATTAACCTAAGATTTTGTTTGCATTAAAGAGCTCAAAAGGGGTTCAATGCTATCCTAGGACACCTGAAAGTATTAAGATCCACCTCCATTGGAATTTTTAGAGAAAATGATATGATGCTGGTGATTTCGAAAAGATTTTCTGATCCCTGCAATTATTGCATTTTTCTATTTTACAATTTATCTCTGCTTCTCAAGCCAAAGTTTTCCTGTAGTTCTTATAGTACGTTTTTCAGATATGCAATAAAATATTACAATGTCAATAGAAACTGACAATACAGAATTACAGACCTTTGGATAATTTGCATTTTTTCCCCAGTATCTGAATTATTGGTCTTCTTATAGAAATTGTGCATCTGCAGATAAAGCACATAAGGGAACATTGTTGCTTTTAGAGAATATTTCAATTGTGCTAAAAAGCCTCGGCAAACCTTCATCATAAATGTGTGTGAACTTGTTGCCCTTTCTTATTGCTAAGGACTTTATTCATCATCCAAAAGGAGCAAAGGTCAATGCTAGGGATCACGAGGGCAGCATCTTTAAGCACAATAGGAATTCTTGAGGATTTCAAGAGTTAGGTCATAGAAGAAGAGACATTTCATGTACAGTCTCTCAGTAGATATGTTGGAGGCTCATAGAGTAAAGATTTTAAACAAATATTTTACAAACATTGTTACTATAATTATCTTTAACCTTTGAGCAAAATAAAAGTTACTTCTCACATTTCCAATTCCATTTTTTTTTATGTTATAGAGCATTTCAAACATTTTTGAAAATTGGGCAGGAAAAAATTAGATAAATAAATGCATAAAGTACTGCCTGTCTATTTAAGCCCATTCCAGTACTACTTCTCCAGTGGTCTCAAACTGCTTCTGCTGTGATAAATTCTATCCACCATTCAAGAGACTGCAGCAGTCATCTCAATTGTCAGTCTGGTAAGTATTTCACATGACTGCTGGGAATTGGATCTAGTAATAGGTGGATGAGGAATATGATAATTTAGCTGAAGAACAAGCTGAAATCACTAGAACAGTGTTGTTTAACCCCTTAATGACTGCCGATATGCCTTTAAATGGCGGCTAATAAGGAATCATATTCCTCAGTACCACTTTTTAAATTTCCCACGGTGCTCTCACTGACGTTACATAGGTGAAGTGAGTTAATTGCCAGTGAACTCGCAGGACCTGTCTGAATGCACTGCGAGCAGGAGAACCTTGCTTTTTGTAAACCAGCAGAGGGAAAGCTGATGACTGGAGGCCGATGTTTATAGCCTGGGATGGGGGTAATACCCATGGACCTTTACAGGCTATTAATATCAGCTCACAACTGTATACTTAGCCTTTACTGGCTATTAAAATGGGGGACCTTAAAAAAATTATCTATGTTTGCCCTATAATTAATAACCAGCAAAGGCTATGCAGACAGCTGCAGGCTGATATTAATAGCCTAGGAAGGGGCCATGTATACTGCCCCCCAGGCTTTTTATCAAGAATAGAGGGGTCCCCATGCTATATTTTTTAATTATTTAAATAAATAATTAAAAAAAAAAAACAATCTGAGGTCCCCACATTTTTAACAACCAGCCTTGTGTCTGAGGATGCATAGTGGACATGGGATTTCTTGAAATCCCATCCACTATGCAGTAACAGCTGGCAGCTCTGTGGATTTGATGCTGCATAAGTATGCAACGTCAAACCCGCAGCATCTCCGGATCGTGTCCATCTACCCTAAACATGGAGCTCTACTGTAAACAAAGGGTGGTGAATAATTGCAGCGCTATAGAACATAGAAAATAGGAATGGTGGTTGTCTCTACCCTGTAAAAAATAACATATTGATTGAAGTGATAGGGCTTAATAGAGATAGCTGAGGTGAAGGAGCTGCAGAGACTTTATGACTGTGAATTGATTAATCCATGAAATACTTCAATATGGCAACTTTTCAAGCTGCCTTTATATTTATTGACATCCATTTTTTCATTCTTGTGTCGTCTTAATTGTCTGCTGCGAAATTATATATCAAATAGATATATGTGTACGCGGAGAATAAACCTCTCGTAATTGCAGTTTCAGTCACTAGTAGGATTCCAGTTTATTATGGAAATTGCACATACTTATACAGATAATCAGTTACTATCTTGATCGTTGCCAAAACCTGTAATTTGTAGTGTTGAGCATTCCGATACCGCAAGTATCGGGTATCGGCCGATACTTGCGGTATCGGAATTCTGATACCGATTTCCGATACTTTTGTGATATCGGAAATCGGAATCGGAAGTGTGCGGTGCGTATGGTTCCCAGGGTCTGGAGGAGAGGAGACTCTCCTTCAGGCCCTGGGATCCATATTCATGTATAAAATAAATAATAAAAATAAAAAATATTGATATACTCACCCGTCCGGCGGCCCCTGCTCTTAGCGGTGCCTCCGTTCCTAAGAATGCAGGGGTGAAAGACCTTCGATGACGTTGCGGCTTGTGATTGGTCGCGTGAGCGGTCACATGAGCGCTCATGCGACCAATCCTTCAGACCCTGGGAACCATCCAGGATACCTTCCGATACTTGTGTCCCATTGACTTGTATTGGTATCGGGTATCGGTATCGGCGATATCCGATATTTTTCGGATATCGGCCGATACTATCCGATACCGATACTTTCAAGTATCGGAAGGTATCGCTCAACACTAGTAATTTCTCCTCCCTCAGGAGGGGTTTAATCAATATTCACTGCCTTTTATGATTCGATTCTGTTACATATGCACTAATCATTATTTTAAGCTTTATTAGCAAAAAGCAGGGCATGTTGGAACAAACATGTCAAAGTCCACAGAAGTCTTCTAATTTAGCAACAGGTGTGACTCTGCAGCAATAGCCATTTTGATTTCTGTATATGTTCCTTATGTGTTCATTTTGCATAACTTCATCAATTCTTTACATCCTTAGCACTTATACCAAAACAAACCAAGAATAAAAGGGCAGTTAAATTCCCCTTAGTCCTATTTTTCCTACTGAAGGAAAACACTGAAACCAAAGCTAGTCTGAGAATGTGTGCTTTCTAGCTTGTGAGACTGACAAGACATAGGTGACATCTTTTTGCAATCCTTTATCTTTGTGTAAATGGTTCATTTTTTTCTTAAAAGATTACATAAGACTATTCCAATCATTCTTGACATTTAAATGTAACTGTCTACCTAATACTTTTTAACAGGGCAATTTTACATCCATACATGCCACATCAACACAGTGGGTACTGGCTTTCAGGATGTTCAGTTACGCAGAATTTATTACCAAATTCTTTTTGGCAGAAATATATAACTACATTCACCCATGTTATTATCCTTTTCTGGTACTAACTGTTACTGAAGAAGCTCGTTTATTGTGGCCGAAACGTTTATTTGTTGACTACATTAAACCACAAAAAGTTCTGCATAAGTTGAGTGCCTAGTTTACTTTCTTCCAAACTTTTTTAGCAGTGATCTATGGAACACATTCTGGATGTGAAAAGTTGGAGGGAGTTTTAATGTATAGGCCACTGGATAAACTACCTGTAAAATCTTATATGGGAAAATAAACTTGATGGCACTTTAAACTTAATTTGCAAATTGCAACCCCATATCAGATACAATGTTCAGAGGGATTCCATGCAATCTCACCACATGATTGATAAATAACCTGGAAAATGTTTCAGCATTAGGTAACCCTGATAAAGGAACAAAATGTGCTTGTTTACTGAATCAGTCAACTACCACTCAAATAAAAATCTTCCTTCCGCAAATCTGAAATGAAATCCATGTACAGGTAGTCCTCGACATACGACGTTGATCCGTTCTTACGCGTCGTCGTAAACTGAATTTCGACGTAAGTTGGACCATACATTCATACAGTACTGTAATAACAGTACAGTACAGTGCTGCAAACACTTAGCCTATCCAAACACCTATCCTAACACAGTACCCTACATAATTATCAATAAACATAGGTACAGTAAAATATTGTGCAGTACAGTACGTTTAATAATGAAGTACTATACTGTAAGTGCTGTAACAGTAATAAACAGTGTACAGTACTGTAATAAACAAAGATAACAATTCCAAAGAGAGAACAGGCTTATTGGGAGGAAGCTGCAGAAGGTGCTGGAGATACTGGGGCAGGTGAGTCAAGAGGGGAAGGTGAGTCAAGAGGGGCAGCTGAGGTAGAGGGTACAGGTACAGGATCTGTTGCAGGATCTGTTGCAGGCCTCTCTACCTTCTTGAAGTGTTGCTGCAGGTTAGTTTGGAAGGAGACCATCTTCTTCTCCTCCAAGATCTCCTTGTAACACCTAAGGGAATCCATGACTCCTCTGGCAACCCTAGTGTACCTTTCCATGTTGGGATCCTCAGCCTCAAACCTTGACAATCCTTCCTGTATCAGGGCAAAACCTCCTGCCAAGCCCTGCCTTGTAAATCTCTTACGTTCTGGGGTTGGTATGTCTTCCTCTTCCTCTATCATCTGCTTCTCCAGTTGAATAAGGTCCTCAGCAGATAACTCCTCTCCATGAGATGCCAGTAGCTCTGTGACATCATCCTCCTCCACCTCCAGATTCATTGTCTTACTCATATAAACAACATTCTTTATGACACTAGTCACTGACTCTTGGACCTCTGTGACATCATTCACAAACTGGGAACACAGTTTTTTCCACACACCATTCATACTGGTCTGCTTAACCTCATCCCAGGAATCAGCAATGTTATTCACAGCATCAAGGATGTTGTATGTTTTCCAAAAGGCCTTTAGAGTCAAGTCCTTATTCTTTTCAGTAGCTGCTAAAGCATTACCAATGACCCTTCAGAGGTAGTAGGCTTTGAATGTAGCAATGACTCCTTGGTCCATAGGCTGTATTAGGGCAGTGGTATTAGGTGGAAGGTAAATGACCTTGACATTAGGGTTAAAGTCATCCAGATGGGCAGGGTGTCCAGGAGCATTGTCCATAATTAGCAACACCTTAAAGGGGATATACATGGAGGTACAATACCCCTCCACGCCTGGCACAAAATGGTTGGTGAACCAGTCATCAAACACTGCAAGTGTCACCCACGCCTTCCTATTAGACTTCCAGATGACTGGTAGTTGACCCTTTGAAATGCCCTTGAGTGCCCTTGGATTCTCAGCCTGATACACCTGCATGGGCTTCAGTTTGTAGTCACCAGCAGCATTGCCCCCAAGAAGCAAAGTTAGTCTCTCCTTGCCGACTTTATGACCTGGTGCTGACTTCTCCTCCTTGGCGATGTACGTACGGTTAGGAAAACATTTCCAAAACAAGCCTGTCTCATCCACGTTGAACACTTGTTGAGCACAGTAACCACCCTCCTAAATTATCTCAGTCAATGCTTTAGGAAACTCAGTTGCTGCTTTCTCATCAGCACTAGCAGCTTCACCTTGCACTTTAAGGCAACCAAACCCTATCACCAACTTTGAATATGGAACCAGCTGATTATTTTCTATTGGTCTTTCATTTCTGGTGAAGCTGAGACAATCCAATATTCTTCTGAAAGTACCTCCAGATATTCCCAAGATTATGTATGGCAATGTCTACTCTAGGACACCCAGAACTCTTGCTAGAGAATTCACCAAAATGGGGATGAAAACCACAGTTACAAACAAAGGCAAGGTTTCAGTAGACTAGTTAACCCAACTGTTAAAGGCAAACTCAGAAAGAGGTAAAAATGAGGACCAATCTTCCTGCTGAGCTGCAGCAAAACACCTTACATTTTTTTCCAATGACTAATTCTTCCATTCTGTTTAACTGTTGGTTTCAGGGTGGTAGGAAGAGGAAAATGACAAATCCCCAATTTTTTACAAAATTCTCTCCAGAAATTGGAGACAAATTGCAACCCCATATCAGATACAATGTTCAGAGGGATTCCATGCAATCTCACCACATGATTGATAAATAACCTGGAAAATGTTTCAGCATTAGGTAACCCTGATAAAGGAACAAAATGTGCTTGTTTACTGAATCAGTCAACTACCACTCAAATAAAAGTCTTTCTTCCGCAAATCTGAAATCAAATCCATGTACAGGTAGTCCTCGACTTACGACGTTGATCCGTTCTTACGCGTCATCGTAAACCGAATTTCGACGTAAGTCGGACCATACGTTCATACAGTACAGTAATAACAGTACAGTACAGTACACTTTAATGTTATGGAAATTGGCATGATCCTTAAACCTCATAAACCAACCCCTACTCGCCACAAATTCTTCACTTTCACTTCCTTCCCCCTTTTCTCTTTTCAACACCTCAAACAGTCGTCTAGCCTTCTCCTGAATAACCATAAGGCTCACAGGGATACGGCGTTGATTTTGGTCTTCCAACCAAAGCACCAATAATCTTTCCATCTCAATAATAAGCCCACTCCGCTGCTTTGCTATCCACTTTCACCTCCATGGTGATGGCCTTCCTTTTCTTTGATGCACTGGTATCAGATGAGTCTAGCTTACGTTTGGGAGCCATAATGAAGGGTGTTATGGCATGCAGGAGACTCTGTTTCCTCTGTAACCGGGTACAGTGTACATTACTGGACTCTATAGTTCCGCCCCTACATGTAGTTCGACTTACGACGCAAAACGTCGTAAGTCGGAATGAGGCGTCGTATAAAGCGTCGTAAACACGAAACGACGTAACCCGAGACTGTCGTAAACCGAGGACTAACTGTATAAATGAGTCCATGGTCTTTCTGGAATTGGCAATGGCAGTGGGGTCATAGGGCATAGGGAGATAAACAAATATTTGGTGGGTACATTGCAGCAGCCTACGCTTGGGGACTGCCATTGTGAAGGCAGGAGCAATACAGTGGTATGACAGGGAATAACAGGGAACTTTTCCCCCTCCCCTTTTTTGACATGTAACTATTTTTGTCTGCTCCTGTGTAACTGAACCTGCTAAAAGAAAATTCAGTATAATTGATGAGACCTAACCATTTTTATATGAGTACTGGTTGAAGCACTTGCACTTTATTTATATGTGTGTTATGTATACTCTTTGTGTCACCACTGCTTAGGTCTAGAGTTTATCTTTATTTTGGTATAAATAAAAGTTACATTTTACATCTAGGGAAGCTCTCCCAGTTAAACATTTAGCAGATTCAATGTAAGCTAAATTTTTGTTATCCATTACTGCGGTTACCTAATGAATAGCTCCCTCCAAAAAATGTATCCTTCATTCAAAAGCTAGCTTGACAACGAGAAGCTCCTGATTCACAATTAGATTCCCAAATGGACAAAATATGTATTTATGATATAGAAAAAAAGGTCAGATAACACATACCATTAAAATCAATAAAAACCCAAAAACGGAATCATAATAACATAATTCCTGACCTGCTCATGATAAAGCTAGTATCAGAGTCACCAGTACCATCTATGGATAATAGATCGCAGATATATACAAACTGAATGAAATACAACCCATATGCAAATATGAAGTGCATATTACGATAATATAAAAGTAACCAAAAAATAATTTCAAATAGGGTGTCCCTCAGACCTAAATATTGATCCACTTTGCACAATGTGCAGGAAAAGAAAAAGATGATAAAATGTAAACTGCTATAGATGTAAATACTAGAGTTGAGCGACTTTTACTTTTTTAGGATCGAGTCGGGTTTCGCAAAACCCAACTTTGTCAAAAGTCGGGTCAGGTGAAATTGGCCGATTATTGCAAAAGGTCGGGGATCCGACTGAAACACGAAACCCAATGCAAGTCAATGGGGAAGCAAAGTTGGCAGTGAGTGGAGGACAGGAAAACACCTACAGTGCCCATTTTAATGCCAAAAACATCCATTTTTGTTACTTAAGCTTGTCAATCTTAACTTACCTTATAATAATAGTTAGGCATTGAAAATTGGGGGTCATTTGGCTAAAGTTGTGGGGGGGTAGGGCTGGCTCAAGTTTTTCGTGGGCACAGGAAACGTGGACTACGTCACGGCGGTGGAGCAGGGAGAGGTAAGTATTTCAACTTTGCAAGTGCTGTGATCCTGAGCAAGCAGGGGGCACACTCATTTGCATTGGCACTGGCACAGGGCCCCTCAAAGTACGGCGGTGTGTTTGACAGCGGGGGAGACTCCCACCGGCAGAGACACTTTTGCGTACTATGAGGGGCCCTGTGCCAGTGACGTCGCCAACAAGTATGCCCCCCACCTGATGAAGGAACCAGCACTTTCATCTGCACCTTCCTCTTTGTCCCTGTGTAAGGTGGTATAGTATGCGGGAAGGGGAACCTGACTTTCAGCAGGATCAGATTCTGGCTGTGTAGAGTGCAAGCGGAATGTAGTGGTCTGGGTCAATGTACCAACAGACTCATCTAGCAGTGGCTGGGCAATGGGCAGGATGACGAGGAGACACAGTTAGTAGGCCCAAATAATAAAGTAGGCTAAATGCAGTTCAAAATTGGTAACAGGACTAAACTGGCGGCATTGCTATTTTCAGTGGAGGACAACTGTAATAAGGGGCAGACACAGTTAGTAGGCCCAAATAATAAAGTAGGCTAAATGCAGTTCAAAATTGGTAACAGGACTAAACAGGTGGCATTGCTTTGTTCAGCGGAGGACAACTGTAAGGAGTGGCAGACACAGTGAGTAGGCCCAAATAAGTAAGTAGGCTAAATGCAGTTCAAAATTGGTAACAGGACTAACCAGGCGGCATTGCTTTGTTCAGTGGAGGACAACTGTAATAAGAGGCTGACAAAGTGAGTAGGCCCAAATAAGTAGCTAGGCTAAATGCAGTTCAAAATTGGTAACAGGAGTACACAGGCGGCATAGCTTTGTTCAGTGGAGGACAACTGTAATGAGTGGCAGACACAGTTAGTAGGCCCAAATAATAAAGTGGGCCAAATGAAGTTCAAAATTGGTAACAGGAGTAAACAGGTGGCACTGCTTTGTTCAGTGGAGGAGAACACCAAGGAGTGGCACACTGTTAGTAGGGCCCAACCAAACTAGTAGGCCAAATGCATTTTCATATTCTAAATATAGGCCGAAAGCCTGAAGATTGAAGCTCAGCTTTGTTCAGTGGAGGAGAAAAGCAAGGAGCGGCAGACACCATAAGTAGGGCCCAACCAAACTAGTAGGCCAAATGCATTTTCATATTCTAAATATAGGCCGAAAGCCTGAAGATTGAAGCTCAGCTCTGTTTAGTGGAGGAGAACACCAAGGAGTGGCAGACACCGTTAGTAGGGCCCAACCAAACTAGTAGGCCAAATGCATTTTCATATTCTAAATATAGGCTGAAAGTCTGAAGATTGAAGATCAGCTTTGTTCAGTGGAGGACAGCTGTATTGAGTGGCGCAGACAGACACAGGTAGTAGGCCTACAATAAAAAAGTAGGCTAAATGCAGTTTAAAATAGGTTACAGGGGTACACAGGCAGCATTGGTTTGGTCAGTGGAGGACAATTGCAAGGAGTGGTGCAGACTTACTAGGCCTAAAATAAAAAAGTAGGCTCTATGCAGTTTAAAATGGGTTACAGGTGTACACAGGTAGCATTGGTTTGGTCAGCGGAGGAAAATTGCAAGGAGTGGCGCAGACTTACTAGGCCTAAAATAAAAAAGTTGGCTCTATGCTGTTCTAAACTGGTAACAGGAGTAAACTGGCGGCACTGCTTTGTTCGGTGGAGGACAACTGGAAGAAGTGGCTGACACAGTAAGTTGGCCAAAAGAGTAAAGTGGGCTAAATGTCTGCAAAAAAAGTTTCTAAATAAACAGGTGGCAAAGCTAGGTACAGGTGTGGGTGTTAGGAGTCGAGTTTCCTCTGCTGCACGGGGAGATCTCGATCCGTGTCTGCTGCGGTCTCCCATTCTCCATCGGCCGCAGTGGAGCCTGCTCAGCGGAGACGTCGGTCCCAGCATCTCACTGAGACTGATTCTGTGCAAAGGGTTACTGCTGCCTCTCCAGGCTCTGCTATTGTACCCTGCACTGATCTGCGGTGAGCAGGCTTTTCTGGGACTAAGTCCTGTTTTGCACACACTGAGCATGCCCAGGGCAAGATCTCTCAGTGGAGATCAAGGGTCACATGCTCAGGTACTGCAGCCAAATCTATTGGTCCTTCTAGGAAGATCCTGTAGGTGCGCAGGCTCTGTAGCAGTCTCTCATTGGTCCTTTTAGGAAGGTCCTGTACATGCTGCAGCTATTTAAGGCTCGCGTGGCCGCACGGCCATGCGCTAGTATCTTCCAAAGTTACGTGCTTTGCGCCACTGTGGTCATGTGTTTGAATGTGTTCAGGGACCCGGCTGAAATAAGCTCCTAGAATGCTGGCACCTCCGGCGAGGAGTGTTGTGTGCATGCATGACCACTGACTCCTCTCATCTGGGTAGTTAGCCTGTGCCTCTGTGAGAGTCTAACAGGGCACAGAGCTTTGCTTTCTCGGCCGCTCTGTGAAGCTAACAGAGCTGGTTCATACTGCCATATTGTGCTGCCATTTACTTAGCAGCAGGTTCTTTCCTGCACCCACGGTGGATCCCTGGTTGCGAACGCACCAGTCCCATCAATAAATATATTCGGTGCGTTCCGCAAACCCTAGCAGTATACTAGCGCCAGGATCTGGCTAAGTAATGGCGGACAAACAGCGATTGCAGGGGTACATCCAGCTGCTGGAGGGTCGATTGAGGTCTCTTGAGCGTGCAACCTCGGCGGTGGATGTTACTGCAATAGCTGTTCAGGCTGCTAGCGTGGCTGCAGCAGCTTTACCCACTGCCACCTCTGTTCTGACCATATCTCACCTCCCATTGCCTGAGAGATACTCTGGGGACAGTAAGTCCTGTTGGGGTTTTGTGAGCCAGTGTGGTATACACCTCGAGCTCCTGGCTGCACGTTTTCCCACAGAGCGGGCAAAGGTGGGATTCATAATCTCTCTCTTGTCAGACAGGGCGTTGGAGTGGGCTGCGCCGCTGTGGGAGCGCAACGATCATGTGGTGCAGAGTGTTCCTCGGTATCTGGACACTCTGAATAAGGTCTTTGTAGGACCTCAAGTCACCCATGATACAGCGCTCCAGCTGCTGGCTTTGACTCAGGTTTCAGACATGGTCAGCCATTTTGCGGTTACCTTCCGGACGTTAGCGTCTGAATTGGAATGGCCAGATAAAACCCTCATTCCTGTATTTTGGAGGGGGCTGGCTGACCATGTGAAGGACGCTTTGGCTACTAGGGAGATTCCCGCCACACTGGAGGAGCTCATAGCTGTATCAACTCGCACAGACCTTCATTTTCACAAGCGAAGGTTGGAGCGAGCCCAGTGTAGGCAGAGGTTTAGGCCGGCTCCCACCTTTGCCAGACCTCTGGAATCTCCAGTCCAGGCATCCGAGCCACATGAGGCCATAGAGGTGACACGAGCAGGACCCAAGTCCCAGTCCGCTCATGCACATAAGGTCTGTCATGTTTGCCGGCAGTCAGGACATCTTGCCTCCAACTGTCCTCAGCGGTCGGGGAAACATCAGCATCTAGTGGCAGTAGGAGGAGGTACACTAGGTACAGCGACGTTTGCCTCAAAGTTGTCCTTCAAGGGGACAATTACCTTTGGCCCATCCACTCTTATGGTAGAGCTATGCGTGAACTCTAGGGCAGGGGGTAATTTTATGTGATCCGCTTTCACCCAGCGTCACGCAATACCCCTGGTTATGCTTGCCAAACCAGTAACCGTTTGAGTGGTAAATGGGTCGACACTACCCTCTCAGATTACCCACCAAACCATTCCTATCACGCTTTCTGTGTCTCCATCACATCAGGAGATTATCTCCCTATTTGTCATTCCTGAGGGAATTGATGAGGTCTTGTTGGGGATACCATGGCTACGCTACCATTCTCCTCATATAGAGTGGTCCTCAGGGAGAATTTTGGGATGGAGTAAATCCTGCGAGAGTAGATGTCAGAGGGAGTGCGTTCAGTTTGCTACAACTCAGGTACCCGCAGGTCTTTCCTCTCTCCCCAAACACTATTGGCCCTATGCAGACGTGTTCTCCAAAAGGGCTGTGGAGACCCTTACGCCTCACCGCCCCTATGACTGCCCTATTGACCTCTTGCCTGGTGCTGAGCCTCCCCGGGGTGGAGTTTATCTGTTATCTCTCCTGGAGACGGAGGCAATGTCTCAGTACATCCAAGAGAATCTGGCAAGAGGATTCATTAGGAAGTCAGTGTCACCTGCAGGGGCAGGGTTCTTCTTCGTACAGAAGAAGACAGGGGACTTACATCCATGCATAGATTACAGGGGTCTTAACGCTATCACCGTTAAGAACAAGTACCCATTACCCCTGATTTATGAGCTTTTTGATAGGCTATGGGGAGCAAGGGTGTTTACAAAATTAGATCTGCGGGGTGCCTACAACCTGATTCGCATCCGTGAGGGGGACGAATGGAAGATGGCTTTTAACACCAGGGATGGGCATTATGAATACCTGGTGATGCCCTTCGGGCTCTGTAATGCGCCAGCCGTTTTCCAAGACTTTGTGAACGACATTTTCCGGGATATGCTCACCACCTCAGTCGTAGTCTATCTGGATGATATTCTCATCTACTCTCCAGATATTGATTCCCATCGGAGAGATGTTCGCAAAGTCTTCGACCTCTTACGGGCAAACTCCCTCTACGCCAAGTTGGAGAAGTGTGTGTTTGAGCAGGAGTCCTTGCCTTTCCTTGGTTATATCATCTGTGCCCAGGGTTTGGCTATGGATCCTGCCAAGCTACAGGCTGTGATGGACTGGCAGGAACCCCATTCTCTTAAAGCGGTGCAGCGCTTTATGGGGTTCATTAATTAATATCGTCAGTTCATTCCACACTTCTCAACTTTGGTAGCTCCCTTGGTTGCCCTCACCAAGAAGGGAGCAAATCCCAAGTTGTGGTCAGAGGAGGTCTCCAAGGCCTTTCTCTCGATTAAGTCACACTTCGCTAGCGCTCCCATCCTACATCGCCCCGATGTAGATAAGCCATTTATCATGGAGGTGGATTCCTCATCCGTTGGTGCTAGAGCAGTCCTTTTCCAAAAGGATGCTCAAGGTCGGACGCATCCTTGCTTCTTTTTCTCCAAGACCTTCACACCAGCGGAGAGGAATTATTCCATCGGGGACAGGGAGTTGCTAGCCATGAAGTTGGCTTTTTCAGAGTGGAGACACCTCTTGGAGGGAGCTCGCTTTCCCTTCCAAGTGTTCACTGACCACAAGAACTTGGTGTATATACAGACGGCCCAGCGGCTGAATTCTCGCCAGGCTAGATGGTCCCTGTTCTTCTCCCAGTTCCATTTTACTCTCCATTTTCTCTCCGGGGAGAGGAACATTCGTACCGATGCTCTCTCCCGCTCTGTAGTGTCATCTGAGGAGGAGGAGGAGCCTCGGCTTATTGTCCCTTCTGAGAGCCTGAGAACTGTGGCTCCGGTATCGCTTGAGTCTGTGCCCCCGGGCAAGACCTTCGTACCAGCGAATTTGCGAATGGAGGTTCTCTCTTGGGCTCACTCGTCCAGAGTGGGTGGACATTTTGGGACCAAGAAGACATCTGAGCTTTTGGCGAGGACGTACTGGTGGCCGCATATGGCTCGTGACGTCGGGGACTATATTCGGGCGTGTGTCTCCTGCGCCCAGAATCGATCTCCTCGGCAACGGCCTGCTGGGTTACTTTACCCCATGCCGGTGGCAGACAGGCCCTGGGAAATGGTTGGGATGGACTTCGTGGTGGGCTTACCCAAGTCTCGTAGCTGCACCGTTATCTGGGTACTCACCGATCATTTTTCTAAGATGGTGCATTTGGTGCCGCTTCCACGGTTACCTTCTGCACGGGCCTTGGTGGCGTTGTTCATTAAACATATTTTCTGCTTACATGGAATGCCTGATATAATTGTCAGCGACCGGGGTCCCCAGTTTGCGTCTCGGGTTTGGAGAGAGCTCTGCCGTTTACTCAGCATAGAGCTGAATCTTTCTTCTGCATATCATCCCGAGATGAATGGGTTGGTAGAGAGAATCAACCAGACTCTGGTGACATACTTGCGACATTTTGTCTCTGCTAGGCAGGATGACTGGGCATCTTTGCTACCTTGGGCGGAATTTGCCTTGAACAACGCCATAGCCGATTCCACTGGTCAGACTCCTTTTCTCCTCAATTACGGCCAGCATCCGCGTGTCCCTGTGCCCATGCCCGTGTCATCCACCGATTCTAGGGTGGCAGACTGGGCGGTGGAGGCACGTGACATCTGGGATTGCACACAGGATGCCATCCGGGCCTCCAAGGAGAGAATGAGGGTTTCGGCCGATACACACCGGCACCCCGCTCCGACCTTTGCTCCTGGTGACTTAGTGTGGCTCTCCGCCCGTAACAGGCTGCGAGTTGAGTCCTCTAAGTTTGCGCCTCACTACATTGGCCCGTTCAAGGTTCTGGAACAGGTCAACCCTGTGGTCTACCGTTTGGCTATTCCTCCACGCCTTGGTATCACCGATACCTTTTACGTTTCCCTCTTAAAGCCAGTTCATTTGTCCTGGGTTTCTGAGTCATCTGCCGGGACATCGGGTTCATCCACGGATGAATTTGAGGTGAATGCTATAGTGGGGTGCAAGGTTGTACGTGGCAAGAAATTTTATCTGGTGGATTGGAAGGGTCACAGTCCAGAGGATAGAACCTGGGAGCCTGTGGAGCACACTCGGGCTCCTCTGCTCATTGCAGCTTTTGAGCATAGCGAGGCTCAAGGAGGGGGGTCCTAGGAGGGGGGTAATGTTAGGAGTCGAATTTCCTCTGCTGCACAGGGGGAATCTCGATCCGTGTCTGCTGCTGTCTCCCATTCTCCATTGGCCGCAGTGGAGCCCGCTCAGCGGAGACGTCGGTACCAGCATCTCACTGAGACTGATTCTGTACAAAGGGTTACTGCTGCCTCTCCAGGCTCTGCTATTCTACCCTGCACTGATCTGCGGCGAGCAGGCTTTTCTGGGACTAAGTCCTGTTTTGCACACACTGAGCATGCCCAGGGCAAGATCTCTCACTGGAGATCAAGGGTCACATGCTCAGGTACTGCAGCCAAATCTATTGGTCCTTCTAGGAAGGTCCTGTAGGTGTGCAGGCTCTGTAGCAGTCTCTCATTGGACCTTTTAGGAACGTCCTGTACGTGCTGCAGCTATTTAAGGCTCGCATGTGTTATGATGACCTGGTGGTTAGGAGCACTAGGAATGACCTGATGAGCAAACTAGTAATACACGACAAGCTCTGGGAAGTGGGAGCTCTGCTGACCGCAACCCCTAATCCTATCACAACAACTAGAAATAGCCGTGGAGTGTACCTGACTCTACCTAGATGCCTCTTCACAGCCTAAGAGCTAACTACCCCTAACGATAGAAAATAAAGCCTAACTTTCCTCAGAGAAATTCCCCAAAGAAATAAGCAGCCCCCCCACACATATTGACTGTGAGTTAAGATGGAAGTCACAAACACAGGAATGAAATAGGTTTCAGCAAAGGAGGCCAGACTTAACTAAACAGACTTGAGGATAGAAAAGGTATCTTTGCGGTCAGCATAAAAAACTACCAAAAAACCACGCAGAGTGTGCAAAAGAGACCCCGCACCGACTCACGGCGTGGAGGTGCCACTCTGGCTCCCAGAGCTTCCAGCTAGCAAAGCAGAATCATGATAGCAAGCTGGACAAGAAAACAGTGGTAAACAAATAAGCTAGCAGGGACTTAGCTTTTGCTGGAGTAGACAGGTCATCTGAAAGATCCAAGAGAGAACTGAACCAGTACTAGAACATTGACAGCTGGCATCAAGTAATGATCTAAGTGGAGTTAAATAGAGCAGCCAGCCTAGAACTAAACGAGGTCAGCTGAGGAAGGAACCTCAGAACCAGCAGCTCCACTCACAGCCACCAGAGGGAGTCCATGGACAGAACTCGCTGAAGTACCATTCATAACCACCAGAGGGAGTTCGAGAACAGAATTCACAACACGCATGGCCGCACGGCCATGCGCTAGTATCTTCCAAAGTTACGTGCTTTGCGCCACTGTGGTCATGTGTTTGAATGTGTTCAGGGACCCGGCTGAAATAAGCCCCTAGAATGCTGGCTCCTCTGGTGAAGAGATTGTGTTTGAGTGTATTCAAGGACCTGGCTGAAATAAGCCCCTAGAATGCTGGCACCTCCGGCGAGGAGTGTTGTGTGCATGCATGACCACTGACTGCTCTCATCTGGGTAGTTAGCCTGTGCCTCTGTGAGAGTCTAACAAGGCAAAGAGCTTTGCTTTCTCGGCCGCTCTGTGAAGCTAACAGAGCTGGTTCATACCGCCATATTGTGCCGCCATTTCCTTAGCAGCAGGTTCTTTCCTGCACGGTGGATCCTGTTATGAACTGGTGGCCTAGGAGCAACATGGACGAGCTCTGGAGTAGGTGGCCCCTATACTGACCGCAGACCCTGAACTTAATACATCAACTAGAAGTAGCCGTGGGATGTTCCTGTCACTCCCTAGACACCTCGTCACGGCCGGAGGACTAATTACACCTAAAGAAAGAAACAGGAATACTATCTTGCCTCAGAGAAAATTCCCAAAGGAAAGGCAGCCCCCCACAAATATTGACTGTGAGAGGAGAGGGAAATTACAAACGCAGACTGAAAACAGAATTTAGCAAAGGAGGCCACGCTACCTAGAAGGAAAAGACAGGAAAGAGTACTGTGCGGTCAGTATAAAAAATACTACAAAATCCACCACAGAGAATACAAAAATGTCCACACCTAACTAAAGGCATGGAGGGTAACTCTGTGACTCCAGAGCTTCCAACTTGGCTGAGTAAATCTTAACACAGACAAAGCTGGACAAGAAAAAACATAGCAATTCACAGAACTATTAAGTCCAGCGCATGTGGACTGCAAAAAGAGAGCCAGGACTTATCTTTGATGATTTGGACAATCCAGAAGGAGAAACCAAGCAGAGATGTGGATCCCTAGAAAACAATGGACAACTGGCACTCAATAAAGGAAGGAGCCATACTAAATAGCCCCGTCCAAAGTGGACGCAGCTGATGACTGTTGTGAAGGACAAACAGCAGCACTACCACTTATAACCACCGGAGGGAGCCTAAGAGCAGAACCCACAACAGAATTCACAACAGGATCCCGGGTTGCGAACGCACCAATCCCATCAATAAATTTATTCGGTGCTTTCCGCAAACCCTAAAAGTGGGTTCCTCTGCTGCGTAGCAGACAGTGGTAGTTCGCGCACAGTATTCACAGGTCTAAATGGAGGGCAGGGCACCTGTATATTTCTACTATCATCTATCATTTCAACAAATTTGTATGGGCAGTGCCATTGAAGGATTTAACAGCACTGACTAAACAGTGGTGGAGCAGTGAGAGGTAAGTTTTGCAAGTGGTAGAGCACTGTTTGAGCTGGGGGGAACACTGTCTCATGGGCGGTGGTACTGGCCCAGGGCCCCTCATATTACAACAGTGAGTCTGACGTTGGGTGTGCACCACCATCGCCAGAGACACTTCATTGTAGGGACCCTGTGCCAGTGCCGTCAGCCAAAAGAGGGCACACACACCTGTCCAGGCAAACGGCACTCGCAAGGGTGCTTGTGCCAAGTGGTGACCACGGCCCCGTGGTGGGAGTCAGCCTATTTAGGGAGGTGTAAAAATGGCCTATGGTGGACATTCAGCAGCTGCAAATGGAGGAATTGGAGCAGTCAGTAAGAGGAGTCCAAAAGCAAGACCTTTTTACAGTAAAGCTACGTGTCAGCAGGGGAAGGTGGGGCAAAATAATTAGAAATCCATGATTGGTTCATTTTAATGAAGGTTAGATCATCAACATTTTGGGTAGCTGGACGAGTCCTTTTTTTGGTCAGTAATGAACCAGCAGCACTGAATACTCTTTCTGATAGCACACTAGCAGCTGGGCAAGCGAGCTCCTGTAATGCATATTCTGCCAATTCAGGCCAGGTGTCTATTTTAGATGCCCAGTAATCAAAGGGGAATAACGTGTGAGGGAGAACATCGATAAGGGAGGAAAAATAGTTCGTAACCATACTGGACAAATGTTGTCTCCTGTCACTTTGAATTGATGAAGCAGTACCTGTCATGTCTGTGGCCATTGTGAAATCACTCCACAACCTGGTCATAAAACCCATCTGTCCAACGCCACTTCTGATTTGTGCACCTCTAACACCTCTGCCATGTTGCCCCCTGCAGCTCGTGTGAGAACCATCACCGCTACTGTGTGCTGGGAATGCCTGAACCAAACGGTCTACAAGAGTTGCTTGTTTGGTAGCCAATATTTGCTCAAGGTTCTCATGTGGAATGATATTTTGCAATTTCCCTTTATAGTGTGGATCCAGGAGGCAGGCCAACCAGTAATCGTCATCGGTCATCATTTTGATAATGCGGGGGTCCCTTGTTAAGATACGCAAGGCATACTCAGCCATGTGGGCCAATGTTCCAGGTGTCAAATCACTGCTTGTGCTGGGTTGAGGAGCACTTTCTGGCAAATCAACATCACTTGTCTCCCGCAAAAACCCTGTACCTGACCTTGCAACGCCACCAGTTTCTATTGCCCCCTGAGAAGCTTCCTCCTCCCATAAATATTCATCCCCATCATCCTGCTCCTCCTCCTCTTCGTCTGCCACCTCATCCAGGAGAGTTCCCTGAGCAGACAATGGCTGACTGTCATCAAGGCTTCCCTCCTCCTCGGCTGCAGACGCCTGCTCCTTAATGTGCATCAAACTTTGCATCAGCAGACGCATTAGTGGGATGCTCATGCTTAGGATGGCGTCATCTGCACTTATCAGCCGTGTGCATTCCTCAAAACACTGAAGGACTTGACAGAGGTCTTGTAGCTTCGACCACTGCACACCTGACAACTCCATGTCTGCCATCCAACTGCCTGCCTGTGTATGTGTATCCTCCCACAAATGCATTACAGCATGCCTCTGTTCGCACAGCCTCTGAAGCATGTGCAGTGTGGAGTTCCACCTTGTTACAATGTTGATTATTAGGCGGTGCTGGGGAAGCTTCAAAGATCGCTGATGGTTCTGCATACGGCTGGAGTGTACGGGCGACCGGCGGATGTGCGAGCAAAGTCTTTGCACCTTCAGGAGCAGGGCTGGTAACCCCAGATAACATTTCAGGAAGCACTGCACCACCAGGTTCAAGGTGTGAGCCAGGCAAGGTATGTGTTTCAGTTCTGAAAGGGCTATGGCAGCCATAAAATTCCTTCCGTTATCACTGACTGCCTTGCCTGCCTCAAGATGTACACTGCCCAGCCATGAATGAGTTTCTTGCTGCAAGGACTCAGTCAGAACTTCCGCGGTGTGTCTCTTGTCGCCCAAACACTTCATTTCCAACACAGCCTGCTGAAGCTTACCACTTGCTGTTCCATAATGGGACACCTCGTGTGCAACACTGGCAGCTGCGGATGGAGTGGTAGGGCGACTGCACTCTGTGGACGAGCTTTCGCTTCTGGAGGAGGAGGAGGGGTGTCGAATGCCTACTGCCAACTGTTTCCTAGACCGTGGGCTAGGCAGAACTGTCCCACTATGGCTGTCCCCTGAGGACCATGCATCCACCACATTAACCCAGTGTGCCGTGATGGACACATAATGTCCCTGGCCATGCCTACTGGTCCATGCATCTGTTGTGAGGTGCATCTTTCTACTGACTGATTGCCTGAGTACATGGACAATGCAGTCTTTGACATGCTGGTGGAGGGCTGGGATGGCGTTTCTCACAAAGAAGTGTCGACTGGGTAGGTCATGTGGTACTGCATAGGCCATCAGGGCTTTGAAAGCTTCGCTTTCAACCAACCGGTAGGGCATCATCTCTAACGAGATTAGTCTAGCAATGTGGGCGTTCAAACCCTGTGTACGCGGATGTGAGGATGAGTACTTCCTTTTCCTAATGAGAGTCTCTTGTAGGGTGAGCTGGACTGGAGAGCTGCATATGGTGGAACAAGCAGGTGCAGGTGGTGTCCTAAACGGTGGGCTTACAGTGAGGGAAGAAATGTAGCGTTGCTGACTACCTTCATTCTGAGCGGGTGCACCAACGTAACGGGACGTTTGGTAGTTAGTCCAGGCTTGCAAGTGCATGCTGGTTAAATGTCTATGCATGCATGTTGTATTTAAATTTTTGACATTCTGCCCCCTGCTAAACGTCTTTGAGCATTTCTTACAGATAACTTGGCACTGATCATTCGGATCTTGGTTAAAAAATTGCCACACTGCACTCTTCCTACTATCGAATACCTTTTCAGGCATTGCACGCTGTGCTACTTTCACCGGATGACCACGCTGTTCTAAAACTGGTTTTGTTTTTGACACACGTTTTTGACCTGATACGGGCCTGCCAGATGAAAGCTGTTGCGATGTTGATGCCTGCTGCAGCTCATCCTCCTCCGCTTCTCAGCTACTGTCAGCGGCACCCTCTTCCCCCATTGGCTGCCAATCTGGGTCAACAACTGGGTCATCTATCACCTCCTCTTCAATGTCCTGTGCACCTTCCTCTGTGTCACCATGTAAGGTGCTATAGCGTTCGGGACGGGGCACCATAGTCTCATCAGGGTTAGATTCTGGCTCAGTACACTCTGAGGGCAAAGTAGTGATCAGTCAATGGAACAGCATAATAATCTAGCTGTGGCTGTGCATCTGTGCACTCCATGTCCGATTCATCTTGTAATGGGCTGTTAACAATTTCCCTTTCTAACCCAGGCATGGTATGTGTAAAGAGCTCCATTGAGTTAACTGTAGTGTCGCCTGCCGCATCCTTCACTTTTGGTTTGGGTGAAGGTGAAACATAGTGTTTGACAAGTGTGACCAACTTTTTACTATAGATGCAGCCTATACAGCATCAATAGTAAAAGATAGAATGTTTAAAAATAATTAAAAAAAAAAGAAAAATGGTTATACTCACCTGCAGACGGCCGATCTCCTCAGCGGCTTCCGTTCCTATAGATGGTGTGTATGTGCAGGACCTTTGATGATGTCGCGGTCACGTGACCGCGATGTCATGTGACCGCGACGTCATCGCAGGTCCTTCACACACACCATCTATAGGAACGGAAGCGGCAGCATGCACCGCTGAGAGGCGGGAAGACTCCGGGGGCCATCGAAGGTGAGTATATGACTATTTTTTATTTTAATTCTTTTTTTTTTACCAATTTTATGGTGCCCAGTCCGTGGAGGAGAGTCTCCTCTCCTCCACCCTGGGTACCAAACACACATGATCTGCTTACTTCCCGCATGGTGGGCATAGCCACATGCGAAAAGTAAGCAGATAAGTGCATTCCTAGGTGTGCGGAATCCCCGCAATTCCGCAAATTTAATGAACATGTTGCTTTTTTTTCCGCGATGCGATTTTTTCACGGAAAAAAATGCAACATTTGAACAAGAAATGCAGAATACACTGAAAATAATGGGAGGCATATGTAAGCGTTTTTTTCGCGTTTTTATCATGTTTTTATACCTAAAAAAATACTGAACGTGTGCACATGGCCTTATGCCCAACGATGACAAAAATATTCTTAGAGTGATACCTTTATTGGCTAACCACAACAAAAATAAATGTTTGCAAGCTTTCAGAGCTTTCTGAGCACAGAGGCTCCTTCTTCAGGTAGATTACACATGAATTAAGACAAAAGCACAACATTTAAGAGCTATGACAGCAGGACATTTGTTTCATGAGTGATGCCTCCTAAAGATAAGCCAAAGAAATCAAACTAGACATTTTGTTACAAATGGAGAGGCAGTGGGAATGTTCTTCCTTGTTATCTGGAGTCCGTCTCGTGGAGGTGTGAATTGTATCCATGTAGTGAGTCATAAATCCAGGTGTTATATTGAGTCATATTGTTACAGAATTGAACATCTTTATCTATGACTCATGTTGTAAATGTCCTTGCCTGCATCATTCTATTTTTATCCTGTGAAGATTCTGTCAATGCCACTGTGACTGCCTCTATCCAGCTACGCTAGACACACATTGATTGCCTTTCATCTGTGCTTTCTAGTACTGCACTGGACTGGAGTGTCAGTGCTATACTGTGCCATAGATTATGGAACTGCCAGAGCTAGTCCTTCACTGCTAGACATCTCATTGCCTACCCCATCAGGCTCTACACTTTGTGTTTATGTGTTCCCTACAGTTCTCCTGCTGGTCCAGTTTGTTGTATAGCTGTTCTATACAGATGCTTGGAAGCATACACTCATTGAACTACACAAACATGAAACTGGTCCCAAAATCCCAAAATAGGGATAATTTTCACAGCTTGTTGGAAAAGCATTGCTTCTTCACTTGGAAAACAGCTAACTTGCTCATGCTCCCCAAATAAAGGGATCTTATTTGCGTGGATTTATAAATAACCATTGCAATTGTTTATTCATTTTGCAAAAATCAAATCAGTTCTGGATTCTAAAAAGTGTAATTCCTAGTTGAGAAGACATTGCTTCATGTTTTAAACAGCACACCTTTTTCTAATATTTTCTAAATAAAGGGACAATTTTGCATGACTTGGGAAAACCCTATTGTTTCTTTATTTTATTTTTTCTTTATTTTGCAAATAGCAAACCTTAGGCTAATCTCTAAAAAGGCATAATTTTTGCATTCCTTCTTCTCTATCTAAAAAGCAAACATATTGCTGATTGCTGATCCCCCAAAATTACAGATAATTTATGGATGGCTTGTGAAAAAACTATTTTACAAAAAAAAAAGATTCTGATACTCCCAAACGTTTTACATCACCTGGGTGAAAAATCTATGTTTTTTTTATATGTAAAAACACCATCCTTCTTCCCATTTATAAACACCTTGAAAACATGCATCTGCCCAAAAAAGGGATAATTTTTGGACAATTGTTGCAATTAAAACAGCCAAAAAATAATGTGTTTTATTAAACAGGCTGTTGGATAACAATGACTAACATTCGTAAGCCCACAGGCATATCTATTGATGTCTCTTGGACATTACCGAGGTGAGGATGCGTTACAAAGCTTGAAAGGAGTTCAATAATGTCAAAAGAGACCTCAGAGTGTTATACATTCCTTTTCCAGGCAATTGGAGTGCTTAAATAGTCATACTACCACCGTAAGTGTTTGTAAAAAAAAGGCCGGCAGTTTCCCTTTAATTACTTCTATTCTAATTCATTAATTAAACATTCTTAAAAATGAATATATTTTGACAATATTTTAAAAGGTAATACTTTGTTTTAATAAAAAAATTCCTAGGGCTGTATAATAAGGGTTTGAATCAGTTGACAGGTAGGGAGTGTCACTGTACAGAGGAGATTTTAAAGGGCCTTTCTCTTGGGAAATTACATTCATTCCATGGTATCTACAGACCCTCCAGGAATAAACACAATGAGAAATAAATAGCCTTTAATAATAGTATAGATTCTCTTCCAAACAAGCTGAAAGTGAATCTGGGTCAACTATGGAAAGTGCAGAACATTTTTAGAAAATAAATGTAAATGTAGTAACTCTTTATGGCTTTACATGACAAATTTCCAGAGCAGGAAAGCCCCAGGAGATATTGTGTAATTTATAGTGGCCTAAATATAATAAATGATCGCCGTTAGCAAACAAACTGCTTTTTATGTGATATGTTGTTGGCTTACTCCTGTGCTAGCAGCGCAGGGCAGGTAGAAAAAGTCCATGACATTAATTGATAACAGTAAAAAAACATTTTTTTCTTCCAGTGAGTATTAATCCTAATATGTCATTTAAGGATTACTTAACCATTCCAAGGCAAAGTGTCCATTAGAAGAACAGAAATATTACCAAAATTGTTATTGCGATTTGCATTACTAGGAAGTTACAAACTCATTTTTTTAATATTGTATATTTATAATTTTTTTTAACATATTTGAAGGGTCTGTCCTTGACCACATGCCTTAGAAGGACATTTTTTTATGCAGGGTGTGTAATGTTGCAAGAAACGGTTCTCAATCTCGGTGAGTTGGAAAAGGGCCAGTTATATGGCCACACAATGAGCGTGTGTATGGTAAAATTTCATTTCTCCTCTAGTGGTCAATCTGTATGGTCACCTGTAAATTGAGGTTTTCAGCAGCTAAATAAACAGACATAAGGGTTGCTTAATTTTGTGAAAAGGATGTCATAAATTAACAAAAACTATGCATACATGTGTTACACCCCTTTAAAGGGAACCTGTCACCTCAAATTGGCGGGATATTTCCGTGGCGTTTCCTCTTCATTTCTCCACCCCGTCCATCCCTGTTGTCCGCAATATGTTAGAGAATTAGAGTATGTGTGCTCCATAGTTGGCGTGTGCGCAATGCAATCTTCGTTGGTGCAACCACAGTATGCTTTGCGCAACTGCGGGCAAAGCCGAAAAGCATTACTGCGCATGCGACCGCGCACTATGTCCCGCAACACAGCGAAATACCTCCGGGACAAAGTGCGTGGGCGCATGCACAGTAATGCTTTTCGGCTTTGCCCCAAAAGCATGGTCGTCCTTTATTGTTACTACTCCACCTTGTCCATTTTGCCCATCCAGATAATGAATGCGTTGTTTTATCTGGCAGCTCACATAATCAGACAGAAGGATTAATGTTACCGTAAATCTGTTCACCCACTTGTTTCACCTTTCACATTATATTGAATATCAGTTTACATATACAAGACAGACATTCCACATAAAAAAATAATTTCACTAATGTCAAGACAGATGATCAGTCTTATTGCATTATATTGTAACAGACGATTCTTTTTTTAGAGCGCAATACTACTAGGTGAATAATGTGACAGAAGCTGTGACGCATGCTCGTGCATCCTAACCCACATTAATCCACAACATTCCTATTTAGAGACACAATGATGTCAATGAACTTGTTGGACAGCAATTAAAATGATGTAGTGCGTTCACTTATCTGGATTCAGCTGCAGATAGAACAGTGGAGTAAATGCTTAGCGTACGAAAGCAGATTGCAGCACTGAAAAGCAATTTTATGATAAGAGTCTTGTGCTATTTGATAAATGTCCCTGTTAGGTATTACGCATTGATGAAGCAATCTACTGTATGTTCAGTTGAATGACATCCTTTAAATATACTAATGAGCGGCTAATTAAAGTTCATTAGGTCACATCAATTCTTGAGTTACAACATATTTTATATACTGTGCATCCTATCAGACTAAGTATTTAATTTCATAACATTATTTTACATGTACAATACCTGTTTCAGAGAGGTTATATATTATTAGTTTAAATGCAAAAAACAAATTGTGTTCTGGCCAATAAAAAAAGTAAACTGTAGTAAACCTTGAGAATTGTAGTTAGGATTGAGTGAATAAGGGGAGCGCTGAGCGAATCTCCAGAAATTTGTTTCTGGCAAGTTTATCCCATTCAGTAGAATACAATTCTGCCAGGAAGGGGTTAAAAATGTAAAATGTATTCTCTCCTCTCCTCAGCGCTTCCCATATTCTTCCTCATCTCCTCTTTGATATTCTGCTCCCTCCTCGTGTTCGCCACAAGCTAAGTCACATGCTGTCAAGTAGAGAGTGACGACCATCACTGAAGTTGATAATGTGTCATATTCCACATAGTCACGAGGGATGCGATTGAAAAGTGTTATGCCCCATGTTCCAACTTGGAGCCTCCAAAGTGGAGGTACTCCACAGAAGACACAGAGGAAAGAATGGACTGAACAGAAGATGATCGTAAAACCGGGTGGGGGTAGCAGTGGTGGCACAGATATGACGAGGACCGAGGCGAGGTGAGCATAAGAGTATATTTTGTTTTTTCAAATTCTTCCCAAACCTCATTATCCAAAATGAAATTGAAAACTGAATCTGCAAAAATTCCAAATTGTTAGAATCCAAATTTTTTAAAAAATTTGTGACAAGTTTTCTTAGTCTAGAATTGATTAATTAATTTCTAGACATCTGATATAGCAGCGAGCTCCCATACAAATGAATAGATAAAGCTGAATCTGCGCAGCCAAATCTTCATTTCTGACAGTGCATGCCAGAACTTCATTCTCTAGGTTAATGTTTGCCTTGTACATTTATTGGACATTTATGTCACATCCTCTCAATAATCCGTAAGTGGCCTATACAGTGGGGAAAATATATATTGGATACACTGCTGAATTTGCAAGTTTTCACACCTACAAAGAATGAAGAGGTCTGGAATTTTTACTGCAGGTACATTTCAAATGTGAGTGACAAAATCTAAAAGAAATCCAGAAAATCACATTGTATGACTTATACAGAATTCATTTGCATGTTATTGCATGAAATAAGTATTTGATACAATAGAAAAAAAGAACTTAATATTTGGTACCAAAACCTTTGTTTGCAATTACAGAAGTCAGACATTTTCTGTACTTTTTGACCAAGTTTGCCCACACTGCAGCAGGGATTTTAGCCCACTCCTATATACAGATCATTTCAAGATCTGTCAGATTTTATGGCTGTCAGTGGTGGACAACGTTGAGTTTCAGCTCCCTCCAAAGATTTTCTATTGGGTTGAGGTCTGGAGACTGGCTAGGCCCCTTCAGGACCTTGAAATGCTTTTTACAGCCACTCCTTAGTTTCCCTGGCTGTGTGTTTCAGGTTATTGTCATGCTGGAATTCCCAACCACTACCCGTCTTCAATGCTCTTACTGAGGGAAAGAGGTTGGTGGCCAAAATCTTGCGATACATGAGCCCATCTATCCTACCTTCAATACAGTGCAGTTGTCCAGTTCCTTTCATAGAAAAGCACTCCCAAAGTAGGATGTTTCCCAACCATGCTTCTTGGGGTTGTACTCATCTTTCTTCTTCCTCCAAACACGACAAATAAAGTTGATACCAAAAAGTTCTATTTTGGTCTCATCTGACCTCATGACCTTCTCTCATGCCAATTCTGGGTTATCCAGATGGTCATTGGAAAACTTCAAATGGGCCTGAACATCTAATGACATGACCAAGGAGACCTTGCATGCCCTACAGGATTTTAGTCCATGATAATATAGTGTGTTAGTATCGATAATGTTTGAGACTGTGGTCCCAGCTCTCATCAGGTCATTGACCAGATGCTCCCAAGTAGCTCTGGGCTGATTCCCATCCCAGCCTTGTGCAGGTCTACAATGTCGTCCCTGGTGTCCTTAGATAGTTCTTTAGTCTTGGCCATGGTGGAGAGTTTGGAGTGTGATTGATTGGGTGTGTGGACAGATGTCTTTTATACAGGTAACACATTCAAGCAGGTGCAATTAATACAAGTAATGAGTGCAGAGTAGTAGGGCTTCTTAAAGAAAAACTAACAGGTCTGTGAGAGCCAGAATCCTTGCTGGTTGGTAGGTCAGCAAATACTTATTTTATGCAATAAAATGCAATTTAATTATTTAAAAATCATTAAATGTGATTTTCTGCTTTTTGTTTTTAGATTCTGTCTCTCATAGTTGAAGTGTACCTATGATAAATATTACAGACCTTTCCATTCTTTGTAGGTAGGAGAACTTGCAAAATTGGCCATGTATCAAATATTTATTATCCCCAATGTATAAAATCACCCCTTTATGTATTACTAAATTTATAGAAGGTTACAAATACAGTAGATGTCGTATAGAAGTAGTATGTGTAATTTGCATATTTTTATATTTTTCCTTCCCTTAGCTGGTTAATGTGAATGGACATTTTCTTTCTTGTGAACATTTGCTGTTTGCATGAATTAATCAGATGTCTTCTCTTTGACGCTTTGGATAGTGCATGGTGTGACCTTTTATCATAAGTCTCAAAAGAAATCCAAATTCCAGATAACACATGCATGGCATTAATATATATGTAATATGGCGGACGAGATACTCGTCTTCAGCATCCTGGAATGTTACATGAAAGTGTTGGTCCTGGCTTGGTATCTGGACTTGTGCTTTGCTTACGACCTTGCAGGCTGCAGGTAGCCTGTGTTGTGAGCTGGCCAAGACAAGACGTTTCACAGCTCATTGAAAGAGACTTCCATTTTAAAATAAATTCTTTATTGAATGGTAACTTGGTAATGGTTATGTACAAGGGATAGTGGAGACAAATTCATAAGGCCTGTTACCTTTTGTGTTACAAGCTCACGGTCTCGTGGCTAGGTGTCCTCCAGTAAAGACCCATCTTCGGAAGGTCACTCTGTCTTGTCAGTCACTTTTCTTTAGAATCTCACTATCATGCAAAAATGCAAGCTTGTGACTCTGTAAGAGGAAATGGTGTAAAGTATTCAGGAGAGAATAGCTACACTGAAGCTCATCAAAGGAGAGGAGGTTTTCCTTGAGAGAGCAAAAGAATTTCTTCAAAAATTGCAAAAGGATAACTTTTCAGTGTTCCTGCAGAAACTAGTGACAGAGTAGAAATAACCCTTCAGAATGTCCGAAGGGAAGCACCCTTCACTGTACCTGCAGAAGAAGAGAAATGGAAGCATGGGACCCAAAGAAGCAGGAGGATGAGGAGGTAGTCAGCCCCCATACAGCTGAAGAACTGCTACCAGGATTTAATGCATTACAACTATGAAGATGTACATAAAAAAAGTGCTTTGCCATCAAAGAACACTCTGTTAGGACTGGCGGAATGCACCAAGTAAATAGTGAGATATTATCAGGTGTGTTCGCAGTCCGGGGTCTACCGTGCAGAAGAGAACCTGCTGCTAGCAAATGGCAGCGCTATATGGCGGTGGAAGCGAACTCTGTTAAGTCACAGGGCCGCGGTACCGCACAAAGAGAGCAAGCAAGGAGTCACTGAGCTCAGTCCCAAGACTCGGGATTTGAGTCCATCTAGACTACTTGCGCTCAACACCGCTACTGGGTGTAAGAGATTAACTGAAATAATATTTTGAGCACAAGAGTGCGAGCTGTGCCGTACTGGCAGACGCCACCAACCACCCAGGCTTGGGCTAAGAATGTGCTTTAATGGCGCGTGGCGCCGTACTGGCGGTCACAGCAGTAGACACTGTTGTGTGTAATAGTGCTGACAGTTCAAGCGGGCGCTAGATAGCAGCCATACACCATACGCGAACAGTCATACAATAGGGATGGGATATTTAAGAACAACTTGCACTCATCAACACACACACGTATACAAATGTACACTAGCGCATGGCAGTGGGGTCATGCAAACCTTTTATAGCTGCAGCATGTACAGGACCTTCCCAAAAGAACCAATGGGAGGCTGCCACTGAAGTGGAGCACCTTCAGGACCTTCCTGAAGGACCAAAGGGACCTGCTGCAGTATCTGAGCAAGTGACCCTCGATCTCCAACGAGAGATCTTGCCGTGAGCATGCTCAGAAGAGGAAAAGCAGGACTTAGTCCAAAAAGCATCTGCTTGCCACTGCCCAGCACTGGTTTCAATGGCAGAAGCTGGAAAAGCAACAATAACCCTTTTCACAGAGTGAGACTGAGCAAGGCGCTGGGACCGACGTCTCCGCTGAGCAGGCTCCACTGCGGCAGAAGAAGAATGGGAGACCGCATCGGAGATGGCCCGAGACTCCCCGTGTGCAGAGGCGGGAACTCGACCCCCAACATTGCCCCCCCCTGGACCTCGCCACGCTCGAAGGCAGCAATGAGCTGCGGGGCCCAAATGTGCTCAGCAGGCTCCCAGGACCCTTCCAGTCCACCAAATAAAATTTTTTGCCACGTGCCACCTTGCACCCCAAAATAGCATTCACCTTGTAATCGTCCATAGACGAACCCGATGTCCCGGCAGATGACTCGGAAAACCGGGACATGTATACGGGCTTCAAGAGGGACACATGAAAGGTGTCGGTGATACCCAGGCGTGGTGGAAGGGCTAAACGGAAGACCACAGGGTTAACCTGTTCGAGGACCTTAAAAGGACCCAAGTAGCGAGGTGCAAACTTAGTGGACTCAACTCGCAGCCTGATGTTACGGGCGGAGGGCCACACTAAATTGCCAGGAGCAAAGGTCGGAGCAGGGCGCCGATGTGCATCAGCGGACGTCCTCATTCTCTCCTTGGAGGCCCGAAGGGCATCCTGAGTGCGGCCCCAAATGTCCCATGCCTCCACAGCCCAGTCTGCCACACTGGAGTTGGCAGAAGACACGGGCATGGGCAGAGGTATTCGCGGATGCTGACCATAGTTAAGGAGGAATGAAGTTTGTCCAGTGGAGTTGGCTACAGCGCTGTTCAGCGCAAACTCTGCCCACGATAGCAAAGATGCCCAGTCATCCTGCCTGGCTGAGACAAAATGTCGCAGATATGTGACCAAGGTCTGGTTGGCCCTCTCTACCAACCCATTCATCTCGGGATGATATGTGGAAGAGAGATTCAACTCAATGCTGAGAAGACAACAAAGCTCTCTCCAGAACCGAGATGCAAACTGGGGACCCCGGTCATTGACAATTTTGTCCGGCATACCGTGTAGGCGTAAGATGTGTTTTATGAACAACGCTGCCAAGGCCCGTGCAGAAGGTAGCCGTGGAAGTGGCACCAAATGCACCATTTTAGAAAAATGATCGGTGATAACCCAAATGATGGTACAGCCACAAGACTTGGGCAAACCCACCACAAAATCCATCCCGACCATCTCCCAGGGCCTGTCTGCCACCGGCAGGGGATATAATAACCCACACACGCCCGAATATAATCTCTGATGTCAAGGACCATATGTGGCCACCAGTATGTCCTCGCCAGCAGCTCAGATGTCCTTTTTGTCCCAAAGTGTCCATCCATCCTGGATGAATGAGCCCAAGAGAGAACCTCCAGTCACAAATTAATGGGTACAAAAGTCTTACCCGGAGGCACAGACTCTAGCAAAACCGAAGCTATGGTTCTCAGGCTCTCAGAAGGGACAATAAGCCAAGGCTCCCCTTCCTCCTCCTCCTCAGATGACACAATGGAGCGAGAGAGGGCATCAGCACGAATGTTCTTCTCCCCAGCGAGATAATGGAGGGTGAAGTGGAACTGGGAGAAGAACAAGGACCATCTGGCCTGACGAGAATTTAGCTGCTGGGCTGTTTGTAAATATACCAAATTTTTGTGGTCCATGAAGACTTGAAAGGGAAAGTGAGCTCCCTCCAAAAGATGTCTCCACTCCGAGAAAGCCAACTTCATCAGTAGCAACTCCCTGTCCCCGATGGAATAATTCCTCTCTGCTGGTGTGAAGGTCTTGGAGAAGAAGAAGAAGCAAGGATGCTTCCGACCTTGAGCATCCTTTTGGAAGAGGACTGCTCCTGCACCAACGGATGAGGCATCCACCTCCATTATACACGGCTTATCAACATCGGGACAATGTATGATGGGAGCCCTAGCAAAATGAGACTTAGTAGAAGAGAAGGCCCTGGACACCTCTTCAGACCACAATTTGGGATTTGCTCCCTTCTTGGTGAGGGCTACCAAGGGAGCTACCAAAGTTGAGATGTTGGGAATGAACTGGCGATAGTAATTAATGAACCCAATAAAGTGCTGCACCGCTTTAAAAGAATGGGGTTCTTGCGAGTCCATCACAGCCTGTAGTTTGGCAGGATCCATAGCCAATCCCTGGGTGGAGATGATATAGCCCAGGAAAGGTAAAGACTCCGGCTCAAACATACACTTCTCCAATTTGGCATAGAGGGAATTTGCCCGTAAGAGATCGAAGACTCTGCCAACATCTCTCCGGTGGGAGTCAATATATGGAGAAATGAGAATATCATCTAGATAGACTATGACCGAGGTGGAGAGCATATCCCAGAAGATATCATTGACAAAGTCTTGGAAAACGGCTGGGGCACTACAGAGCCGAAGGGCATCACCAGATACTCATAGTGCCCATCCCTGGTATTAAATGCTGTCTTCCATTCGTCCCCATCACGGATGCGAATCAGGTTATAAGCACCCCGCAGATCTAATTTGGTAAATACCCTTGCTCCCCATAGACTATCAAAGAGCTCAGAAATGAGGGGCAGCGGGTACTTATTCTTAACGGTGATGGCTTTAAGACCCCTGTAGTCTATGCAAGGAAGTAATTCTCCATTCTTCTTCTGCAAGAAGAAGAACCCTGCCCCTGCAGGTGACACTGACTTCCTAATGAACCATCTTGCCAAATTCTCCTGGATGTATTGGAACATAGCCTCCATTTCCGGGAAAGAGAGGGGATAGACCCGTCCCTGAGGAGGTTCTGCTCCAGGCAAGAGATCAATAGGACAGTCATAGGGACGGTGAGGCAGCAGGGTCTCCGCAGCCTTTTTGGAGAAGACGTCTGCATAGGACCAATAGCATTCGGGAAGGGAAGAAAGATCTGCGGGTATCTCGGTGGTGGAAACCTGAACGCACTCTCGCACACATCTGCCCTTACATGATTCACTCCAACCCAATATCCTCCCGGAGGTCCATTCAATATGTGGGGAGTGAATATGGAGCCAGGGTAATCCCAGCAGAATCTTGTCTATTCCCTCAAGAAGGACAAGAAGGGAAATAATCTCCTGGTGGGAAGAGGACATGGATAACGTGAAAGGGACAGTCTGGTGTGTGATTTGTGAATGAAGTGTCGACCCATTCACTACTCTAACAGTTACTTGTTTGGCAAGCATCACCAGAGGTATTGCATGGCGCAGAGCAAAAGCAGAAGACATGAAATTCCCCTCTGCTCCAGAATCCACACAAAGCTCGACTGTTAGAGACGATGAGCCTAACATGATTGTCCCTTTGAAGGACAGCTTGGAGGAAAACGCCGCTGTGTCTAGTGAACCTCCTCCAATGGTTACTAGACGCCATCATTTCCCGACCGCCGTGGACATTTATTGGCGTAATATCCTAGCTGTTGGCAATTTTTACAAACCACGGGTACTCGAGCGGTCCAAGACTTAGGTCCCGCTCGAGAAACCTCCATGGCCTCATGGGAGTCAGATGCCAGAACAGGAGATTCTAGAGGGCTGGAGAAGGTAGGAGCCAGCCGAAACCTCTGCCTACACTGGGTCCGCTCTAACCTCCGCTCGTTAAAACGGAGGTCGATGCGGGTAGATATAGAAATGAGCTCTGCCAGTGTGGGGGGAATCTCCCTGGTGGCCAAGGTGTCCTTCACATGGTCTGCCAGTCCTTTCCAGAACACCGGAATAAGGACTTTATCCAGCCATTCCAGCTCAGAGACCAGAGTCCAGAATTGGATGGCGAACTGGCTGACCATGGACGAACCCTGTGTTATTGCCAACAATTGGAGCGCGGTATCGTAGGTGACATGAGGTCCCAAAAAGACCTGTTTCAGAGCGTCCAGGAAGAGAGGAGCACTCTGCACCACACGATCATTATGCTCCCATAGCGGCGTTGCCCACTCCAACTCCCTGCCCGACAAAAGGGATAAAATAAATCCCACTTTCGCCCGTTCCATAGGAAAACGTGCAGCCAGGAGCTCTAGATGTATGGAGCACTAAATAGAGAGATGTTATTTGGTGCGTTTGCAGCCCGGGGTCCACCGTGCAGGAGAGAACCTGCTGCTTGCAAATGGCGGCCCTACATGGCCTAAAGAAAGCACTGTGTCCTGTTAACCTCACAGGAGTACACAGCGACTGCCGAGCAGATAGCAGCTTGTGGTTATGCAATCATACAATCTCCTCACCGGAGGAGCCGGTATTCTAGGGGCTTATTTCAGCCGGGGCCCTGAATCCATACACACAATCTCCTCACCGGAGGTGCCGGTATTCTAGGGGCTTATTTCAGCAGGGTCCCTGAACACATACAAACGTAACCACACTGGCGCAAAGCACATAACTTAGATTTGATACTAGCGCATGGCCGTGCGGCCATGCAAAACTTTTATAGTTGCAGCAAGTACAGGACCTTCCTAGAAGGACGAATGAGAGGCTGCCACAGAGCCTGAGCAACTTCAGGACCTTCCTGGATGACCAATGGGTTTTGCTGCAGTATCTAAGCATGTGACCCTCAATCTCCAATGAGAGATCTTACCCTGGGAATGCTCAGAAGGGAAAAAGCAGGACTTAGTCCCAAAAGCGTCTGCTCGCCACTGCCCAGCACTGGCTTCAATGGCAGAAGCTGGAAAAGTAGCAGTAAGGCTATGTGCACACGCTGCGGACTGGTTTGCGGATTTTTCCGCACTGATTTTGATAAATCCGCAGGGCAAAAATACTGCGTTTTTCCTGCGGATTTATCACGGATGTACTGCGGATTCTACTGCAGTTTTTTAATATGGAGCAGGTGTAAAACCGTTGCGGAATCCGCACAAAGAATTGACATGCTGCGGAAAATAAACCGTTGCGTTTCCGCGCGTTTTTTTCCACAGCATGTGCACAGCGGTTTTTATTTTCCATAGGTTAACATGGTACTGTACACCGCATGGAAAACTGCTACGGATCCGCAGCATCAAAAACGCTGCGGATCCGCAGTAAAAACCGCAACGTGTGCACATACCCTAACCCTTTGCACAGAGTCAGACTGAGCGAGACGCTGGGACCGACGTCTCCGCTGAGTAGGTTCCACTGCGGCAGGAGAAGAATGGGAGACCGCAGCAGATATGGCCAGAGATTCCCCCTGTGCAGAGGTGGGAACTTGACCCCTATCATTCCCTTTCCTACATTTTTCTAAGAATCAGTTCCCTTCTTTCAACACCTTCCCCTACACTCCATACACTTAATAGCATGTCTTACTTTTAAATATATAGATATATATTTTATATTATGTAATATAGAGCTACCTCATGATACCTCAGATCATGCAGCGCTACTCGAATAACTGCAGACAACCATTTTTATTCTGTAACTAGCAATCTTTGTAATATAATGACTGTTTAAAGGAAATGTGTAACCATAAAATTACCTACTGCTTAAATGTATTTTAAATATATATAATTTTACAAATGTTATTTTTTCAATTTTTCATACCTTCTTAAGGGTCTACATTTCCCACTGTTTGTGCACTAGATTATTTTGCCTAATCTTCCAAGGGCACCAGTACACATTTAATGAGAGTCAATAGATCGACAGACAGGCTACACGCATTGATAAACTACATATTTTATATCAATATTGTAGAAAATATCTCAAAAAAAGATACTGATTTGCTTTTAAAGGTTACAAGTAATCTAGTAATCTGTCACTGACTACACAATAGACATGATTGTCCTTGGGAAACGTAGCAGAGCTGAGCTGTGTCTAAGTAAACTGCTGATTCTGTCATGGTTGTTTCCAGTTCAGTAATGTGTGTAAGTGCCTGCAGAAAATTAAACAAGATGTTCAGAATTTTGATATCCAGGTCCCAACAAATGGACATGCTATCCTAATTATACAGGGCAAATGGGATGGTAGGAGGGAGTTTGTCTTCTGAAAGTCGATGACAGCTAAGTGAAGCGCATATTTTCAATTGTGATAGATTTGCAAGCAATGCAAGCAAGCTGTTTCACTCTAGTATATAAACTTTCCTTGCATAAATATATTTACACCAGTTGTGATAATTTGAATCTTTGTGATGTGCCCTAGTCATAGTGTCTAATTTTTAATGTGGTGTTAAAATCATAGAGAATACTGTTTTCATTCAATTACTCTAGTTATTTACCAATAAAGTATCTAGAGAAATATATAAAGCTTAAGCATTCATCAGAAATCATTTTTGAGGGCTAATTGACCCCTTATTGGGGTATTAAGATGAGCAAATCGAGTTAATCCAAATTGAATTTGTGTAAAAGTATTAGTTATTTGCTGAATCCTAGCCTTTATAAAAGCCGAAGCAGAAAATTCAGCAGCCAGTTTATGGTGAATCAGGATAGTTAGAGGATGTCAAGGCTTACAGCTTAGTCATAGAGAGAAGAGAAGGTAAAGACAAAAAAAAAAACAGAAGAAACTGGAAGACTATGTTGCAATGTTGAGTCCACAAAGCATTTTTGGCCAAAATAAAAATTCATCAATTTGCTGCAAGTTTGGAAAATCTCAGCAAAACAATTTTGATTGCAGCCTAAAGACAGTGTATGTGACAAGACAGCAGTAAAGAAGATAGTGTATGAGAATACACTCAGTAAAATTTAGGGCTTTGGAGTAGTTTTATTTGTTGCAAATTAAATTTGTTGGGAAACCAGCAAATCTGACGAATTCCAATTTCAAAAGATTTGAACATCTTTAGTATAGACCCTTCATTACAATAGAGTAGAAATTTTGACACTTTGAGATTCAATTTGAGGTTGTAAAAAAAAAATAATACTTGCTCTGTATTTTTCCCACACTGTTGAAGCATCAGAGTGGGCTAATGTATTTTTGGCATTGCCGTGTGCGCTTTCTTATAATACCCTGAAGCTATGACATCTACTGTCATGCCTTATACAGTGATTACAGTGGTGGTCAGTTCCCAGTACTTGCGCCATCACTGATCAGCAGTTCCCAGTGTAGCCCAGTATGTTCAACAGAGTTGATTTCCATCTCCTGAGTTACTAGGTAAATCTCTCTATTTTGCAGTGTTGTAAGCTGTTATGGTAAGCAGGGTCCTCTCTCTCTTCCCCTCCACATGTGTTTTTGAAGCAATTGCATGCTTTTCTGTTTTTAGTGTAGTTGAAGTTTAGTGAAGCTGGTGAGTTTGAATTTAAAAAGAAGAATCAATCTCTTGAGCCGAAACATTGCATAGTGAATAAGAATTTCAAAATCAGATTTTTTGCTGGGTCTGAAATATTTTAAAAAAATCTGTGGCTGAGGTAAACCTGTAAGTGTCATGATTCATTTTTGGATGTGTGACAGCACTGGTTTCTGCTATAGTTTAAATGTAGCTTTTTTCTTTTTTGGGCCAGCAAGTATTATTGTCAGTATCCTTGCTGGCAGCTGCTTTGTTGCCAGTCACCTGATGTGAGTGATGGCCACTCCCAACATCCTTTAAATAGACACATGTCACATCAGCTCACAGTCAGTAATAGAGTTAATCTATGAGGACCTGCCTGGCGTTAAGGAGCTCTCTAGGTTCAGTGGTGTATCTGCTGTTTCTGTGGTGTTCAGGTTCCTGGTTCCGTATCCTCTGCTATTTGGAGCTTTACAGCAGAGGCAGTTTTTGAGTATTACTTCCCTTTTCTTTGTCTGTCTCATGTTTGTCACTTCCCCTGTGTTGTTTACCATCTGCAGTGGGGAGACTAGCATCCTTGCCAGCCAGTGCATTAGCAAGGGAATACTTAGGTGACAAATAGGGACTAGGCACATGATGGCAGCTGGAAGAAGGACCTGCTTAGGGCATTAGATGTGCTTTGGGATAGGCACAGGTTGGAGTCAGGAGATGTCCCATCCCTCGCTCTCTACCATTAGGGCCTTCCTCTCCCTATTCCATTCTGTTGTTGGTTTATGTTGTGCTGTCCGCCGGACTCCCCCATGTTTGTGCGAGATATTATTATCAACCCGTATTATTTTCTAGAGAACCTTTGGCTCAAGCGGAGGCTTTTGCTTGCCTGATCCAGACCCTCAAGGGTGAGGTTACGGAGTTGCTGTCTCAGGTGGTGCAGCAGCTTCAGCAGGTGTCTGGGTTCTTGGTCTTGGCTCATGCCCTGGCTCAGCTGGAACCCAAAATATCTCTCCCTAACAGATTTTGTCGAGGGAGAAATAAATTAATGGTTTTCAAAGAAGCTTGTAAATTATATTTAAGGCTTAGCCCTCATTCCTCAGGGAGTGACAAACAGCATGTGGGGATTGTGGTTGACCTTCTTGGATGATCCCCAATTCTGGGCTTTCTCCCGGCTGACCGAGTCACCATCTTTGCGATCGGTGGCCAAGTTTTTCATGGCATTGGCACTGGTATATGGGGATGCTGATGGGGATCCCCATATAGACTCCATAAAATCAAGCAGGGAGGCCAACCAGCTGAGGAGTACTGCTCAGTGTTTTGGAGATGGGCAACTGACACTCAGTGGAATGACCCTGCTCTGTCAGGGTCTGTCAGCTGGGCTCTGGGATACTCTGGTGCAGTATGCTACTCCTGGGTCACTGGAGGCCACCGTGTCCCTTGCTATCCGGGTGGATAAATGCCTCAGTAAGAGATATACACTAAATCTACCTCCTGTTGTTCTTTCCAGGGAGGAGGACACACAGGCAGACAAACCCATATTGGTGGGAGGAGTCTTCTCTCAAGCTAGGTTGCCTGTGGTTCACCGTGGGATGGGGGCATGTTTTTTCTGTGGTCTGACTGATCATTATATCAATTTCTGCCCATCTCACGCCAAAGTTGGTACTCCATTTTAAAAAGCTACGTTCTACTGGTTGTGTGGAGGAAGGTGACCAGTGTGTGCACATTTCCTCCACCTTTAAGTCCAAGTTTACCATTTCAGCTGAAGTGGTGGTTGGTGGGGAAACTGAGACTACACTGTTTCTTGTGAATAGTGAAGCTGGAGTCAATTGGTGGATTCTTGCTTTATTCAGACCCATGGTCTGATTGGTAGGATGCTGGTGAGACCCATTTCCATTCGTGCAATTGACTCGGTTCCTCTCAGACAGAAGAGATTGACCCAAGTTGTAGATAATATAAACTTGCAAATAAGGACTCTTAATGAAGAGTCCCTATCGAGCTATGACTTGTAGGGTTTGAAAACTCCCATTGTCTTAGGCCTTCCTTGTCTGATGAGAACCAATCTGGTCATTAATTGGAAGCCCAGGGAAGTAGTTAGTTGGGGCAAGTCTTGTTAAAGATGGTTGCCAGGGAACTACGATCTCTGCCGTCCTTCTCAAACCTGCCCCTTCTTCTCCGGGGGAAACAGCTAAGGTGCTATCATGGATTAGGGGCATGACTCAACCCTTATCACAAGTAAGCTCTGAGTCTTGGTGTCCTCTCAGGAGGAGGGATCTGGGGAGGGTGGTGGTTCCCTCTGAGTATAGTGAGGGTATGAGTTTGGTGACATGGGGGATGCCTTTGTGGTCTGATCCTCAAGAAGATTACCATCTTTTGGCAGATGTACGCATGGAAATGACATGATTGGGCCATATCGGGTGTCAGACGTTCTCAACCCAGGGACTTTCCAGTTGGAGTTACCCCCAATATTGCAGGTACATAGGGTATTCCATAGGTCGCCACTCTGGAGCTTTGTTGCACCTTCGGAGCCTTCGTTATTTCCATCACCATCTGACTGTGCTTGCAATAACCCTGAGAATCAGGGTTACTGTGGAGGTGAATCCTAGTTTGTTGATGCCTCCTTACCGTTTGTCATTTCTGGTGAAGTACAGTTCATAGGGTCCAGAGGCCCCTCGTTGAAAGTGAGGTACTGTTACGATTCGTTTTTGGATTTGTGACAATTCTGGTTTCTGTTGTGTAAATTAAATGTAGCTTTTTTACTTTTTGGGCCAGCAAGGATTAATGTCAGTATCCTTGCTGGCAGCTGCTTTGTTGCCGGTCACCTGATGTGAGTGGTGACCACTCCCGCCATCCATTAAATAGTCACATGATGCATCAGCTGACTGTCGGTAATAGAGATAGTCCATGAGGACCTGCCTGGAGTTAAGGAGTTCTCTGGGTACAGTGGTGTATCTGCTGTTTCTGGGGAGTTCAGGTTACTGGTGCCATATCCTCTGCTGTTTTGAGCTTTGCAGCAGAGGCAGTTTATGAGTATTATTTCCCTTTTCTTTGTCTGTCTTGTGTTTGTCACTTCCCCTGTGTTGTTTACCAACTGCAGTGGTGAGGCTAGTGTGCTTGCTGGCCAGTGCACTAGCCAGGGAATACTGAGGTGACAAATAGGGAATAGGCACATGACTGTGGCTGTGGGATGGACTCACTTAGGGCAGTAGGGGAGCTTAGGGATAGGAACAAGTTGGAGTCAGGAGGTGTCTCATCCTCACTCCCTACTGTTAGGGCCTTCCTCTCCCTTTCCATTTAGTTGTTTTATATTGTGCAATCCGCCAGACTTCCCCGTGTTCCGACATGACAGTAAGACTCTGGAGTGCCAACAGACTCTGGAGCTAGGAGATGATGAAAGAGACTACTAAACAAAAAGTGAGAATGGTGTGTGATGGTGTTAAGGTACTTTGTTCAAGCTAAGACTATAAAGTGCCTTGTGTGTGATAAGGGGTTTGTGGGTTGATGCATATGTACCAGCCACCTATTTAGAGTTATATGGAGATAGCTAGGGGAGATAGGTAAACTAAGGGAATTTGGCACTATTTAGAAGAGTGTGCAGTTTGCTGCTTGAAGTGCTAAACTGCAATTTGTTTGAAAGAATAATGAACTAAGACCAGAGTAACGGGTAGTGTGATGTAGGGTGTCATGATAATGCCAAAAATGTCATATTGTGAGTTTAGTTCTACAGAGTACCATGTCACAGGCACAAGTGCAGCTGAGACCCCCTCTCTCTCCCCACTCATTCGACCATCCAAAGACAAAGCCTAGGGCAGAGACACTGTGTAACTGGATAATACCGTGTGAGCAGGGTGTGGTTTTTAAACTGCAGATGACCCACCCTGTAAAGCCACTCATTCCCTCCTCCTCTTGGGCTTAGAATGCCTTTGTCTGAAAGCTCCAAGAATGTAAATAACTATCAGATCAGTGCATATCATTCCTCAGCCCCTTAGTGATATCACAAGCCCAGAAGTATAAGTTCCTGCACTTATCCAAGCCCTTAAGGTACCTTCACACTAAGCAACGTTGCAGCGATATAGACGATGCCGATCGCTGCAGCGTCGCTGTTTGGTCGCTGGAGAGCTGTCACACAGACAGCTCTCCAGCGACCAACGATGCCGAGGTCCCCGGGTAACCAGGGTAAACATCGGGTTGCTAAGCGCAGGGCCGCGCTTAGTAACCCGATGTTTACCCTGGTTACCAGTGTAAAATGTAAAAAAACAAACAGTACATACTCAGCTTCGCGTCCCCCAGCGTCCGCTTCCTGCACTTACTGTGAGTGCCGGCCCTAACAGCAGAGCGGTGACGTCACCGCTGTGCTGTGCTTTCACTTTACGGCCGGCGCTCAGTCAGTGTAGGAAGCGGACGCCGGGGGACGTGAAGGTGAGTATGTACTGTTTGTTTTTTTACATTTTACACTGGTAACCAGGGTAAACATCGGGTTACTAAGTGCGGCCCTGCGCTTAGTAACCCGATATTTACCCTGGTTACCATTGTAAAACATCGCTGGTATTGTTGCTTTTGCTGTCAAACACAATGATACACGGCGATCTGACGACCAAATAAAGTTCAGAACTTTAACCAACGACCAGCGATATCACAGCAGGATCCTGATCGCTGCTGCCTGTCAAACTCAATGATATCGCTAGCCAGGACGCTGCAACGTCACAGATCGCTAGCGATATCATTTAGTGAGAAGGTACCTTTATTCTTGCCTGGGACCTTAATGCAGGAAGATCCTTTGTCATGCATTGTGATGTCTGGATCCTGAACCAGCAGGGTTAGCCTGCAATGACGTAAGCAAAATGTGAGTGTAATCTTCTATTTTAATCCTTATTTTATTTGTAGTTGCAATGTACCTATGATCGTCTCCTTTATAATATTTTTAAAATAATTAAAATATTTTTGTAAATACTGGCTATCTTTTATGGAGTAAAATATATAATTTTACTAAGCTTGTCTCTTCTGCTCTATACGAACTGTGTCCTCTGAGGTGAATTACGCTACTGATTAACCTTTGGTGCAGTCGGATCTGGTTGCGGCATACCTTGTCCTGTGCAATTGGGCATCTCTGCAGCGACCGGCGGCATTGTTAATTATTGTTCCTGCCTGAGAGGGAGTAGTTAATCGCCTTCGCTGCAGTGAGTCCAACAGCCAGTACATAGCAGGCAGCCTTTCTGGTGACTAATTACCCTAGGTGCAGTACCTAACCTGACCGGAGGGTAAAGGACAGGGTGCCAGAGAGCTGCAGGTTCCAAACCAGAACTGGGAAGTGGGATGTAGATAAATCCCCTTCAGAAGGAACCAGGGGCAATCAAAAAACCCCTGTTCTTGTCAAATTGGTGTGAGTAGTGGGGATGATGAGGATATCCTCCCCGGGATCCCTGATATACTGCTGGGATCCATGACATAGTGTTGGCAGCATGGTGTGAACCGTGACATAGGGTGATTTGAAAGTTTCTGAACAAGTGAACTGGGGTAGAGAGTCATTATTGGAAAAACCCTGTGAGGAGCTGGGAGAAGAGGTAAACTATTGGAATGAGTACTGACTTTTTAGCAGTCAATGAGGTTGACTAGTTTATTGAGGCCTGGTGAGTTACATTAAGAATGTTGAGCTAGCGATTGAAGATCAGAAGTTTAGCCAATACAGTTGTGTAGATGGTGGGTCTGCAAGAGTTTTATGTGGAAGGCTGCCTAATCAGTAATGGTTAAGGTACTGTATATTTTCACTCTGTGTGGTTACCTCTGTACATCTGCTTTCTAAACAATCAGTTTAGTGAAGAACCTACCTGAATGAGAACGGTCAGCTCACACATGGAGTAGTCTAATTGGATCTGGTATATTGCCTAAAAAGAAAAATAATTATTTGATACACATTCAACACTCAGTAGGTAATATACAACATTTTTTATTGCACATACTAAATACAGATTTTAAATAGAAAATACATGAACTAGTGAATAAATCCACTATTTCACAATTAAAATAGAATGTTTTTAGTATGAACAATAAAGTTTTTGTGTATTATACACGTAGTGTTTAGTGCATATCAAATAACTATTTTTATTCTTGTAGGCTCACCTGGTATATTATCGGATATATTAAGATTGTTATAGGTTAACCGCGAATTAAAATGGCAGCCGCTAAGGGGCCATATTCTCTCATTGCCGTTTTAAAACTGTGATCGAAAATAAGGCTGTAGCTCCCTCAGAGTTGGAGAACATGATCAGGGCCAGATTTTCCCATCCCCAATCACAAAAAACAAACTGTGTCCGCTGTTAAAATAATTTTTCTCTCTTCTGACATGATGTACAAGTCAGAGGAGAGAGAAATGATGCACCCAGAGAACCTCTGATATTTCTGCCATCCTGGCGCCCTTCTGATGTGTCTCCCCCTATTCCGTCAACTTCTTGGTAAAAAAAAAAGGCTGGAACATGCGCACTGCGCCCACCGATATCTGCTGGCTGTTACCTGGCAACAATTGGGAATTTTTCCTATTGGTTCCTTTTGATCACTGTGATAGACCCTATCACAGTGATTGATCAAAAGAAAAAAACTTGAAAATAAAATCCCCCTTTGTAGCCCCCTCAGTTAGTTAAAAATGATAAAATAAATGTTTTTATTTTTTCCATTTTTGCATTGTTTGGGATTAGGCTTGGGGTTTGGGTTGGGTTAATAGTTGTGTTAGGGTTATAGTTAGAATTGATTTTTTTCAAAAGTAAAAAAAAATGATGATATGACGGCTAGGGTTGAGCGCAAGTGCATCGGGTGCTTGCGTATGCACAGAGTATAGAGGATCACCACATTTTTTTGTGGGGTGCCTAACAACCACGAAACATGTGGAGCGGGGATTTGAGCATGTCACTTGAGCACCCACGATATTCAGTGAGCACTTGCGCTCAACACTAATGACGACGTATTCAATATGACAAAATAATGTTATCAAATTCTGTGTCGTACCTGTGAATTCAAAATACTCACTATACCCCTCACCTACTGTATTCTCACCCATCCCTTGTAGATTGTGAGCCTTCGCGGGCAGGGTCCTCACTCCTCCTGTACCAGTTATGACTTTTATTGTTTAAGATTATTGTACTTGTTTTTATTATGTATACCCCTCCTCACATGTAAAGCACCATGGAATAAATGGCGCTATAACAATAAATAATAATAATAATACCCCTGGAAAAAATCCTTGAGGGGGTCTAGTTTCCAAAATGAGGTCATTTGTGGGAGTTTCCACTGTTTAGGCACATCAGGGGCTCTCCAAATGCAACAATTATTCCAGCAAATTTGACATTCAAAAAGTCAAATGGCGCTCCTTTTTTCCCAAGTGCACACACAGTAGATTTCCCCACACATGGGGTACCAGCGTACTCAGGAGAAATTGCAAAATAAATCAAATTTTGCTGTCTTTTTTTCCTGTTACCCTTGTAAAAATAAAAAAGTTTGAGTCTAAGGTAAATTTTGTGTGAAAAAAATGAAATGTTTATTTTTCCCTTTCACAGTTCCTGTGAAGCAACTAAAGGTTAATAAACTTCTTGAATGTGATTTTGAGCACCTTGTGGTGTGCAGTCTTTAGAATGGTGCCACTTTTGGGCATTTTTTGTCATATAGACCCCTCAAAGTCACTTCTAATATGATATTGTTAGGAGTCGAGTTCCGCCACTGCACAGGGGGATGTCAATCCATGTCTGCTGCAGTCTTCCATTCTACATCAGCCACAGCGTCTCAGTCTGATACTGTGCAAAGGGTTACTGCTGCCTTTCCAGGCTCTGCTGTTGTAGCCTGCACTGGTCAGCGGTGAGCAGGCATTTCTGGGACTAAGTCCTGTTTTGCACACACTGAGCATGCCCAAGGTAAGACCTCTCTTTGGAGGTCAGGGGTCAGGGGTCACATGCTCAAGTACTGCTGCAGCTCCCAATGGTCCTCTAGGAAGGTCCTGAAATTGCTCTGGAATTGCAGCAACTTCCATTAGTTCTATTGGAAGGTCCTGAAGCTGCTGCAGTTATAAAAAGTTTGCATGGCCACACGGCCATGAGCTATTATCACCTCCTGTCATGTGCTTGTTATTTGTGGTCGCGCCTGTATGTATGTATTCAGGGACCCGGCTGAAATAAGCCCCTAGAATACTGGCACCTCTGGTGAGGAGTTTTGAATGTATGTATTCAGGGACCTGGCTGAAATAAGGCCCTAGAATACCGGCACCTCCGGTGAGGAGTGTTTGTGTGCTTTCTGGTGCGTGACCACTGACTGCCATCAGCTCAGCAGTTAGCTGTGTTCCCCTGTGACGCTAACAGGGCACAGTACCTTGTTTCTAGAGAATTTGTGGAGTTAACAGAGTTTGCTTATACCGCCATATAGCATCGCCATTTGCCAGCAGCAGGTTCTTCTCCTGCACGGTGGACCCCGGGTTGCGAACGCACCTATTTATACATATACATATACTCGGTGCATTTCCACCAACCCTAACATGATGTGGTCTCTGAAAAAAATGGTTTTGTAAGTTTTGTTTGAAAAATAAGAAATCGCTGGTCAAATTTTAACCCTTCTAAATTCCTAACAAAAAATTATTTTTCTAAAATTGTGCTGATGTAAATTACACATGTGGCAATTGTTATTTATGAACTATTTTGTGTGAAATAACTCTCTGATTTAAGGGAATAAAAATAAAAAGTTTGAAAACTGCAAAATTTTCAACATTTTTGCCAAATTTCAGTTTTTTTCACAAATAAACATGTCACATCCAAGAAATGTTACCACTATCATGAAGTTCTATATGTCACAAAAAAAGAATCTCAGAACCCGTGGGATACATTGAAGCATTCCAGAGTTATTACTTCATAAATTGACACTGGTCAGAATTGTAACATTTGTCTTGGTCACTAAGGTCTAAATTGGCTCTGTCACTAAGGGGTTAATTATTTGGGTCTTCAAAGTTTCCCTGTGTAGCAGGGACTATAGTGGGGTCTGATTGTCCTGAGAGTCTTAGGGTACCGTTACACTAAACGATTTACCAACGATCACGACCAGCGATACGACCTGGCCGTGATCGTTGGTAAGTCGTTGTGTGGTCGCTGGAGAGCTGTCACACAGACAGCTCTCCAGCGACCAACGATGCCGAAGTCCCCGGGTAACCAGGGTAAACATCAGGTTACTAAGCACAGGCCCACGCTTAGTAACCCAATGTTTACCCTGGTTACCATTGTAAATGTAAAAAAACCAAACCACTACATACTTACATTCCGATGTCCGTCAGGTCCCTCGCCGTCTGCTTCCCGCACTGACTGTGTCAGTGCTGGCCGTAAAGGACAGCACAGCGGTGACGTCACCACTGTGCTCTGCTTTTACTTTACGGCCGGCGCTCACAGTCAGTGCGGGAAGCCGCCGGCGAGGGACATGACAGGCACCGGAATGTAAGTATGTAGTGTTTTTTTTTACATTTACAATGGTAACCAGGGTAAACATCGGGTTACTAAGCGCGGCTCTGCGCTTAGTAACCCGATGTATACCCTGGTTACAAGCGAACACATCGCTGGATAGGTGTCACACACACCGATCCAGCGATGACAGCGGGTGATCCAGCGACGAAAGTTTCAAACGATCTGCTACGACGTACGATTCTCAGCGGGGTCCCTGATCGCAGTACCGTGTCAGACACAGCGATATCGTATGTATATCGCTGGAACATCACGGATCGTGCCGTCGTAGCGACCAAAGTGCCACTGTGAGACGGTACCCTTAGCTGTGTCACAGTCCTGAATTGTTGTGTACTTTTACATGTAGACAATGGAGGAGGGGTGAGGACAAACAAGAGGTCCTTAGAGTTTTGAGAGAAGAAATGCCTTGCTATCAGGGTATAATTAAAGAAAGAAGCTGAGAAATGATCTAGACATTTTGTAGTCGGTTTTCATCTGGGGTGTAACTATAAGAAAATGTTTGTGCGAAAGATCCTTTTAACATTTAACTTTTGAGAGGCAGGGAAAGACAGCAAAGGGACCAAGAATGGTGACAAAATGCAAAACCCATTGTGCACATGCTGCCTGTTAAAGTAACAATAACCATAATTAGAGTTGGTGCAAATATATTCATACATCCCATTCCATTGGCCACGACAGTGGTCTGTGGCCACTAGACAGGTGAGGAAGTGCTGCCTCTTACCGTTTAGTGTTCATGGCTCTCCCTTTGATTAGCTGCCTGATGCAGCATCATATATGTGTCATGCCACAATGATGATAACATGCGGGTGTCACGGGTGTGTCAGATGCAACAGATTGCCGCTCTCCATCTGGCTGCAGAAGGTTTCTGCATTTGGCATTACAGACACCTCCTTAATCCTTCTGACTCTTGGACCCAGTGGCAACACCCTCTGGCTCTAGTTGACACACCTAGACCTGGGTGTTTATAAATCCCCAGTCTGCTGCAGAGACTCACCAGTGATATTCACATTTTTCTCTTATGAAGGCTTGGAGATATAGCAGTTAGCTAACTTCCTCTCTGGAGCTGTTTGAGGATGTTTGGTGTTACCTCTTAAGTCTACTCAAGTTAATTTCATTCCCTTAGTCTGTCTACCTTTTTGTCTTTAGTTTACAGTGGGGACTGACCAGTGCCTATCTGTTAGGTGTCGAGTTCCTGCCTCGGCACAGGGGGAATCTCGAGCCATCTCCACTGTGGTCTCCCATTCTTCTCCTGCCGCAGTGGAGCCTGCTCAGCGGAGGCGTCAGTCCCAGCGTCATGCTCAGTCTGACACTGTGCGAAGGGTTACTGCTGTCCTTCCAGCTTCTGCCATTGTGGCTAGTACTAGTCAGCAGCGAGCAGACGTCTTTGGGACTAAGTCCTACTTTTCCCCTTCTGAGCATGCCCAGGGTAAGATCTCTCATTGGAGATCAAGGGTCACATGCTCAGGTACTGCAGCAAATCCTATTGGTCCTCTAGGAAGGTCCTGAAGGTGTTCAACGTCTGTGGCAGTCTCTCATTGGTCCTTCTAGGAAGGTCCTGTACTTGCTGCAGCTATAAGAGGTGCGCATGTCCGCACGGCCATGCGCTAGTGTCAATTTATGTACGAGCTCAGCGCCAGTGTGGTCATGTTTGTGTGTGTATTCAGGAACCCAGCTGAAATAAGCCCCTAGAATGCTGGCACCTCCGGCGAGGAGTTTGGTGTGTGTGTATTCAGGGACCCGGCTGAAATGAGCCCCTAGAATGCTGGCACCTCCGGCGAGGAGTTTCATGTTTGCATTTGACTGCATGACCACCATCTGCTCTACTAAGTAGCTCTAAGTGTTCCTCTGTGAGCCAAACAGGGCACAGTGTTATCCTTGCTAACAGACTCTGTGAAGTAACAGAGTCTGTTTATATTACTGAATTGTACCGCCATATCTAGCTGCAGGTGCTTTCCTGCACGGTGGATCCCGGGTTGCGAACGCACCAACTTCTTCTAATAAATATATACATTCGGTGCGTTCCACCAACCCTAACACTATCCCACCCCCTCCCTATCCAGGGCTTAGTTATAGGGAGACACAGCGCTTAGGTTTCCTGCTCGGCGATTGGTGAGGAGCCAATTTAGAGATGGTAGGGTAGGTAGGGCATTATTAGATCTTACTAGGCGTCTCCACTCACCCTTTCCCTAATGTCTGGGCTTCCTTCCCATCATCCGTTCATGTTGCACTCAGTGTTTTCCACACTGTGTGTGACAGCCTGCCGGCAAATCAAAATAACGGCCACAGACAAAACCTGGTGAGGCAGTATTCACTCTCCCATCCACAACTACAGACCACTGTTGTGGTCGATAAATTGTGATGTGCAAATTGTGCTATTTTTAACTTCATACCGACATTCGCCATACAGGTATGGTGGAAGTGGATAGTCGGTGTATATAGCAAGCTAACAGGGTGAGCTTGCCTCACACCTGGCAGCACCATCTGCAACTGATAACCTGTTAAATGTCACTTTCAAACTCTCAGCAGCAGCATGGGGGCACATCATGGGCTGCTATGACAGCCATGCCTATTAAACACTGAGCTCTGTTGATGCCCAGCAACCATGACCTGCTACTTATTGTCCTTGCACATATATATCATTTTTGGCATTTCTAAATTCATAGAGTGCCTTCTGGGACATTTACTCTCACTGCAATTACAAGTTTTGAAAAAAAAAAAACTTTCCATGAGGGAACAGTCTAACCAAGAACAGTCTGATAACAAATGCACTGACAGGATGCAGCCGCAGGACGCATACTCGCAAGTCTGAGGACAATTGGCGTGGGTTGCCAGATTCTTTATTTTGACCAAAATATCAACCAATACCTCATTTAATGTAGTTATCATATGCATTATTATCTTTTCATCTTTTTTACACTTTTTACCATTTTTTGCAGGATGCGGCCAGGCCTCTCTTTGATGGCTGGGTATACTGGTGCGTCAGTCCTATTGTGGTGCAAGGTTATCATGTTGGGCATCCTGCCTATTATAAAATTTTGGGTTTCATCAATTGGCTGCGAACCAGACACCTTGCGTCACACATATCTATGTGAATGGCATCCTATTCAAGCCCTATTAGTGTGCATTTTTCCTACTAGGCAGACACCCCCTCCATAATTTGGTAGGTTGTGAGTGGCTGTTTTTATCAGAAGTTTGCACCTGTGCTGCCCCAGCCTATATAATGGAGATTGGCTGCATCCTGTCAGTGCATTCATTATAGATGTTAAGGTTTAGGACTCGCAAGTATGAGGACCCTTGGCGAGGGTTGCAAGCTTCTTTATTTTGGCCAAAATATCAACCAATACCTCATTTAATGTAGTTATCACATGCATTATTATCTTTTCATCTTTTTTGCAGTTTTTAACATCTTTTTGCAGGATGCGGCTGGGCCTACTTTTGATGGCTGGTATACTGGGGCGTCAATCCTATTGTGGTGCAAGTTTATCATTCTAGGCCGCCCACCTATTATAAAATTTTGGGCATAATCAATTGGCAGCGAACCAGACACCTTGCATCACACATGTCTATGTGAATGGCATCCTATTCAAACCCTATTAGTGTGCATTTTTCCTACTAGGCAGCCACCCCCTCCATAATTTGGTAGGTTATGAGTGGCTGTTTTTATCAGTAGCTTGCACCTGTGCTGCCCCAGCCTATATACAAGTGTTTCTCACTAAATTAGAATATCAGCAAAAAATTAATTTGTTTCAATTCTTCAATACAAAAAGTGAAACTCATATATCATATAGTCATTACAAACAGAGGGATCTATTTTCATGTGTTTATTTCTGTTACTGATGATGCTTATGGCTTACAGCCAATGAAAACCCAAAAGTCATTATCTAAGTAAATTTGAATACATTATAGCACCAGCTTGAAAAATTATTTTAAAATCCGAAATGTTGGCTTACTGAAATGCATGTTCAGTAAATGTACACAATATTTGATTGAGGCTCCTTTTGAATCAAGTACTGCATCAATGCGGCGTGGCATGGAGGCGATCAGCATGTGGCACTGCTGAGGAGTTATGGAAGCCCAGGTTGCTTTGATAGCAGCCTTCAGCTCATCTGCATGTTGGGTCTGGTGTCTCTCATCTTCCTCTTGACAATACCCCATAGATTCTCTACTAGATTAAGATCAGGCGAGTTTGCTGGTCAATCAAGCACAGATACTGTTGTTTTTAAAACCAGGTATTGGTGCTTTTGGCAGTGTGGACAGGTGTCAAGTCCTGCTGGAGAATGAAGTTTCCATCTCCAAAAAGCTTGTCAACAGAGGGAAGCATTAAGCGCTCTGTAATTTCCTGGTAGATGGCTCCACTGACTTTGGTCTTGATAAAACACAATGGACCTACACCAGCAGATGACATGGCTCCCCAAACCATCATTGATTGTGGAAACTTCACACTAGACCTCAAGCAGCTTGGATTGTGCTCCTTACCACTCTTCCTCCAGACTCTGGGACCTTGATTTACACATGAAATGCAAAATTGACTTTAATCTGAAAACAATACCTTGGAGCAACAGTCCAGTTCTTTTTCTCCTTGGCCCAGGAAAAAACCCTTTTGGATTTGTCTATTGGTCATGAGTGGTTTGATACAAGGAATGCAACACTTGTAGTCCATGTGCTGGATATGTTTGTGTGTGGTGGCTCTTGAAGCAATGACTCTAGCAGCAGTCCACTCCTTGAGAATCTTCCCCAAATTTTTGAATGGCCTTTTCTTAACAATCTTTTCAAGACTGTGATTATCGCGGTTGCTTGTGCACCTTTTTCTACCACACTTTTTCCTTCCACTCAGCGTTCCATTAATATGCTTGAAAACAGTACTCTGTGAACAGTCAGCTTCTTTAGCAATGACCTTTTGTGGCTTACCCTCCTTTTGGAGTGTGTCAATGACTGCCTTCTGGACATCTGTCAAGTCAGCAGTCTTCCCCATGATTGTGGAGCCTACTGAAACATACAAAGGGACCTTTTTAAATGCTTAGGAAGCCTTTGCAGGTGTTTTTTGTTAATTATTTTAATTTTATGAGATAATGACTTTTGGATTTTCATTGGCTGTAAGCTATAATCATCAACATTAACAGACATAAGCACTTGAAATAGATCACTCTGTTTGTAATGATTCTATATAATATATGAGTTTCACTTTTTGTATTGAAGAACTGAAATAAATTAACTTTTCGATGATATTCTAATTTTGTGAGAAGCACCTGTTATTGAGGCCGGCTGCATCCTGTCAGTGCATTTGTTATCAGACTGGGCTTGGTTAAGCTGTTTTCTCATGGTAAGTTTATTTTTTTATTATTCTTTCTATGTGCAGATAATTATAAGTTTTGGTAGCTTACAGCATCTTGCAGTATTGCAGGGACCAAAAAATGTTACATTAGATTAGAATAATCACTTGTGTCAGAACGTAGCGCCAATAAACAAAAGGACTTGATGGTCAAAATCAGTCATGTGACCAGATTTAATGATGCGGAGGTCAGATGACAAGGGTCACGTGAAAGTCACAGCATGAAGAGACTGCAATGCCAGGCTGAGGCACATGCACAGAGCAGGACTAAGGAATGTGACTTGAGCTGAGCTCATGTGGGGTTTGTCTGTATTGATTTCACCTGTTGTCATTTGATGCATCTCTTTCATCGATTATACTTTAAAAAGCTTGCATTACCTCCCCAGCAACCACTCCTGACAAAGCATTGGTGAGGTCAGGTGTTTGATGGGCTTTTCACTTTTCATGAAACATTAATCTTTTACCTATTACTTTTTTGTGGGATACACACTTAATTGCACATTTCCATACACTGACAAGCAAAAGGGTAACAATTTCAATGTTTGACTTTCAGGCTTCATATCTCATCCTCCATTATGGTTTCGAACGTGAGACTACCATCATTTTATAGACAATCATCTAGGCTATCTCATACATAACTTTGACTTGCAACTATTTAGCATATGATTAGTTATGCAGATTATTGTCATGTCACTGCATTGTTACTGTTTTGCTCCTAAAAATCTAAATTTTAATCTTTAGTATTTTGTAAATCCACCTTTGGCCTTCATCACTGCCTGAAACCTACGGAGATGTTGCAAATTTAGAAAGCTACTGCACATGGCAGTACTACCAACTAAGGGCTCATACAGAAGTCCTTGGAACATGATCCAAGCATGGACCGCAATGCATGAACTGGCTGTGGGGTCTCCTGACGTGAGCGTGAAAGCCTCATAGATCTGAGCTGTCAGGTCGGGAGTCTCATGGCCAGTTCGTGCATTGCGGTCCATGCTTGGACCATGTTGCACGGATGTCTGCATGATATCGAAAGAGAATACATTTTGGTGCGATGCAGTTACAGTTTGTATTAACTGGTGCCCTCAAACATAACTTTAACTTTTCCTTTTATTTTTAAGGAATACTCTTCAAAACCAAAATACTAACATGTATTATTAGCTCTCATGTGTTTTTTTTTTTGCTGTTTGTGTCCAGAAAAATCAGATCCAGCACTAGAGGGAATGCATAACAGCAGTCTGTATCAGGCAAAGTGTACTGTTGTGTTTCCTCGAGAAGTCTTCGCTTATTCACAGCTTCTGTTTAAATAAATTACATCAAAATGCTTCTTTTAATTTAGATCTTTATTTATATCTTTGAATTCAAGAATTACACACTAGCCAACATTGTTATATATTTACATGCTGCAACTGTCTGCAATAAATTCAAGAAAATATTTTTTATGCGCTACTCATTTACAATCATATGTTTACTACCCCATTCTTTATGAGGCTGGCAGTCTTTTTTAATGAAGACGAAATTTAATTTACTTTCTATTAGCATTTTTTTCTTAAACCATTGGGAAAAAAATCATTAAATGCATATAATATGAAAATGACACCTTAAAGGCAATGAATGATGCTGTATACCAACTTCTGTGGATGTAAACCATTTCCAAAATGTGTTTGCAATTTTTGTTGTCGATATTGACAAAATGCTAATTCTTCTTTCGAAGACTGGAAACCTCTTGTGCGTGTTTTTTATACATTGCATATTTAAAAGATTTAAAATGAAAGAATGATGGAATATAATTGTAATAGACAAACTTAAACTTTGGGGAAATTTATAAATCAGTATATATGGAAGCCCTCATGATAAACATATTTTTAGTGCAGTATTGCTTCTTAATTATATGACAAAAATTTATTTTAATTTCTAAAAAAAATGTAAAAAAAATATCGAAGAACAAACATGTTGTAAGAATGTTGGAGTATCCGATTTATTCTATGTTCAGTAAAGAAAAGTCCTCAGAGGCTGAAACCTAACTGTTTTTATGCTTTTGTGCTATGACGTCTATAGATTCGTATCAAGCCTGTCGAACTTGTACTTTTCTGATTCTGAAATATAGAGTGGGTAAAATATGCCAAATCCAAGCTATACTAAGACTGCATTTTTTAAAAAAGGTTTTTAAATCAATATCAAAGGTTTTACAAAAAAGGAGGATAAGGATTAAATTGAACTTGATTCAAATTATTTTAAAGTAATGTTGAACAAAAACGTCAGTGTTACATACACCTAGCATAACCTAGCACAGTTCAGTAGTGTACATTGTATCCCCTAATACACATGCTTTATGATGGGGTATATAGAACTTGTTACGCAATTACATAAATTAGTAAATGTGCATATTTACACTAAATAAACTTTTCATAAAGGGAAACTGACTGCAAATTCATGTTTCCCGAACCATGGTTAGCATTAATCAAAGTTTTGTTACTTTATTACAATTGTGTATGGTCCATGTGTTTGGCCTAACTAGTTTTAAGCTGGTCCATGATGTCTTCTTTCAACCCTGTTCCCCTAGATTGACAGATCTCTGGCTATGTGTTTGAATAGAGAAAGACTGGTCAGTCTAAGGGAGTGTGGCGCAAATTCGCCAGGGAAATGCCCTGAACTAGTCTAGTATCTTCTTACAATCCCCGTCCTACTGCTTGCTTCAGGTGGATGATGTGTCCCTTTGTCATCCACACAGTCTCCTCGGCTATATGACCTTTCCTGGCACCTGTGCAGTGCAGTACTTTCCTCTGCCCTCAAAAGGGCAGAGAAGTGCACCTGCACAGGATGGTGCCAAGGAGACGCATCATTCACATGAAGCAAGCAGGAGGGTGGCATCACAAGAAGAAGGGAGGTGACAAACTAAGACAAGCGACGACCATTGGACCAGACCACCCCGCAGGTGAGTATAAGAAAAGTTATTTTCCTTCTCTTCCAGGTCGGATTGGGGGCATATATACAGCATTATAGAATGCTGTATATCAGTCCTGAAAGGTGATGGCAGTATCTCTTATCGGCCAAACCTGGTGTCAAGTTCCCTTTAAAATGTTTTATAGGCATTGATAAGGATAAGCAAATCTTTTGAATTAATAGATTTTCTCACTAATTTGTTCAGGAAATTTGATTTACTTCAAGTTTATTATATCGAATTTGCCATATTTTCCTCTATGAACTTTAAGCCCCATGATGTCTCACAAGGCATTTCAAGGATTAGTCAGTAATGAAGGTGCTGAAGACTGGAACGGACCTTTAAAGAAGACCAGAAACTTGCTTTGGTTGAATACTAGGTAGGAACTAGGAGGACCTGGTGTGGACCTGGCAGAGATGGTGTCTATTCCATATTCTTTTGAATACAGCAAAATGGTGGCTGGCAAGGCACTATTTAGCTGGATTCACACAAAGCGAACAAAGAATGTTTTGTGAAATTCAAGGAAAATTCCATTAGCCTCAAATTGATTTCCTAATCTCTAACATTGATTAAAAATACATGGATTTTTCTTAAGTATGTGCACTATTGATCAATTATCACACCATGCGTTATAGTGAATTGAGCTAATATAGCTTTATACATTTCATGATATATGATGGATGTCAATATATTGCATAAAGTCAAGAAAAGAGTTTAATATATTGAACAATTGCATTTTCCCAAGTGCCATATTTTATACTAGACTCTTCTTCTAGACGTAATAATTTTACACTGAAAAATTCAGGGTATTTTTTACTGGAAATTTTCTATGAAATTGTTATAAAGATGCATACTTTTTGGAAACAAACATCAAATTTGGAAATATTTTACATCCACAAAATATTTTGTTTACCAAGACATTTTAAAACTAAGATATATAATGTATATCTATTATGAGCATTATCAATATAAACATACATGTGAATACAACAAAAAACATCAGTGGATAAAAAATTGTGAGCTCAAAAGTTTCCATTACAAATTTATCATAATTTTCTTAAATTACTAAAAAAAATTGCTAAAAAAATAATGAATGAATAAATAAAGCAACTGAAGATATTTAATATGAAAATTCGCTCTATTATTATTTTGCTTATTTAATTAAATATGTATTACCATTTCCACAATTCTCTGAAAATAACTTCAGTTTATTAAAGTGTCAAGGGAATACACATAGCCTTGATATCAAGACATAGATATATTTATAATGCAGCACATACGAGGTCTTTTTTCATTTATAAAATGTATATGTGATTTAAAGCTATATCTATATGTAATGTATCTCTAATGCCTGACTGTGTTTTAACAGAAGAATTTTGGCAGACAGTCTATTGAGTAAGGGTGTGCCGGCTGACTGATGGTTGAGAGAGAGATTTTTTTCATGTCCAATTTTCAGACTGCCGAACGCATTGTTCTGAGATAAGACATTAGCCGAGTCAGTTGGCGTCTTTCTCATAGAGAACACATAGGCTTGGCTGAGTGAGATCTCCTGTGTATGGGAGTGTTGGCTGAGATGGCTGTCGGCATCGTTCGGCTGACCGCCATCTAATATGTATGGCCAGTTTAACTATTATTGTATTAATGATGTATTACCTATTATTGACTACAGTATTTCGCAAATATTTTAAGGATTGTCTCCTTTTCCCAATCTAATATGCATGCTCTACCCTAAATGTGTTCTAAAATGGCTCTTAGATTCACTGCCTAGTATTATGTGCAAGGTCTGATAATACCCTTAATAGGCTCCACTAGACATTGTGATGTCACAGGTGCAGGGAATTATAGGAAAGCCCGCATAGACACACAAAACATTATTAGCCAGCTATAAGTCTAAAGCAGTGTGTGAAATGGCGCCAGGCATTTTTTTTGTGAGCTTTGTGGATCAAATTGCAGCTTGTTTAAATTCATGGGGGCCTGTGAATTCCAATAAATTTTATTCAAAGTCAATCCTCAGTGGATCAATCTGCTCATCTGTAATATATATGTTATATATATTTGTATCTGTTGCAATTTTTTATATTTGCATCTCATTGTAATAAAAAACGAATCAATGTGTGGGAGATTATCCTTTACAAAACAGACAGATATAGCTAAACTTAGATCACGGCTGTTAAACAATCGCCAATCAGCTACATGCAAGCCAATGTGGTTGTTTAATATCCTGTTTAGCCCAAACTTCCATGTCCACAGAAAGATCATTAATATGATCATCAGTAGAACGTCACCGGTTTACCAGGCACAACGTGCTTCCAAGAATGACAATTTTTAATCAGGCTTAAAAAAAATTTCACCCAATAAATAAGCATTTTGCCCATTCATCGAGTGACTTATGGCCTATTTAGACAGACCGATAATCGACAAACAAGAATTCCACTTTTTGCGTCAATGGAAATGCACTCTTACACTGATTAGCTCTACAATTTAGTTAGAGTCATTATGAAGGTTTGTAATTTCATTATTAACCATTACGAACAAATCATGGTACAAGTGACAAAATTAATTACAAAATGTTTAACATGTTCAACAAAGACAATTACAGATGGACTGTCAACTGATTCTAGATGAAAATTTTGTAGCATTTAGCACCTAAAATACATTAGTTTACTTCAATTTTGCTCATTATATTTAGATTTTTTTTCCCTAAGAGATCATACAGAAAGAATATAAATTGATTTCTATTATATACTTGACTTCTTCTGACTGATCAGAGTCACCTTGTCGCGGTGGGATGGCTTTTATGCTATTTTTGATCAAAAACAGTATTACTAAGAACTCTGTGTTATTTAAATGCACTTTTGCTTTTTACTTACTGTATATACTCGAGTATAAGCCGAGATTTTCAGCCCAAATTTTTGGGCTGAAAGTGCCCCCTCGGCTTATACTCGAGTCATGATCGGTGGTGGGGTCGGCGGGTGAGCACTGTCATATACTTACCTAGTCCCGGCGATCCTGGCGCTCCCCCTGCCTGTTACACGGTCTCCGGGTGCAGCAGCCTCTTCCCCTGAGCGGTCACGTGGGACCGCTCATTAGAGAAATGAATAGGCTGCTCCACCCCCCATAGGGGCGGAGCCGCATAATTCATTTCTCTAATCAGCGGTGCCGGTGACCGCTGACAGAGGAAGAGGCTGCGGCACCGAAGACAGGCAGGGGGAAGGAGCGGGACGCCGGGAGCAGGTAAGTATCGCATATTCACCTATCCTGGTTCCACACGCCGGGCGTCGCGCCATCTTCCCGGCGTCTCTCTCTCCGCTCTGACTGTTCAGGCAGAGGGCGCGATGACGCATATAGTGTGCGCGCCGCCCTCTGCCTGATCAGTCAGTGCAGGGAGACGCCGGGAAGATGGCGCCGAGGAGCTGCAAGACAGGTGAGTATGTGTTTTATTTTTTTTTATTGCAGCAGCAGCTATGGGGCAATAATGGACGGTGCAGAGCACTGTATGGTACAGCTATGGGGCAGAGCACTGTATGGTACAGCTATGGGGCAGAGCACTATATGGCACAGCTATGGGGCAGAGCACTATATGGCACAGCTATGGGGCAGAGCACTATATGGCACAGCTATGGGGCAGAGCACTATATGGCACAGCTATGGGGCAGAGCACTATATGGCACAGCTATGGGGCAGAGCACTATATGGCACAGCTATGGGGCAGAGCACTATATGGCACAGCTATGGGGCAGAGCACTATATGGCACAGCTATGGGGCAGAGCACTATATGGCACAGCTATGGGGCAGAGCACTATATGGCACAGCTATGGGGCAGAGCACTATATGGCACAGCTATGGGGCAGAGCACTATATGGCACAGCTATGGGGCAGAACACTATATGGCACAGCTGTGGGGCAGAGCACTATATGGCACAGCTGTGGGGCAGAGCACTATATGGCACAGCTGTGGGGCAGAGCACTATATGGCACAGCTATGGGGCAGAGCACTATATGGCACAGCTATGGGGCAGAGCACTATATGGCACAGCTATGGGGCAGAGCACTATATGGCACAGCTATGGGGCAGAGCACTATATGGCACAGCTATGGGGCAGAGCACTATATGGCACAGCTATGGGGCAGAGCACTATATGGCACAGCTATGGGGCAGAGCACTATATGGCACAGCTATGGGGCAGAGCACTATATGGCACAGCTATGGGGCAGAGCACTATATGGCACAGCTATGGGGCAGAGCACTATATGGCACAGCTATGGGGCAGAGCACTATATGGCACAGCTATGGGGCAGAGCACTATATGGCACAGCTATGGGGCAGAGCACTATATGGCACAGCAATGGGGCAGAGCACTATATGGCACAGCTATGGGGCAATGGTGCAGAGCATTATATATATGGCACAGCTATGGGGCAACGGTGCAGAGCACTATATGGCACAGCTATGGGGCAATGGTGCAGAGCATTATATATGTGGCACAGCTATGGGGCAACGGTGCAGAGCATTGTATATATGGCACAGCTTTATGTGGAGCATCTATGGGGCCATAATGAACGGTGCAGAGCATTATATGTGGCACAGCTTTATGTGGAGCATCTATGGGGCCATAATGAACGGTATGGAGCATCTATTTTTAATTTTGAAATTCACCGGTACCTGCTGCATTTTTCCCCCTAGGCTTATACTCGAGTCAATAAGTTTTCCCAGTTTTTTGTGGCAAAATTAGGGGGGTCGGCTTATACTCGGGTCGGCTTATACTCGAGTATATACGGTATTTAGTTACAACAGGATTTTTGCTCATTTTGTTTCTTATGTTTTATGCTTTACTTTGTAATGTCTTATTTTGTCTATACCTGTCCCATCCGATTTGTAAAATGCTGCAGAATATCTTGGCGCAGTAGGAGGAAGATTTTTATTATATCATTTCTAAAGAAAAAAAGTGGAATATTTAGCACATTTCAATGGAAATCTTTGAGGCTCACAGTTTGGTCTGCCTGCCTGTACCCACTGACGAACATACGGTAGAAAAGGCAGAGCTGTTATTTTCTAGACCGGTTTACATTCCAAGTGCGTTCTCTTGAGTTTACAAAATAACTTTCAGCTATATAACCTCTTCGCTAACAAAAGTTCAGTCCTATTAAAATAAAATACAAAAAAGAAAAACATATAATAAATAAGCAAATTACTAAACCAAAGCATTTTATGCAAACCAAAGGCGAAAACACAAAATCATCCCATAAAGGAAAGCGCTTTTCATTATTTACAATTAAGCTAGAACACTTTAACTGTACTACAGTAGATTTTGCCTTGCCGGTAGGTACAAAGAAGAAGTTAAAAATGTTTTTAGAAATCTCTGATATTATTTACAAATGGTCAGCATAAATGGATGCCCACATTGTATGACCTATATACATATAGCAAAATGTAATGCATCACTACAAGTACAGTGTTTCTTTGTATAGAGAACGCTTACCTAGTTTCTAAAAATCGTCTTATTTTTGCTTATCTTGGTAATTTAAGAAGTTTTATGTATTGTTTATTTCACCAGTTATCAGCGTTGTTATAAAAATAGGAAACAAACAAGCAATGATTTGACTAGTCTAATGAACGATGTGTCGGGACTCCTATTATCCTAAGGTATCTCGTTTTTTTTTCGAACATGATGAAAAATGCTCAATTTACAAGATGTGGTTTTTATATTTCTTTTTTTTAACCCTATATCATAAACCAAAAATGTTCTTGTTTTTTTTAGCCATATAAAATTATTATTTATTAGCTTATTCCTGTGATCAGCCACCGTTTTAATATCTATATACACACACTTAGATATGTATAGTATTTACCTAGCTATATTTCAAGCACTGCGCTAGTAATTGAGTTGCCCTTCAGGAGCTGTATACAAATCAATTATGATTGTTTTATGGGGTTCGTGTATTATGTAGTAAACTATTTGCTGCTATGTCGTTTGTGCTTTTATTCATAAATTAAATAAATGTTATCTATATATATCTTTAATGTACAAAATGTTCTATCATTTTATAACCTCTTTACATACATTTATATCTATATATATATATATAATAGTTAAGAATGTGAAAGGAGAGAACTATAGACATTGGAAAATAATTTAACCAGTAATACCCTGCATTTGTATTAAATAGAAACAGAACATTCTTCATGAAAACACAGACATGTGATGATTGGATTTCTCAATTAGGAAATGCATACTATCATACTTGCTAGCAATCATTTACAGTTAGTATTTACAGACATCCCAAAGGTTTCTTTAAAGCTGTACCATAAAATAAGTCAGTAATTAAACTCTACTTTTGGAACGGTCATCAGCACATTGCCCTGCAACATGTTGCAAACTAGCTAGGAACACCGGCGTATTTTAAGCTCTGCTTCTGACCTTGCAACAATGAAAAACACCTTATTTGCTGGATTGTCAGATTGCACACTATTTGTGTTTGCACAATGTATTTTCTTTTTTAATTTATGTGCTATTTTGCCTGAATGGTTTGAGAAACAGTACATGCGACATGTTCCTTTTATAATATGGCTGTGTGTAGATGTCTAAGTTTTGATTGATCCAGCTTTTAGTGTAAAGCACATAGTGGTCCCAAGCAAAACTATGTCTATTTGCAATGGAAATCCTAGTCTATGATTTAAGATGGACACTATAGCCTAAATTTATCAAAGACAGAGGTACACCTAAATATTAGAAGGCCTTGTAGAGTTTTACTTGTATTCACCTTTGATTTGGGGTCATGCATATCAGAATATTACATCTCTATACAATGGAGTTGTAATAGAGATGAGCAGATCAGGGAAAATTCGAGTTCACATGTTCTTCCGAATTTTCCCAGGAAATGATTTGCAGAAAAGTTATTCTCTGAAAATGAAATGTCCCTTATTATGCTCCGTGGTCTCTCCTGACCCCAAAGCATAATAAATGTAAGATGTAAAAAAAAAGGATAGTTATTTACACCTCTCAAGCCCCAACGGCCCCCATGTCACCCATCTGGTCTTCATTGCATTTTCTAATTGCCACAGTTCTGTGTGAACGAATGCCCATGAGGTCACAAGATAATGTCATCACAAAATGTGTTAAGACCTTACGCAGATGTGCAGAACTGTCCCGGGCCTCTTTAGAGAAGGAAGTCCTAGCCTATCGTGAAGAGATCCATGGATTCAGCACTTATGGTGGTGATTAGAAGATTTGATGAAGACCAGTAAGATGATGTGAGGAGCAAAGAGGCCCAAGAAGTGAGCAGAAAGGTGAATATAAGTACTTATTTTTATTTCTAAACCTTTAATGGCTCTTTACTGTTCGGCAAAATGTCAGCCAACTGGCTCAGGTCTGCTAAATCTGCATGGAAAGAAATTACAAAAACTTTATGTGAATGCAGATTTTTTATAATATCTGCAAACTGAATTCCATATGAATATATTCGATCATCTCTAAGCTGTAAGTTTCAGGTGAGAAAAAAAATAAAACTAGTGGCATGCTGCATTTCACATCATAATACGACGTATCTCAGTGATATGACATGGTTATGATGCCCAAAAGTCACAATGGTTTATTGTGGTCTTGTAAAGCCTCTGAGAACATGGCTTTGTCACCTTTATCCCACTTGGATGATAGTGTATTGTCTTCAGCCCTAAATAATATGTTTATGGAGAAAATCTAAATGAACTTAATCACTAAAAAAATGAATTTGATATAAATTAGGAACTATGGATTTTAGCTAATCAATAAGCTGTCCAATGAACAACTTTTCTTAAATGACTGGTCAAACTGGATTGACATGTTCTCATTTGGGAACGTGTCCATTTTAATAATGGTTAATGGTATTTAATTTAATCTCCATAAATAAAATGTGTGATATGTAATTGTTTGTCACAAACATCATATCTACAATGAACACATATTAAAAAACAATGGTAAAACATTAAGAGGCAACATAAATCAACATTGCATTAATAGAAATTTACAGAAAGAAAAATCAAACTGCAGAATATTTTTTAAGCAATTACATAACTGAAGACAAGCAAAACAAAAAGCAACTACCGTAATTTCTCTTTTAGCACTTTGACACAAAATATACAGATATGTTTTTTCTAAGGAGCAGAAAAATATAGCATGCCTTAGTATTTCTTTTGTTTTCTTTTCCTTTAAGGAAACTAAGAGCTGGTGGAAAAAAATTGATTTGAAGCTAGAAGCATGTTTTTAAGGTAATTTCAGAAGCATGATGCTCTCGAATAATAAACTTGTTACAAGATGTACCCGATGCACAGAACCCTGCGATAATTCTAGCATGCAATATGTAAGGAGCTGATACAGTCCCTTATCTTAATAAAGCAGGCAAAGCTGATAAATGTGGCACTTGGTTAAGGAAACGGATTAGCTACGACATGTACATTCTATTGATGAGTTTACATTCTGTCTTTTTTTCCTATGGTAATTCTAAGTTCACATTCTAGTGTACAGTGATTACATGCAGTCCATGAACAGTATGATCCTCAAGCACATTACAATACAAGTCAATATTTCATGTCTAATACAGAAGTTGACAATAAACTCTTTAACGTTGATTCATCTTTAGAATACCATGACCAAAAGCTACACTTCTGTGTACAGCATAAGCTAAGTCGTTGTATGAAAACTAATTTCACTATGTAGAAAATCTATTTTGATAAGGTCAACTGGTACACCATACAAATTCACTGCAACCATTCATAATCTTTCTTCTGCTTCCATTTTCATTCAGGAGAATCTGTGATATAATTAATTGCATGCCACATTATCGAAGACTATAACCAGAAAGCTTTGGCTTCCAACATTAGTATCCCGTGCCAATGTTGAGATCAAATTACAAAATTTAGGAGGAATAAGTCACAGGTAACATTTATATTGGCAACAGTTTTAGACTATTTCATACATTTTGCTTTCTAATGTTTGGCATACTTTTTTGCCAAAACCACCAAACGAATGACCATGAATTGTTCAGCTTGCACAGCTACAATACTGTTCTCGTCTATTGATTCAAGTCATATTTTGTGTGATTTGTTGTTCATTAATAAACAGTGCTGGTTACAGTTGAACAAAAAGATTTGTCCTGTGTCCTGTGTCCAGTCCGGTCCTCCAGGGAAGTTCTCATTTCATGACATTAGTTGAGAACCAGGCAACAGGCTTTATGCAACATCATGATATGCGTTGTACTACAACATCACAACATTGCGGAGCCTAGTAAATACCAGTAGTGGCCAAGATGCCAGATTGAGGATGCTGACCACAGATGTCAAAACTGCTCTGGCTGGACTGACTGGACATTGGACCAGCATATCTTTTTGCTCAACTCTACCATCGGTTCCCTAATACCCTTCTTACAGTAATTCACTAAAATAAACTGTTAAGCAATTCTTTGTTTAGAACCATAGAAATTGTCAATTTCCTAGGCCCATGAAGGGAAATAATTCTGAGGACCCCGCTCTATATATAACATATAACTCTCAGACTGCCTAAATGTGTTTGAGCAAGTTAATTTGCTATCTTTATTACTCATTACATATTTTATTATTGCTGCTAATATTAACTAATAATAGTAATCAGTAAGGTCTAACTGGCAACTTGTCACTTGATCAATGATAAATATATTAAAGTGGTAAGTGATTGGCTCAACATCACCTCCAAAAGTGTCTTTCTTCTGCTGGACCTTATTGTGTCAAGGCTTGGGTCCTACAGGAGAATCCTGTGGAACTGTAATGGGTTAATTGTTCCCTTCTGATTGTCTTTAAGCAAAGAGTATTCTAACTTCAATAACAAAAATTAAGATCAATTTGAAGATCCATC